>NC_037602.1:10853973-11453973 GCF_003073045.1 Pomacea canaliculata | reverse complement strand
CTTTGCACCATTTGATAGCATTAACACCATGATGTTGTGTAGATGTTGAGCTTCATAATATACAATGTACTCACTTGTGTGAATATATCTTGCTGAGTATGCTGCAGTATATCTGCACACATTCCCATATCTTAGGACCTTTGAACCTTTGGTGTAGTGTAAGAACAGTCATAATGATAAAATGTGTCAGTGACATCACCAATGTATAAATGTTGCTTAATGGGAAGGATTGCTGATAGCAGTTCATATGAAGTGTTAATTTGTGGTTGCTTTGTCCTCACACTCTCATCTACACCTCAAGCTCCTACCCATTGTTCACCCATCAGAGCCTCACTTCACCACTGAGTAGATGTTATGACTGTTATTTCGCTATGCATACTAATAAGCTTGTATGTAAATGCGTGTTTCTTCTTTCTTAATCAAATTTATCATATTTCGACATAAAAAGTCATGATAGTATTGCTAAGACTAGGTGTACTTTCGTACACATTGTAAGTTTGTTTACTCATACTGTTTTGTGGATTATGATCAAAGATGTTTTCAACTAAGCCGTGTGTTCTCCCCACTCTGTAAACATTTTGAAATATATACTTAGCAATAAGACTGGAGGCTTGAGGCAAAAATGCCCTCAGCCCTGTCATATATATAAATACCACTTACAACAAGATATCTTTGTTTTTAGAACATTAGTATCATCTTCCTTCGGGTTTTGCTTTTAGGAAAATGAAGGTCATGAAGCTTTTTTAAAATTTATGTCAGGGGTATTGTTGTTGTGGCAGCAGCCACAAATAGGTTGTGATACTGGTAATGGGCTTACGTGGAATGGGAGGTCACGTGCTGTGTGTTGGTCCTGAATTCTTGTGTTGAAAGGAAGGATGTTAGGTCACATGTTTGTTGGACTTTATCCTGTCTTGTTTGCTCCAGGGTTGAGATCAATGCTTCTCTTGCAGTTGTTTGATCTTGACTGGGAAGGGCACATACACACAAAAACATACACACACACACCACACACACCACACACACCACACACACACACAAACACACACACCACACACACATCTGGTGTACCTATCAAAATGTAGGCAACCCATTTCGCACTGTGATTATCACGGTTTTACTGACCAACACACTTCAATGACCAAATTAAATTTTCTCACCTATTAATACCCGTCTTTGCACCCTTACAACAAGCTATCAGAAAAAGCAAATTTCCTCCACATGACATGATTTATTTTCTGTATTCTACCCCTATCGAAAAGTTTAAACATTTTCTCATCAATACGACTTTTTCTTAATAAATAATCCTCTCGTAAAACAGATTCCGGTTTTTCCTGAGCGTGAAGTAAAATAAGCCACAGGACACCATCTGATACATCACAGTATAATACAGTATATTGAGATACAATCTGCCATAGCAAACAGCAGACTGCAGAGGGAACACAATATCTCACAACATTAGGTTTCAGAGAAATCACAATAATAAAAGTAATATGAGAGACCATAGATGACAGCACAATTCTGCAGGTCACAGGTCACCACACAACAGCCGGTCCTTCATCCCAATACAGAAGATCATAACAAAGCCAAGTGCAGGCAGTCCAAAGAGACAATAAAGCAGGTCACAGACGATCCAGCCTGAGATGTAAACCTGTCAGTCGTTCAGGGAAGAAAAAAACCCTAGAAATAAAAAACCACTCACTTAAAATGCTAGACCCACACTCCACAGTCTGATACAAACACCACAAGAGATTGGTCAAGGGACACACACTTCACAACCGAATCACTCTCACAAGTTTTTTTTTATCTATTGCTTTAAAAAATATTCCATTACAGTAAGAGAAGTCGTTGGCCTTATCGCATTGTGTTAACCACATCTACTCTGGTGCAACAAGTAGTGGAGGTGGTGCGGTGCTGGCCAGGGGACGGGTGTCCATATTGTGAGGAGATGTCATGGATGCACCGACCAGTGATGTATGGACACCGGAGCTGAACACCACAACCACAGCGACTACCATCAGCCATCAGCGTGCACCCAGTTCTGCTGGTGGTCCCCGCTGCAATCAATAGGCAGGGCTTCCTTCCTTCACCTCCATCTTCCGTATCTTCCTCGCCGTCTGAGTGAAAGATGACAGTGTCTCATTAAACGCCTCAATACAGAGGACATCAAGAGATATTGCTTGGGGGGAGCAGCCCGCAGACATTCACATTCCCGCCACTTTTCAAACTTCAAGTAAAAATCAGGAAATGTTGGATAACAAAACCTGGACAACGGGATGGGAACTCGACAAATGTACAACTGCTATTTTATTATTTATTAATTGTACTCTTTAACTCTCCCTATACTGCAAGTCTGTTTACAAACACTCATAATAAATGCATTTACATTTATAAATTCACATTCACATTCACATTCATAAATTCACATTCATAAATATATTCATACAGAAAATACAGAGTTTATTAAAATAAAAAAGTCTTTGAAATAAGAAAGAAATGGGACACCAAAGATGACACAAACGACCTACAGACGACTACAGTCATCAATCATTTCAAAAGTGGAGGACATTCAGAACTTTAAGTTTCTGTACATTGGGGGAACTTGATGCAGCCTTATTATCAGGGAGGCTCTCGAGGGAGCTGTATCATCACGGATAGAGACATCTTGATTGCATCTGAGTCGAAGTTACATTACTGGGACTAAAGGTGATGCAGGCCGTGGCCAGTGTACCAGCACTCGCATCCCACAGTCAGGACAGGAGGGAGCCAGCCCCTCAGCCCTATAGGCAGGCGCCCGCCACATTGTCTCATGTGCACGTGTGCGTGGCGGGTCTCGGGGGAGGGACTCAGCGTCAGGTTAAAACGTCTCACTACCTCCGGGTGACGGGTGAGCACTAATAGGGTGGCTTATGAAGATAAAGCAGCTTTTTGGAAATGAGAGCTGGCCTGCCGGCAGATTTTCGCCACAATATTTTTGTGTCTCGTGGGCGTTGTAGTAGTCTGGCTGCAGTACAGCAGTACCCTGAGCTAATTCCGTTAACACTTGTGGTTGGTAATGAATGGTGGGGGTAATGAGATCAGGCTTGCAGTGTTTGGCCATCTTTCTTTCTTTGGCACGGCATTGCTTTGTTTGACCTGCTATTCGTCAGGCTCTATGAGAGGACATTTCTTTTCCAATCTGTTTGAGAGTATTTTGTTTGATTGCGATTTTCTGCTCTTTCTGAAAACAATTTTTTCTGTTCTGCTGTTCTCCACCTTCATGAGAACACTGAACTGCCTTTCTCCACACTATCATCTGTTTTGCTGTTGTCCGCCCTTTTATGACAACACGATTAATTCACCTGTTGTCCTCCTGCTTTCACGGAGGAAGACGATGCTTCTGTTTCGGCCACTTTCAGGAAATCTGAGTTTATTGCTCACCAGTCAAAACAAAAAACAAAAAAAAAAAACAACAACAGCAACACACACATGCTGTTTACCACAACGATGTTGTTGTTTCTCTGTTTTGCTTGTAAGATGAACTGTAGTTGTTTACTACAAAAAATATTTGGAGATCATTGTACTTAATTTGATCCTTCTAGAATAATCTCGGAAAGACTAGGTTCCTGACACTTGTGATAGTGTTAGCGCTTGAAGCCGGACTGGACTGCTTCGCCTAGTTAATGTTTCAGTCTCAAAGACCGTTACAACTACAGTGATCCTCGCTTTGGTCGCACGATTATTGGTGTCTCTGTGGGAATTTCTTGTCATTAGTAATCAAATTACCTCAATCACCACCACCACTACGACCAAAAGGCACAGCCACCATCAACGTGGCCGCCTTGACGGCCACCACCACCACCACCACCACCACCACCACCACCACCACCAGGCGGGCAACATTCATGTTGGAGTGGTGATTTTTCAGAGTTTCCTGGAATCCTGAAGCAGAGTGTGGAGGTTGAGGCCAATAACAGGGCCTGCCAGAGGAGGCTGGCTGTGGCGTCTGCAAACCTTTGCTAGAGAAGCCCGCGGAGGTGCCGCAAGTGATGAATAAGCCATCCAGAAATTATTGATCACATTTCACGCCCTTGCTCGTCTCTCTTCCTCTCCCTCTTCCTCCCTCAATCTCTCTCTCTCTGTATATATTTGTGTACTCGCGTGCTCGTGTGTGTTGAAAGAGTGTGTGTGTGTGTTTTCCCCATGAAGTGAGATTAGTTCAGCATAATAATACAACAAAAGAATCAGTAAAGTGCAGTGAAATATTTCAATTACTCACATGAATGAATTCTTTAAACCACTTACTACGAATTCAACAAATGTCTAAGTGCAAACCAGAGGTCAAAGTGTGTCTACAGATCATGGAGTTCTTCAATGTGGAATGAACTGTAGAAACGCTTTGTCGTTGATAGAGAAGTTGAAATACTTTAGTGAAATAAAAACTAGAAGGCATCACGGCGAGACAGAGATCAGTAGAGCAGGAACATGTACACTGGGAGCGACTGAGAGGCTGACTGCTGATGAGAGAAACACGTTGGAGGGAAGAGGATGAGATGAAGAGAGAAAGAGCAGTGTGAGGGTGAGAGAGGGAAAGAAGGGAGAGAGAGGGAAAGAAGGGAGAGAGAGGGAAAGGAGAGAGAGATATAGAGGAGAAAAGGAGGAAATTCTCCGATTAGACATTGTTAGAAAGGACCAGCCACTCCAAACACCTGAATACTCCGAGTGTTTGAAAGAGATCAGCGCACTCAGCCAACAAGAGCTATTTGGGTCTGTCACCATGTCTTGCCTATTGAAGACATATCGAAACTTGAAGGAAAGAAATTGAACATTCCATCGGCCACTTACGAAAATGTCACGTGGAGCAGCAGCGGAAAGCGACTATTTGCTGATTATATCAATAAATCAATTCTGCATCTGTCCTCAGGCCACAGACAGATTTTTCTCCCTCGTCCTCTAACCTCCACTTTTGCTGGTGTCGGACCAGAAGTGGATCCGGTACCTACAGCAACAAGGACTACATCGTCACCCGGTGACAAAGCAATGAGTAAAATGATTCTCGGGATGTAAATGAAGATGTGGAGGAAAAGACGAGAGAGGTCGGGTGCAGTTCAGTTCGTTAATTCGCACGGGTTGACCCGCGCTGGCTGACCTGCACTGGGTGTCGATGGCGGGTGGGAAGGGCAACAATAGTTTACATGTTATGGCGGGTGTGAACACGTTCCACGTGGTCGGGTCTGTTTACTTCCTAGTGTTTTCTAGAGACAAGAAGGACTGTCAACCCAGCTCGGGCTTAATGATGAGTGAGTACAGTAAACAATGGCGACACACACCGCAATCAGTTATTTCGAAATAATGGCTTGACACGAGGAGTGCACCGTGATACGCCGAATGTGAGGTTTAGTGAATAAGACTTTCAAATAATTTAAACTTGAATTAACGCTCATGCAGGCACACCTGCGATATAATGCCATTAGCTTCGATCTACAGTTTGATGAATCGTTAATGAAGCGTGCCGTAAAGAGTCACGTGATGACGGTGTGGTCAGGTAGTGCGGAGCACAAGCAGGTCACGTGCATCACCAACATCAGTTACCTAGCCAACCAAAATAATAGACGGACAGAAGGAGCAGTGATTAACAAAACGAAGAAACGTGAAATGGCGAACTAAAAGACTGATGTTGATTAAATTACAGAAATCTTGCATTTACTGTTAGCACTTCTCGCGCCTGCTGTTGTCATGGTGACCGCCTTTCCCCTGGATCTCGCTGGCGTGACTGTGGCTGGGGGCCGTCAGTCGGGGCTCAGACCATCGGCACTAAGGACTGAGAAACCCACAGAACATCAGTCGTGGTAAGTCCAGGGTAGCAGGGTGGCCAACCTTTTCTCACCCGAGGCCCACACTGGACATGATGTGAAATCTCGCGGGTAAGAACATGGCGGGTTGGCCAGAATCATGACGACGTTAAAAATTAAATTGTTATGTCTGGTTAAAATGAGCGGGCCGCATGAGGCCCGCGGGCCTCAGGTTGGGCACTCCTGCTTCAGTAGCTTGTGACTCCTAGAGACCAGAGGAGTAAGTCCAAGATCCCATTGTAAGATACACCACGCCAGCTTGTGTTTCTCAGAAAGAAAAATACAGGGACCATACCCCGAGATTAGCACAGGATACTTCATGTTGTCTGAAAACCACAGAGTAAGGCAAGGGACCGTACCCCGAGATTAGTACCTGATAGCTCATGTCTCTCAACGAAAGAAAGCTCTGACAACACTTGCTATACCGAGGTTAACACAGGATATTACCATAGTCAGTGCCAAAAAAGTGTACGAGCACGGGACCTTCCCTGGGTATGTCCGCCACAGAGTTGATATGCAGGTTATTATACAGGACGACAGGCAGGATGAGGCAGGCCGCTAGAGGAAGCATCCCTAGTCCTAGTCGCCATTGTAGTTACAACCTCCAGGCACTGAGCTGGGAACCTCACAGACTCACGGCGACATTATCGACATTTATTTCCTCTCTAAATCGGCTTTGTCTTCAACATCATCGCTCCATTCATAGTCTCGAATAACATGGAGACAGAAGGGCTTTCCCATCACATCACCCAGCCAGCCGGCGACGAGAGACTCTCCCTTCCTACTCATCTCCAGTAACACTGAAGGTTTAAACCTCAAATCACAGACAAAAGATACTAAAAAGTCAATCGTCAGTTTTGTGGATGTACTTCCACTGAGTCATCTGTAGGTAGGTTACATTGATACCTACAATTACTACTAATAATACTCACAAGCCTCGTTTAATCAATCAATCAATCAATCTTTATTGTCTGTACCAGGCATAGTCCAGGACAGAAATTTTTCTTTTGCTCACAAAATAATGTATACATGTGAACATAATATAATGTATATATATATATGTATAGAAACATACACACCCGTGTATAGACTCTCACACACACACATGAACTTCGTCCAATGCATCAACACTTTGATGTGTTCACCGGAATGCCTTTAATGGACCTTGTGACTATGACTGAGTTCCGGGTCAGGGAGGTCATTATAAACCCTCTAAGAAAGTCCTGCTCTCTCTCCACCCGATTACGACTCACTTCCTGCACGACTGTCTTGACTTGATTCAAGTTACCACACGTGATCAACCCCCCTTGTCAGCTGGTGCTGTACCCCGGTTGGTGCTTCACCAGCTTCACTCTACTTCACCCTGTCAGTCCATCGTCAGGATCGTTCCACTGATACAATGTTGCTGCGAGTGGTGAAGGACTTAGTAACTGATTACAACATGGAGGATACCTTCCTTCTCTCAATGACAGATTTGTCGTCTGCGAATGATGAAGTCGACCGTGAAATCTTTCTCCAGCACCTTCATCTTCCTGTTGCTGTCTCTATCACATGCACCCGTTCCTGCCAGTTTGTGCCACCGTTAAGCTCATATATATTTTGTGTTCACCCGACTGGATCACTGCAACTCTCTACTTGGCGATCTCCCAAACTGACCTTCTGGACGAATCTCAAAGAATTCAGAAAAAACGCGCTTTTATTGTCTTCCGTAGGTGAAAAGCAGACCACACTACACCCCTCGTACCCGAGTTTCACTGGCTTTTAGTCTCAGCTGACACTGATGGCAAGACCGCCACCCGACATCACCACTGTCCTCACAGCCTTGCCCCAGTCCACCTGGATGGGCCAGTGATGATGATAATAATAATAATAATAACAATAATAACAATAATAACAATAATAACAATAATAACAATAATAACAATAATAACAATAATAATAATGAGTCATATCCTTGACACGTCATCTGTGAGTAGGTGTCACACGTAGAGACAATTGTAGATGTGATCTGTGAACGTGTGTATAATTCATAGACAAGAGTGTCTCGCAAGTTTCCTGATGAAATTCCACTTTAATCCACTGCGCCACCGACCGCCCCACGTTGTTGATCTTGTGAATCAAAGATTCCCTACATTAAAAAAAAATACTGGAAAGTTCCCAACAAACTACTGTTAAAACTCAAAGAAGTCGCGTGAAAGAAAAGTAATGCACACGTTTACACCTGAAGGTAAATCTTTTCTAAGCGGCTTTCTCGGAGGAACAGATCTTTGCTTAACGACAGTTTTACACAGTGGAGTCGACTGCGGCCCGTGTGCGAGCACGAGTAACGACTTATATCACTCAAGGTAAATGGCCAACCCGACAAAGAAAGTGGGTATCGAATTAATCATCATCAAATGTCAATCAGGCGTGGCAAAACATGTCGAAGTCGTTAGCACAACTTGTTATCGGGGAGGACAAAGGCAGGACCCACCACAGTCCGTGCGGCCTGCTGTCTGGCCTCCCCACCAGGAGGGACGTTACCCGCTGTCTGGCCAGGTACCCTCCCTACCCCTCCCTACCTCTCCTCTACCCCGAGGTGGCCTGTGTGGGGCCAAGCGTGTTATCACCAAGCGACGGTGTGTTTGAAAACAAAGCTTGGCCAAGTCTCAGGGCGACAGCCTCGGTGCTTTCTCTTGATTCAGTTATTCATTCATGAGCTTTACAACCCGACTGCATCGATTCTCGGCAAATTCGGCGCAGATTATTTGGAAACAACTTGAATGCTGCAGTTCAAATGAAATTCAAAGAAATAAATCTTCATGGCAAGAACGTCACAGCCACCCGCCCACAGATCAGCTCAGAATAAGGATGATTAATAGCATCGTACTCCCCACGACTGACCCTTGGAAACCAGTAAATTGATGTACGGGCAACATAGCAGCAGTCACAACACAGCCAGAAAGCAGAAGAAAGATGGAAACTCTGCCAGTACAGTCCTGGTGGTATATCATTGTATATTTTATAAAGCAAAAAGAAAAAAAAACCCAAGGAAACAAACAAAAACAAATTAAAAAAACACGCCCATCCCTCTAAAGACAAAAATCCCACAAAATAAATCCTTGATCTTCTTAGAAGAATGAGAATACATATCTGATATCTGAAAATAGTTTCCAAGTTAAATCATGGACATGGTTGTATAAAGACTTAGTACAGATACAAAAATCTGTGGACCAAGTCCAGGACACAAAGTACAGACATGTTGCCAGCAATCTGTGGAGCAAGTCCAGGACACAAGGTACAGACATGTTGCCAGCAATCTGTGGAGCAAGTCCAGGACACAAAGTACAGATACCTTCCCAGCAATCTGTGGAGCAAGTCCAGGACATAAAGTACAGACAAGTTGCCAGCAATCTGTGGAGCAAGTCCAGGACACAAGGTACAGACAAGTTGCCAGCAATCTGTGGAGCAAGTCCAGGACATTAAGTACAGACAACCACAGCAATCTGTGGAGCAAGTCCAGGACATGAAGTACAGAGAAGTTCTCAGCAATCTGTGGAGCAAGTCCAGGACACAAAGTACAAACAAGTTGCCAGCAATCTGTGGAGCAAGTCCAGGACACAGTGAGTGTGTGTCGGGCGTTTACTAATCAACCCTACACACCAGGCCACAGCATGGAATCCCGCGACTAATAAGGAGGACGAGCCCAAAGCACTGTGAGATGTGTAATCAAATAAGCGGAAATCTCCAGACAACTGCTTCAGGCAACAAGGCGCTGCGGGACATCACCTGCTGGAGAGATGCTGCTGCTGGCCAATGTCGTGCAGCAGCAGCCAATGACTGCAGTCGTCTCCTGTGACAATTAGCCTTATCATCCACAGAACCTGACACATTCAAGTCAGCCACGGAACCAGATTAATTAGAGAACATGGATATCAGTGTCACTGTGCACAGAACTTGACATGTCCATGTCCACAGGTTACATAGTAGTCTTCACATACAGACACACACAGACACACCACATACACCACAAACACACACACACACTTTATTTAACTATACACACAATATTGCTGATGTGTCAGCAGGAGCAGCACGAGACTCACAGAATTGTTACGAAGATATTTCGGGAAAAAAAGAGAATATTTGCCTCCAGCCGTCACGATGCCAAGAGCAAAACGGTTACCGACAGTAAAAACATCAGGTAATAGAGGAAGTCTCTCCCATTCCATAGCAACCATCTACCCACCATCGAATCCTTTAAACGCGCACTCAAACACATCAGCTCCATGAACACTACTCACATCAATCCACATGATGCTAGTCTTTGTTTTAACCCTTTCTTTCCCTTTTGTGGTCTGCTGCTTACTCCGCCCCCTCCTCTTCCTTTGCAGACCACGAAACCCTCAATCCTCACTGTTTGTTCTCTGACTCCTCATTCCTTCTATGTTTGTCTTTTATTGTCTGCACGGTTGTTTATCTTTCCCTATGCCGTGCATGTCTGGTTCTTGTCTCAAGCGCCGAGCGCATCCTCCTTCATGAGCGGCATCATGGCTATGTAAATAACTATTATTATTTATTACTGTTATTATTATTGTAAACAAACAACAAAGTTTTCTTTCTTGGGAATGAAAATAACAATTAATGATTGGGAAAGTGTCTATTAACATTTGATTATACAATATATATAATATGACGAGCCCGTGAGTGCCTATGCGTTAGATGGAGTATTTCGTGCATGTGTGCGCGTACATATATGTTTGTATGTGTGTGTGGTGTGTGTGTGTGAAATAAATAACTTATATCCAAGTCCTCTGCTGAGAGCGGCTTCAGACGCTAATTGCATTATGCGGCTGAGGTCTGACATGTGTCCATCCATGTGTCAATCTGTCTGGCCGTCTGCCTCCCTCGCTATTCTTTCATAACTGTACTCCTCCGCACGTTGTGAGCACTCACCCGCATTTGCTGGTCTCCTCGGGACACGGGACTAGTTTTCACCTTCACTCACAACTTGATTAGTGCTTGAAGTGGAAGAGGTCAGCTTCAATTTGCCTTAAGTTGATTATTAGTGTTTAATTCAAATGAGTAGCTCGGCGCGTCTTCTTGCAGTTCGTGAGCAAAACATTTTGGTTGGAGTGAACTACTTATTTATTCAAGAGATGTATTTATTTGGTTATAGTGATCGATTGATTATGTAAGAGACAAGAAATGATGCACCGTTAGTACTCGACACACAGTCCTCAGTCGTCTATACACAGCTTGAGTCCATCTACTGACTACAGCAGACGTGGGAAAGGTGCGGCCCGCGGGCCGCATCTGGCCCGCCTCCTGTCTCTGACGGGCCCGCCCGCTGGCCTGCCCGCTCTTTCAGAGTTGTATATACTATCTATGCAGTATTGGGTAGAACTGAGTTAACTATATTAGTCCGGCCCTCTAAAACCATCCCAATTTCTCATGCGGCCCCTTGTGAAAATTAATTGCCCACCCCTGCTCTACAGGCAGGGTAGGTTTGTGTCTACCTGGGGGTGAAAAGTTGCCGACGGGTACTCAGGGATGCAGTAGGAGACTGTCAGGGTCAGAACTTGTAGAGGGGGACGGAGGTAGAACTACCCCTATACTTTAACCCTCCTCAGCACGTAGAGGGTAAAATTCAGAATCTCGAATTGTTTCGTGCGGATCGTGAGTCTCGGATTTCTCGGGCCTTACTTGCGGTTCGGGCTGAGCTCATCTTCGTCCAGGTGGACAGGGGTGGGTGTTGAAGCCCGATCCTTAGCAGGCAGATGTTGTTGATGGTTGCTGTTGTCGCCGCTGAGGGATGCTGCTGTTGCTGCTGCTGGAGCTGTTGAAGCTGGACGCTGGTTGCCGAGACCCGGAGTCGTTGGGAAAGCGCTGGCTGCTGGTGTGCGCAGGCGCAGCATCTGATGGAAGCTGGAAAAGAATGCCGGGCTCAAGACCGGAGCAGGCACGAGGAAGGCGACAAGAGACCAACAATCTAGCTTTGAACAGAGGGGCTCAACCGTCTACTCAACAGCCACGGAGACCATCGTGAAAGCCACCCCACCTACGAACTGAGGGGAGGCACCGCAGCACCTCCACGAGTCTGAATGTTTACTTCTTTAGTCCTGGAGCTAGGACAGTTGCTTGTCCACTGGGACTGTGTGAAAGGTTAATCATGGAGCCTGTTGCAAAGATAGTGACTGTTACTGGATTCAAATGCACAGCACAGAGTGCAAAAAGGTTAAAGAGAAGTGCCAGCCTTAATGATGACGAGTGCATTCCGCTTCCCCGCACATTCAAGACGAACTCAGAGCTTTGCATAAATACTGCTGTGAAAAACAACTTAGTTTAGTTACTGGGACTATTGGTGGCAAAGAGTGGAAAGTGGTTGAGACAGACAATCCTCATGTTGACTGGTAAACGTTGAATTATTGTCCAAAATTGTAAACAAGAGACACTAAGTTGTTGGTCATCTCACAGGACGGGAACTTCTCGATCGTCAGTCATCGTACTTGACGAATGACACAAGCTTATATACGAAGTCTGAGTGATGATGTTTATCTGTGTGCTGGACAAAGGCTGTCTATTTTCATTTCTGTAGGCGAAAAAAATGTAATATCTCACTAAACGACTGGTTCACAACCGCTAGAAACAATTGGAGGAAGCGATGGGTTTCCCTGACGGGGGGAAGATCAAAGTGTTGTGACTGCTTGGCTTCAGGGATCACCGCGAGATGGCGGCACCTGGGGACTGGGAGCTGTGTGCACTGCTGCAGGGGCCTCGCCCAAGGCTTTCTGGGAGATTGGCCATCATAAATGATTACTTCAGAGACACTGACCTGCTCATCAGCCAGGGATACCGCAGGATCCGTTTCAATAGAGAAAATTGTCCTTTAGCGGAGTTGTGGTTGTGAAGAATGAGATGTTTGTCAATCCCAGAGTTCTTAATGTGGTCGGTGTCCAAACTGCAGAACCACGGTGAACTATTTTACAGTTAGTACTTGTAGATGAGTCACATAATGCTGTGGACATCTGTTGGACAAGTAGATTGTGGTTCGTGCCACCTGGTTGTTCCTTACTCCCGGGTATCATGACATAGAAAGCAGCATCTGTTGATTCCTGTATATCATGTTGCATAGAAAACATCTATCCTGCACTTTAGTTACAAGTCTCCTAGTCACCAAGAGACAACAACAAAAAAAAGAAGGTAGCAGCAACAGTAAATAACACCAGTAAACAACACCGGCAACAGTAAACAGCAAGCAACAGCGGCCTTGACCCGACTCCTCCCATCCGCCAACCCCCCGTTGTGTAAAATCGCCTTTGGGTGCAAAAACTGTTCCTGCCAAAAACAAGTACAAGAGCTGGGGCAGGGTCCTGTTACTCCGCCTCTCTGGCTGGAGGGGGACCACCTCTCTGCCTTTTGTGTGGTGTGATGAGTTAATTTTGCTGTTAGTGTCCAGTGTCCACGACCTCAGCATTCGCTGTGATTTTCTTACTTATCCTGGGCTGCTTCTCTTTCTGTCAAGTTCTTAGTTTTGTGCACATCAACTGTAAGATAACCCTGAGTACGAGATTGTTTTTGGTTTTTTTTTGCTTCTTAACCAAAAACCAATACTGGCATCTATCGTCAATTTATCTACAAAAAGTGTGAACTCTGCAGACAAGCAAAGAAGTGGAGAGCTGAATGGTTGGACAACTGGCGTCCGAGCCCAAAGGCATCCCGGTTCGATGCTCAAATACACAGAAATTTGCGGGACATCTTGCGCGAGACAGACATACCTATTTATGATAAATGATGTGGCATTTGTCAATAAGACAAGTAGCTAATTTCTTCTGAAGGAGGTTCTTGTTTTTGTTCCCTTCTCTTGTCACACAGATTGACATGTCAGATGTTCACCAGAGCTGCTTGACTGGGTAAATGTTTCTCAGGGATCTCATCGGTTGTAATCAGAGTCCACATATCTGTGTAATAGAGGGTGGTAAGTGGTGCAAACCTTCTCCTGTCATTGAAAGTCTTTCCCTGTTTGGGGATTCTTCGGTTGGTTCAGGTTGAATCTGACAGTATTAGTCTTCGCTTGTCGACCTGCTTCAGGTCGAGGTGGAAGGTTGTCATCAGCAGGCTGTGGTCGCTTCCAGTGTCTGCTTCTAGGAGACTTTATGTCTTGTCAATCTTGTTCAAATGTGTTTGCCAGAATAAAATTATTATATATGACAAATTATAGGATTTTAATTCGTCTTTCATTTGCCTCCATTGCAGGCTTTACCACACCTGCAAGTATCTGAGCAACATTACCGTTACTACAGACCAGGTAGGTGATGGACCTAAGACCAGAACAGAAAGGATCAAGGGTACAGGGTACAGAGTACGTGTATCATTATTAGTTTCGTAGTTTGTACATATTGTGTGTTAGGGGAGGGGTAGTAGAGCTCTATAGATATATGTGTGTGTGTCTGTGAGAGAGAGATGGACAGAGAGGGAGAGAAAGACAGGGTTGAAAAAGAAAGCAGAGAGAGACTCCACATGACGGGATCGGTGCATGTGATAATCATTAACCCAACTGTAAACGTGAAGAATTTTCTTTCATCTTTGGCGTGCATTAGCTTACAAGCCCCGTGCACCTAGATGGTAAGTTAAAATCACAGACAGAAACACAAACCGAGTGTAAAGAGGTCACACGTAGCTTCTCCGTGGGCGGTGATGAGCTCATCGTATGCAAGGGTCTTGGACTGCTCCTCCCAAGCCCGCCATGATGAGGGACAGGGACAAGCAGTGGGGTGGACGTCGATGGACAATGTCGGGTGAGGTGCTGGACGCTCGGGTGGCATCTACTCTCACTCACTCTTCCCGACTACTACAAAGGATGCGAGTCCGGACCGAGTGTCTTGTTGTGATTGCTGCATGTCTATACAAGGTTCATAACCTTTACTTGTCTACATTAACCTTCGCCAAGTCTTGTTGTCTGGTTCTCCATTTTCTCGTTGTTGCCTTCAGGTAGCGAGTCCTATGTATGGAACCTGCTGTTAGCTATATTTCTGTTTCATGACATAAGCACCGAAATGATATTTCACTTTCTTTAAAAAGATGAAAAAAAGGTTGTGCTCGACAGTCGAGCGTTTTTCAACGGGAAGGGAAAAATGAAGGTTCAAGACAGGTTAAAGGTCAAAGGTTAACTTTGTTTTTTGTGGCACATTTGCGCTCTGCTTCCTTATCTCCGCGAATCTTCCTGAAATGACCGTCATAAGCAGTTATCTACCGTTAGAGATGAGTTATCGGCCTTCACAGTTGCTTGATGAAGAAATCATAGGCAGACGAGGAATGTGCGTATTTATACTGGAGGGGAATGGATTAGTGACGTACACCCCACGTGCCTGATGCTGACTGCGCGCCAGCGGCCTGATCAAAGGTCACGGGGTGAACCGGGGTGCCGGGAGGGCAGGAGTGGAGACTGGGGCACCGGGGGGCCATGCCCACCTCCAGTCCCGCTTTCAAATGGAAGATTGATCGCTTTAAATAAATACCAAGCATGGCTTCGGACTGACTCGCAAGTCCACTGTAGATAAAGATGTTCAGAAATGAAGACTGCAAAGTAACACTTGGAGACTGCACTTGTACAGCCGGGCACTTTTATGATCAGTTTACAAAAGTATCTGTCTTCCTTTAAGGAGAGTTTGAAGCATTTTATATATATATATAAAACCGCCATAGTGGTCTTCTAACACGTCATCAGGACTTGGTAGGGGTTAGGGCGCAGGTCCACATGAATGTCAATGAACTCTCGTCCCACCTCACCCATCCCTGCACCAAATAACCATAACCACAAAAGTGAAACCTCTAAATTCTGAGGACCCTGTGTGTGTTTGCATGCTGATGTTACTTGGCCCAACACAATAGTTTTAACTATAAAATGAACAGAAGCCAGTGTGAGAAGGATTCCACAACACACGACAAATAAAGTGAATTCCAAACTCCATTCAGCGACTGTCCAAGTACTCATGTGATAAACAGATTATACCCGCTGGATTCTTACAAAACTTGAAAGCAAACACAGGAAACTACAGGTCGTCAAATGTCTCTTCGTTATCCTCTTAGAAGTCTCACCGATTTCTCCATGTGACATTGCCTCTCCATCCTTTGCTCGCACGTGAAGGCAGGAAGCGGGAGAGGACGGCTGATTTGTAAGTGAAATGAGCGGCAGCGGAGGGAAGATGTTTAAAATGCATGTCCACCCAGGTCTCGGTCGTCGTTGCCGTGGCGAGGTCTGATAATGGCGCAGGCCCCGGATGCTCGCTGCCTGTCGTTAACCGTGCATACGCAGAGTGGAGTGTCCCACAAGACAAACTCTATTATCATTAATTTAATCTTCAAATGCTCCCCAAAGTGCAGGTGGGGTAGGATCAGGGCAGCGGTGGTGTTACAGTCTTGTTAGCACGTGATTGACTGGCCCACGTCAGCCGAGGACAACATTGTCTGCAGCACTACATGTCGGGTATCGCCACTACCACACCACCAACTATCCGTGTGTTTGGAATGTTAGGAACAAGGAGAATGAGAGTCACTGGCATCAGCGAGGACTCACGGGAAAGAACGAGACTTCAGTGGAGGGAGGAACAATGGATATGAAGAACAACAGACACTAGAGGTATGTGAGGAGCAACAGAGAGGAGAGGGGTAAAGACCCACGGGGCATGACGGGAAGAGTCAGACATGAATGAAGAGTGAGGAGCGAGGATGACAAGTCACTCGACTAAGTAAGAAGAGAAGGAGGAGACATCACTGGCGCCATGCTTGGACTGCGGTCCTTCGAGTTCGGGTCTACTCGTGGCGTGGACAGGAATGTTTGGGGTAACATCTATTGATGCCATCTGGCGAATGAACTTCATTTGTCAAATTGCTTAAATGAGTATTTAGCACTTACAAATCAAAGAAAACAAAATCTTAAAAGCTCATCTCAGTCTCGTAGTGTGGTGAAGGGGGTGAGGGAGTGTGCGGACGTGCACGCGCACGCACACATAGATACCCACTCCACAGATGGTCAACTAGAGAAAGAACCTGTAGCACACAGGTCTCAAACCAATGTGCACACCTTCGGGTACTGATGCCTTTTGTCTACCCGGTAGGATACCCGTTCCCATCACCAAGGTATCAGCTTGTGACCTGCTCCACTGAAGAGAGCGAAGACCAAAGCTCAAACTCGCAGACAAACCGTCAGGCTCTCCGCAACATTCAGCTGCCGCCAACATCAGCTCCTTTTATTTCATCCTTTTCTCTTGCAGTTATAGAAGCAATACATTCCAGCCTACCCGGACTTTAAGCTAGAATGTGATAAATATCGAAGTTTTCCCACAAAAATTCCATTTAAAAAGTCCATTCAGTAGTGAATAGGTGAAATGCTAAAACATCATTTATAGTACTACAGTTTCTCTTTGTTTTCTTCAACTTTTTTCTGGTGTTTTTGTTTGTTTTTTTTTGTTTTGTTTTTTTTTTTTGTCAAAACTTCAATTTCTAAAAACAAGGTCACGAGGGCAAAAATTATAAATAAAAGTAAAAAAAAAATATTATCCCTTTAATAGATAAGCTAACGTCTGTTTTAGAAACGGTTTTTCTTTAGTTTCTGTGGTTTTACATTTAGAGATTTGAAGTTGCTGTGTTCACACGTTCTGAACGCCCGCCCCTCACACACACCCATTTGGTGAGGCGGCAGAAGTTGTGGTGTTGATGGTGGTGTGGTGGGTGGTGTTGGTGTTGACACAGTGAACGGCCTGTCGGTGACGGCGTGCGGCGCTGTACGTGCCGCCGGTGACGATCCGCAATGTCAAACATAGGACAGCACCAGCCACCCAGCAGTTGTCACACAGTTCGATGTGGTCTGGTTGACTGGAACCTTGAGGACAGCCAGCTTCTGTCTACATCTTGAAGAAGAGAGAAAGCACGATATTTTTAGCAGCCGGCTGAGGACTTACCACAGTTGCGGCTGTCAAAAGTGTGACGACACGCATGCGTACCATCGCATACACATACACATACATAAGACAAATGATGACGACCATTTTATGACATATAGCATTAAATGTCATATTCAATAACATACCACACAGCATTATTTATTTTATAATACATTAGATAAGAAAATTCGCTGCACCACACCGGTATCGAACGTTGCGCCTCCGGGTTCGCATTACTTTGCTTTTGTTTTAACCCCTCGGCCATCCGCAACCTTGGTCGTTAATTATCATTATCATTAACGCATTTTTACTATCATGCAAAGAGTGGACAAGATCACTATTTGTCCGGGCACTCGGTCTCGACTTGGTCACGTGTGACCCTTAGGAGCATGCTCAGAGAACAAATAAACATGGCGCGGGCGCTCTTGTGTAGTGCCACACGTGCAGACTTTAGTGAGAACTTCCTGTTTTCCTCCCGGTATGTGCAGTGTTGCCTCAGGCTGTCGTGCACGCCATGTGCGCTCCATGGCACACGTCTGCGTGATGAGGTCTGGCGTTACCTGAGACGTGCTGACGCCCGTGCACGCCACACCAAGCATCAACTATGTGCACGTGCAGCGCGCACCAGGTGCCAACACCTCGGCGGCTGGGATCAAGCAGGAAATCGATGGCCATTGTCTTCATTAATCGAACTGCCGAGGCTTTTCTTTTCCCTGCACCCGACCTACAAGGAGGAACAAGATCACACAATGATACTTAATGACAAACACACACACACCTGACAGGAGAGACAGGTAAAATTTTAGAAACGTTTTGAAGGAAGAAGGTGTAAGCTTCCGGTGAATATGGACCGTAATATACTTCAAATAATACAAGAAGCGGAGGAAATAGTATCTCTGTGTGGTGATAAAGAGAAAGAAAAATCTTCTTTAGGATGGGTTTCAGAAAATTCCCGTTTTCCTCCTCACCAAGTCCACCTGACAACAGAACTGCCCCCTAGCAGTCTGTAGAATTGTATGGAAATGTCATGCATGACAAGTACCCGAGAGGTAGGCTATGGCCGCGACAATTCCGTCAGGAACCACGTTTCCGCTGAGAACGTCAGCAGCACTCATTAACCTTCGGCGCGAGGCTGGCAATGGACGTCAGGGAGGTTGGTGGGGGGGACAGGACATGGATGCTGTCGGTGCTTGACTTCCGCATCAGTGTTTTTACTGTAATTTGCGGCCATTACACCGCCATTCCTCAGTCCGGTGAGTGTGGTCGTGCGAGTCTCCTGCTGTCTGTCATCGGTGACTGCCAACTCATTACTGCCAACTACCAACTCATTACTGGGTCCTTGTCCACTACACGACTGACGCCACGTGACCTCTGCGACATGGGCGAGGTGATACGAGATAATGAGAGAAAGATGATGGTGATAGCAAGGGACTATTAGTAATTTCAGTAGTTCCTATATAGCCATGGTGTTCAGTAGTTGTCAACATTGAATATCTGCATTCTTCCCCCACCTGTATACCATCATCTCAGTTCTGTCAGAAAAATAAACCAACAATGATTTCTACATTTATAAAGGAATACTTAGAAGCAAGTTAGAGCATCCTCGTTATGCATTGCTGGGTCACATCGTGGAATAACAACAACAACAACAATAATAATAGGATGCTTACGAAGCTCTTTGCATGATCATTTCCAAAACAAAGTTAGAGGAACATAAAGGTATAAACATGAACATCGACAGCACATTATCTGAAGCATGGGCGGACAGGGCATCCCCTGCTGGTGTGTGTTTGTGGCTGGTTTCAGCACCAGTGGCGACTGTAAGCGGTGTGCCTATCATGTTAAAGCGTCCTGACCCGTCCCACCATTACAGGCCTAGCTGTGCAGCGATTAATGTCAGGGGAAACCATAATGTCCTGTGAAATATGGACAACTTGAAGTAAACAGGCCACATCACGACCCACTGGACTGAAAGAGCGACATTTATGGCCACTGGTGAGCTTAGAAGGCTCACAGACTTCCCCCCGTGCCGTCTCTCACATCGGCACCGAGCGCTGATGAGACAATTCATAAGACAAGCATGCGCAGTCCAAGACCTTCATGGACCTAGCATGGAAAATAGGCGACTAGGCTCCGGCATATGAATCATATAACACTCAGTTTTATTGCACTCAGTTTTACAGCTTTGCATTACAGGACCTACAGCAATATGGTCTCCGCCATCAGAGACTCGTCAAATGGCGGCAATTATTTTGTAGATGCTGCGACTCATCAAATAGCCATGACGACTGCATCAACAGCTGCATGGTTTACTTCTGTAACCATCTTGATGACGGTAATGACACATGCTAGTCATGTTTGTTTGTATGGTAGTTGTGAACCGGAAGTGAAGTTACCTGTGAACTAAAGCAAGTAGTCCTTGCATCCAGTCTATAACCAGGTTTTCAATAGGTTACCTAGGACCGGATTTAAGGTAACGGGGGTACCATGGGTTTGTAGGTATAACCCCCTCCCAACCACGTGACCCTCCTGTAGCCCTATCATCTGTCTAAGCCGACTTTTAAGCGCATGCGCGTGCAGTGAAAATGACAAATTAGAAGCGCTAGTCTCGAGGGGGACTCATTCCATTTCCCTGGGGATCGGCAGGCAGCGACCGCCCCGTGTCAGATGTTAACGGCTGTTTGTTCAGCCTGCACTTCGCGTTTGACGCAACTGATTGCTGGCAGATGACTGACTGCAGGACGCAGACGACCGCACGCAGCGCCCAGATCAGCCGCAGTCTGGTGCTGACTACAGCCTTCACCAAGATGCTGGTCCTCCCTGACCCCCAGTCTGTGTCATGACAATGGCTCGCGGCCCCGACCATTGGCCGGCGTCTTCTTGTGCACCTGGGCCGTTGTGACCTCTGCCGACTGTACTTGTTGTCAACGACACTGATGTATATTAATCTGCTTCCACATTTCCATCAAATAATTTTAAAATCCACTTATTACTTACCTGTTTCGTAAATGTATTTACTATCCTTTTCCAGTCTGATTTCAGTGCTGCTCCGTGAGTAGTTGCTGATCATGCTTTATCTCATTATCTTTTTAGACAGATAATTTTCTGTCAAAGTTTTTGTTTTATTTTTATTTTTTCTTCTGGTTATCCATTTGTGTTTGTCGGCTGTCGGTGGTTGGATCGTGGCGAGCTACGGGAAGGACGGATGTGGAGACTGTTTATGTGGATGCTGTGAGGGACGGAGTCGTCGCCAGTGAACGAACACGGAAACTTGACTGGACAGGGGACTGTTAGAATGTTTGGACTGTGTTTTAACGAATTTGGATTTTTTTAACGTATAATATTATAATTATTTGTGGTTGAAAGTTTTTTTCAAATTATATTTATTTTTAAATTTAACTGTCGTCGTGTTTTATTTTTATCTCGCCTGAACGCGACTGTAGAGTACAGGTGACAGGGTGTAGATGTATATAATGCTTTTCTATTCATGTAGACAGAAATAACCTGCAATTGCTAAAAAGTAAGCTTAGTAACCTTTCAAAATCCTCGCAGCTGCTTAAGACGGCTTTAATAAATCTTTGGCATGTAGAATACTTCTGTGCACGTGCATCCAGGTTCTGCTGATTATATTTCAAGATGTTTACCGATGCTGCAGCTTGTGCACTGATCTAATGAAGTTGCTAATTGCTTGCTGTTTGCTTGTGTTGTCACATCCAGGCTCTGGCTTAACTGGACTTGTTTGATCTTCCAACTGGTGGCATGCATGGCCACCTTCATTTTTACTTATGGGAAGATAGCAGCAAGGCGAATGAAGATCTGAAGTGTACACTGAGCCTGGGTGTACACTGTGTCTACCCGACAAAGAAGCAGGAGTCTGGCGGCGACTGCTCATCATCAGGGTGAGCCTGTCACTGGGGTTCACGCGGTCACTGGTTGCCGGGCGCCAAACGCTGGTTATGAGGCTAGGGTCACGTGGTGGAGACTGCACGTGCTAGCTGCCCTTCATCCATCTCTCCAGACTCTCACACAAAATAGCAGACTATAATAATGTATGGACAAAAACACTAAGGGCAAAATGTGTGTATTGTTATGTGAGCTGACACAACATGGTGCTAATGATAAATACTTATAGACCCTTACCATGCTGACGGATGTTTTTTTCGGGATATGGAACGTGGGGTGGTTTGGTGTTGGGGAAGGTTTGGTACCACACTCAATGCGCTGTACAAGGTTCCAGGAGCCTCAGCACCTTTCAACAACCAGGTGGGAAAGCTCTTTCTCGCGACGATGGTGTTAGAATTTTTGTGTGGGATGCCATGGATACCCGTTCTTCCTAGTGTTATTCGACATCTACCTGGAGAAAATCATGCGAGATAACATCCAGGGACAACAATCATCCTTTCGATCCTATGGGCAGCCACAGCGAGTTACAGAGCCTGACAGACAGTCACCTCCAGTGCGATGGACATCAGGATGAGAAGAGCAAAGCTATGGTCAACACTTGGTCAGAGAAGAAAACTAATCACGCAAATGAAAGGTATTAGCTGAACTGGACAAATTCCATGCACATGAACAGCATTCATAAAACAAATAACCAAAACATTCAGCTGGACAAACAACCGCCATCAACATTCAATTGGATAAACAAGATACCACTCAAGAAAAAACAATAAATATCACGCAGACAGGTAAACAGCATGTTTATTTTTCAACCTCACCATGTGATGTCTTTACCTACCCAGCCTCACAATGAACCACAGTTAAAAATCTTGCCGTGGGTGTAGAACACCGTCATGCACGCGTACACATCCACACAGCGAGGCCAGGCCCCGGTGCTGGGTGGAAGGTGAGAAGTGGGTCAGAAGTGAAGACAGCTCATTCCCTGGGAGGACGAGCAGCGCAGCAGGACATGGAGAATCGATTGGCGACTGAAGGAGGGAAGGAGAGAGCGAGTGTTTGTGGAGAAGAGTGTTGTGTGGCGGGACGGCATGATGGCCGTGCGGAGGGCGCAAAGATCTATAGCTAACTGCAGACGAGTGCTTGCAACCCACACGGTTTTACGGCCTTCTTAAGTCGCTGGTAGCACAAGTCAATATTGTTCAATAACAATCATATTGATATTCCTGTAATGTCATTGCGAGACGCTGGTCTTTCTGGTGTATGACTTTCCCAATGCATGCCTTCCAAGACTTCACTGTGAATTACCACAGAAAATGATTACAGTCAAAAATTAACGATAAACTATTTTTGACGTCAGTAATTAATCACATGTAGACAGCTTTGTAATTACCTTTTTTACATCCTAATTATTTTCAGCCCTCTAATGCGTAGTGATTATGTATAAACTTAGCATGCCTCATCAAACTGTTCTTCACGATCAAATGGAAAAAAAGTGAGGCTAATGTTGGCAAGATGCGATCCCACAAGGCCTCCTGCATGTCTCAGAGACCAAGGGGCCAATGGAGGAATCAGCGAGGTGTACAAGTCCTATGTACTCTGATGAAGCTTCACTGCGGACTACTTACACATTCACTTCTGGCAGAGAGCCGGGACTTCCTACGGCTCATCAATTATTAGGCACATTAGTTTTTTGCCGATGTATCTAAGACTATCACAAAGGTCTGCAATATCACTGCTCTTATCTCTTTAATGTCTCTCTTTGTCCTGATGCTTTAATACAATATTATAAATAGTAGTCTAGGTGGTGACTGCGACAGACTGTCGGTAACTGTGTATTGGTAGCTCTATAGGGGACCATCACAGGCATCCATTCTGTGTAGTAACGCTGTACTGGACCATTACAAGCAGTAGACTTCGTAAAAAACTATAAAAGACTTTAACGAGCATTATCTCTGCTGTAATACTGTAATGGACCATTACGATCAGTATTTGTGGTAACACTATAAAAGACTATAAGACTATATGTTTGGAACGGACTATGACAAACACTTTCTTCTGTTTGTCCTTCACTGTAATAGATTTCTGGGAATATTGTGTTGGTCTTGACCCAGTCACAGGCTACTGACGTCATTACATTCATGTCATCTCAGGTTCACGTCATCACGCCTAATGCCTCACGTCATTGCACATACACAGTCTTACATCATACCACATGCACGTCATCACACTCTTGCTTAGCCTGACGTCATCACACTTGCTCAGCTTGACGTCATCAGCTCACGTTCAGCTTGACGTCATCACACTCTCGCTCAGCCTGACGTCATCACACTCCACTCAGCCTGACGTCATCAGTTTTAAAGCCTCAGGAAATATAAGTGTGAAGTATTCGTGGATCACGAGGAACGTCTTGAGCAAAGAGAAATGTTTCGATGTCCTCAGAATATATTTTTCTCTCTCACTCACCTTCCAACCACACAAACGTCTGAGTAAGCAAAAGCTAAGAGAAGGAAAGGTCAAGGCTCACGCGCCTACTTGGCGTGAAAACGTTGGGTAGCGGCCGAGGGCTGGGCTGCGCGAGGTAGAGACAGGGGCTCGCCGCTGCCACCACGCTATGTCTGTCAAGAAGGAGGTGCAAAACGTCAGACACCGTAAAGTTTTTGTCGCCAGGCACTTTCCATTCTTCACCGAAAGGCTGTGCGTGAGGAAAGTGTATGGACGGCACGTGCGGCGAGGTAATGGCTCGTGTCTGCGGTGCTTCATTTCTTGCCGCAAACAGGCCGCACCGCGCCGCGCCGCGCCGCCCCACAATGCTGCAAGCAGTTTTGCAGCCACCGGTGCCAGCCGCCAGTCCCTACGTCTCGTTACGTGGCTGCTTCACAACGGTAATACGAGGGCTGATTTCTCTCTGGAATAACTCTTCATAAAACTAATCAACGTCAACGAGGAGGCAAGGGGTAGGGGGGAGAGGGCTGGGAGGGAGCTTCAAACACCCGACAGACGCGCAGTTTGTTCTGGTCTTTGGCAAACCGTGACCATAAGTAAAAACCAAGTTTCTTATAAATACGATGTTCACTTCCCCTGTGGCACAGATGTTCGCTTGAAATTATAGATTTCGCAGCAGCTAATTAATTTCTGTTTCTTTCGTTGTAGTCAGACTCTGTCCGATGATAATTTAGTAATACATCATTGTGACATGTGCAGTCCCTAGGTAGGCAACTTTGATGAGTGTAAATAAACTTGGAATTCCTCAGTTTGTGTAATATTCACTCTAAAAACTTTCTTTCTGCTCGGACTTTGCCTGTCCTTAAAAACATACATTCCACGGGCTCACCTGACTTTAAGAGCGAGGGTCGAGTCCGTGAAAGTTTAACATTCATTCTAACAGCAGTGCTTGTCTTCACCTGGGATTCTCTCATCAAAGAATACACACATCTTGGTCTGAAAGAACCCTTACTTTCAGAAGTGGTTAGCAGCAACATTCTTTACATCGTCGTAACATGGGACCGTAGGGGCTTGAGGTCCTGTTACCCTTTTCATGGCGTTCGCCAACAGACAAACGTATACCTCAACCTGATGTGATAGTAGACACCTGCAGTCTCTGATCTCACCTGCAGTCTGCTTCATCTCACCAGGTCCTCATCTCAGTGTGTCCAGATGACAAAATCAGGGGCGACACATCTGTGAGTCACGTGGCATCGACTCTGGCTGGACGTGGTTGCATTCTTTCTGTGACTCTTCTCAAGACGAATGACTGGGGCTGGTGGACTGTTTGTGTGATTGGTACCCCAGGTGTCTGATTGTCCTACGATTTATGTGTGACTGCTTTGGTTCGATCTAACTTAGTATGTTGTTGCGATTTATATTGTTTATATTGTTTACACTGAATGAGACGTTTCAGCCGTTTCTGCACCGACTAGGACTTCCCTTACACCTTCCTTCCACTTGGCGTTGTTGGGGCGCAAATGTGGATTTTCTTCCTGGACCTGTATATGAGGCAATAATAGTAGATATTCATTTAACTTACATAGTCACATTCGCCTTTGTAAACATAAACATTTCTATTTTCTTTGTTAACACTCAACATGCAATGCTCGATACAAATGGCCCTATGAGAGGCTCAGATCTCTCGTGCATGTCTAGGACAAGATGTATGTCGGGGATGAGGAGAAATTCTTTAAACCTGTGTAGCCCTGCAAAAGGCTCAGTTCTTTGATAAAAGCCGGCTTTTAGACAAGAAAGCGCAGTTTGATATACTTCTGTGACAGACATATGGGGCGATGCGCTGTTCACAGCCAGACTTGGCTTGTATCAAAAAATTATTTTCTCTGGCGAGCCACAAAAACATAAATTCGCAACATAAATGATGTTTTCGAGGATCAGCTGCTGTTTTCTTGGAAACGAAAAACATTGCTTTGCATCGGATAAACACGCATTTCTCAGACACTGATCAAATGGCGACAGAAACATTTGCAACAAAACCCTGAGAAATAACAAGCAGGTCTCACCGCACATGATTAGTATGGACAGACGATTTTTACATTCCAGACCTAGAGAGATGAGACTACATCTTTGGAAAGAGGATTTTAAAAAACATAATGTGTCTCTGTATTTCACATAAAAATGTTGGTTTATCCAAAAATACAATGTCTAAAGCATTGAATAACATTTACAAACAAAACTGTCTGAATCATAAAACAGTCTTCTACCACAGAAAACAAGCAATTACTTATAATTCTAAGTTTATTTGCGTTCTCTGAAGTAGTTATCACAAGCAAAAGGAAAGTGATTTCGGACAAAAGATTGTTAGAATATCTTCTAATCCAACTCTGACTGGAAGCCCCCCGGGTAACCTGCCGGTCCCAAGCCCAGATGAAGGAGGATTAGGCGAGGGGTTAGCAACCCCACCCTGTAAAACAACCACATTATAGAAATCGTAAATACAACACAAACACAACGAGAGCCTGGACGGGAAGATCCCTCTTGGGAAGGGCCTATGGCGCGTGCTGGTGAAGGCCCTCGGGAAGTCAGCTCGCCGACCATCTTCTTACGACATGGAGGAGACCGGTCCACAGCGAGGCTGAGGGTCGGGAGACCCAGACAGACATGGAGGAGGTCGGTCCACAGGAAGCTGGCATGACATGAACCCAACTGGCAAGGGACGCCAAGAATCCGATGGCGGGGTGTAGTTGCGGCCCTATGCTCCTCTGGGAGCGATTAGGAGCAAGAAGAAGAATTTCTAATCCATTAATCCCAAAGGTAATTAAAATATTCCCATGGTCTTAGCTTCATTATAACAACTCTATAATTGAAAAGCGTGGCAGGGGCTGAGCAGCAGCTAACTGCACTCAGAGGACATTGCAAGATTTGATTTTTGATTGGTCCGAGACTATGGGACTGTCTCTGGATTGGTTCTCCAACCACTAGTGTCACTAATTTATAATCCTCTATAATCGGTAGTTTCCTTAAACTGTAGTGGTCTGGTATTTCCATTTAAAAATAAAATACTAAGGAAAACTTCTTTAAAGTGGCGAGATGTTGCCGGTTGTTAAACATAAACTCCGTGTCGGCCGCCATTGTAATGTTCCTCTTGTTCCTAATCACCCCCAGTGGAGCACAGGGCCGCAGCCATTGTAATGTAACACCAGTGAAATATTTCCCTCTCATGGCTAGTTCCTTCTTTTAATAGAACCGACCACGTTAGTGCTCTCAGGTGGAATTAATTGTGTAGTAGGGTTGATACTTTGGTTTAATGGCTTCTAACGAAAGATAAGTATGTAACAATGATGATGATAAAAATATTGTAGAGAAATCATTAAGAAATCATTAAGTGTCCGAAAGAACAAGTGTTGAAGAAGCAGACTTGTCTTCTGGTGTCATCTTGATAGAAGTGGAGCCCAGCTGCCATTAGCAATCTTCAGTGTCGTTACAGTAAACACACGTGAGGCTGGTGTGGTGGCTACACCATGTGAGGGGCAGACTGGAGTAGTCTCTCCACCGCTTCTTGCGCGCCTTCACTTCTTGCGCCCGCGACATGCTGTAACAGTGGCGCCCCCAACATTTGCTGTAACAGTGGCGCCCCCTACATGCGGTGTAACAGTGGTGCCCCCAACATGCGGTGTAACAGTGGCGCCCCCTACATGCGGTGTAACAGTGGCGCCCTCAACATGTGATGACAACTGTTGGTAGCCCCAGTGTAGCACAACACACGGCCATCCAGTCTTCACACAACACCAATCAGCTATCAGCTGCTGAGATGGCCAGGAGACCTGCTGTCATCTCATGCACGTATACAGGTTCGTTCTCTACAATACCAATATTTATTTCTAAATGTTCTTTACTCTGGAAAATACCGCACACAGACTTTGTCTCTTGTTCCCGCTCACGTGACTTTTATAACTTAATCTCCAAGTGAAGTCTACAGACATCAGCAGGACAGAAAGTAGAAATAAATGTCTGAAGCTTTACAAAAAAGTCAGAGGAATCTTCCTTACATTAGACTTGATTCAACTGATGGAACCTACTGATGTTCACTGTTCTTAGTGTGCATGTATTTATGTTTCCTTTATTTTTTTATCTGTATATGTCTGTTTCATTGTTGTTGTCGTTTTGTTTTTTGTTGTTTTTTTTTTGTAAACTAAGGATATCTTGATTGTAACGTGGATTTAAAACGAAAAAGTCTCTTTAGCTAAGAACTAAAGAGCAGAGACTAAAACAATGTGTGTGTGTGTGTGTGTGTGTTTTCTGGGCTTGTTTTGATCGCATATCAGCGAACAGACAACACCCGAGGGCTGCATGAAGAAATAAAAGTGAATAAAATGATTCTCATACAAGAACCTGTCAACCAACTCACCTCGAAAAGTCACATTGACTGCTACCCGTCCTTCAGTTTAAAATGTCCTAGTGATTAACAAATAATATTCTGGAATAATTTTACAGACGTGGCCGCAAGCTGTAAAAGTATTCGTATGATTACAGATTCTACATGATCACAAACCGAAAACTATTCCTGTTATTACTGACTTGGTCATAACAAGTAGAACTCCACCTGTTTGTAAGAAAGATCAAGTGTGGAATTAATTATCCCCTCCCCCTACTCCACGTGATATCCACGACTCGTGCTTCTGGCCAGTACTCTCGGAGTTGCCTCACACCCAGGTAACATCATCACCGGGTGGAGCGCGGCTACCCACGGCGAGTACGGGTGGGACTACAACACAGGAGACAGAATGAGAAGCTTTGATGTGTTTGCCGTGCGGCGCTCGTATCCACAATCGTCTCGCCACGCTCCGTCACATCAAGTCTGTTATCCTCATCCACGGCATCCTGCTGCTACAACTGCTGTAGTCGGATGTTGCTCACTGTCTGTCAAGATGGTCCTCGTGGTGCTGTTGTGGGATGCGGGGCGCCGCGTGCACCAGCCTCACCTGCACCCAAACCAGAATAGACGCGGTTTGTTTGTTGTTGTTGTTGTTTTTGGTCCACGTGGTTTCCATTTTGGACACATGGCTGACCTATTGCGATTGTGGGTTAGTCGGAGGAGATTGTTAGATAGGCGGACTGCTTCTTATCAAGTCGTCGTCGTCTGACACGATGATCATGATGGCCAGCTGTCGATGGGAATCGTAGTATGTGGGTGACTGCGTGCGTGCGGGTGTTATACATATATAAATAGCACGGACACACACACACACACACACACACACACACACACACACACACACACACACACACACACACACACACACACACACACACACACACGCACACACATACACACAGACACACACACACACGCACACACACAACACTGCTTCCCTCCCAACGGCTTGTGAGCTCATCGTTTTTCAAACGAGGGTTGTGGAGACAGCCTATGAGCAGCACAAAAACGTTTGCCTATTAGATTGGTTTTATGACGGGAACTGCGGTGTTAAAAAGCCATCTTCAGCCTGGATTAGTGATTTTCAAATGGATTGTAAAAGCTGAGAGTAGCTTCTGGCCAAATAACTTTCATCCCACATGGCATTCTACACACACATTTTTCATTTTATGCTGCGTCTGTGCGTCTGCCTGTCTCTCTCTTTGTGTGTGTGTATGTGAGTGTGTGTGATATGACGCTATACCTCCTCCTCATCCTCATCCTCATCATCCTCATCATCCTCATCATCATCATCAATCATCATCAGTTCAACAGTTGGCTTGTATGCTTAATGCAAGAAAATGAAAATCGAGATTTAAATATCATTTTTAATTGGACCTTGTGGAAGCAAGTTATTCTCCCTGCTTGTTGACTGAATTTCACAAAGAACTCTGAGGAAGCTAAAGATAAAAATGACATTGTAATTTAGTGAATCGATTTCAACCCTACTTTGTGATGGGCATTTTTAAATGAACGATGAAGTTTATTCAACGATGAACGTTTATTGAATGATGGAAGTTTTCTGTTGCACCTTTTGAGAAGTTCGTTTAGATTTTCTTTTCTTGACAACATCAAGACACGATTCTCTGAGATGATATTATTATTATTATTATAATTATTATTATTATTATTATTATTATTATTATTATTATTATTATTATTATTATTATTATTATTATTACCACCACCCTTGTGGAACGAAAAACTACACACGAACTCGACAATGAAACGCAGGCTTCAGCAAAAGGATGACACCATGGCTGATATGAACTATGTGCATGGATGATGGATGATGAAAACAGCAAAGACCGATGACATGAGTAGAACCTTCACTGAGTAGAGTGCACATCCCCACAGATAACTCCTTTAAAAGTTATTATTACAATATAGAAATAATCACTCTCCATACTTACTAAGATTACGCGCTTGAATGAACTTGATTTTCACTTTATAGAATATGAACAAAAATTAGTTTTCAAAGACCATGCTTACATTTTGTTCAGACTGTAAAACTTTTCTACCCTGAGGTTTATTTTGTCAAACATCTGAGTCGTTCAGTTTATTATCAGTCTGAAGCTCTAAAAATATTTCAGTCTCTATCTTTCTATCTTTTCAAGACGAGAAAAAATGTATCTTCCTTTCAGAATCTTCTTCGCCGTATCTTTTCATCCTTCTCATTCACGACTTCCTCTTGCGAAAACCTTTTTATCCCGGAGCAAAACTGCAAGTGGGAGTTGACAGGCTCTGTCTCGGGTTCCACACACAGCTCGCGCCTACGTTCCTTTGTCCGCGCGTGCAGCCTGACACCCACAGAAGCTGGACGTTAGCTTGGAGGACGACATGCTTAGTGTCTGGCCTGGGGAGCCCTTCGCCATCGCCCAGAATACAGCTGTCTCAACACCTCTTCACTCTCTTCTGGTTAAGAACCAGACATCTTTGTGACCCTCCATCAAGTCCTGCCAATTGCCCTTTGCTTTATCGACGGCCGCGTGTGATGAGCCTCTTGTCCGTTGTGTCCAGTGTCCAGTGTCAGGATACATTGTCCTGCTCGGGTGCTCGGGGCATGACAGGGTGTTGACAGACCAGTTTGTCTTCACACAAAGATTTCTTACCACAAGTGTTGTCTGGATGCCCTGCCCGGTGTGATGGTCAACGCACATCAGCCGCTTGCTTCCTCCTCTGTAACCCTGGGATACCCATTTCCAACGGTCCACTTGTAGCCAGAAATTGCCTACTTCAGACCCTAACAGCTGTGGGTAGGTAGTACAGGGGTGTTAAATCAGTCTAGACAGAATAAAAACGATTAGAAAGCAGTCAAAATGACATCTGTCAACCTATTTAATTTGTTTGACTAATCTTGAGCAAAATAGTATTTTAAATAAGTTACAAAGCCTTCAAAAATGTTTTAGTACTATTAGTTACAAGAAAATTATAAACTACTAAGGAAATTTGGTCCAGAATTACTTGGTAATTAGTTTTGCTGCGTGCACTGACTCAGAAAGCAAAAAGAAGTTGTTGACAAAAGAACCATCGATGAAGCTGGAAATCACAGAAAACAGCTGGTACAGGTCATCCGACAGTTATGTTGATATACTAGCCTTTTACTCGACATAAACAGAATATTTTGACCTTAAAGCTGTGATTTTGAAGTTGTATTTAACACATTGACTACAAACACGTTTTCTAAAAAGATTTCAAGCAGTTTGGAATGTTCAGCTACCCTCACACTTCTGTATTCGCCTCATAGGGGCTTTGGAAATTGCCTGAAGTAAGTCTCAGATTGGAAACTTCAGGAGAAAACAACTTCTCTACAAGCGGTAACGCCTTCTTCCCACCCAGCCAGACGATCTTATGAATAATTTAGAGGGAGTGCTAAAGTTGTCGACTTTCAGAATTTCATTGCTATAGACAAACATACAGGGCAATGCTCGACGGTTTGGTGGTCAGAAAGTAAGGAATTTTGCTGGTTTTTAAAAGGTCCTGTCCATGTTTCTGCCAATTCATCTTTTCTCAAGTGTGATGCTAGTGTGCACAATACAAGAGAATGTGTACACGGTACATGCTTTCTCCTATTGTTTTTTTTTTTTTTTTGTCAGAGGAGGACATCTGTGCGCATGCGTTATCGTCACGAGACAATGACATCTCATCCAACACAACGACGACTGTGACCGTCACAACCATCATTACCCGGAGTTTTTCTTCTCTTACAACAGAAAACTGTTCTTGTATGACAGTAGGAAAAGTAGTTAAGAAGAGGTTATCTGTGATTATTATATATTATATCAAAGCCGACCATAAGCACGTTTGTTGTTATGACCTTTTGACATCTGGCGAATGCAGCGCGTGTTTGATTGAAATGGGTTTGCGCATGTGTTCGTGCGTGCAGGCATGTGTCTTGTTGCACTATTTGCAGTGGTCATTCACATACTTTATACTTCCTTCGCCAGATTCTCTTTTCTTCATGCCGACAGTCACAGGAGACTGGTCAATGTGTAAGCTGAGTGGTGCGTGAAGCTAATGCTGCACGTGTGCCGACTGCGTGCCGGTCACATGACTGAGGATCTTTGCAGTCCACGTCTCCCGGATCCCATTGGACATCACTTGCCTCCGTGTTCTTCTGGTTCTTTGTTAAAAAATCCTTTGATCTTTCTGACAGCGTCTGCCTAAAGGCGCAGCCATGAGAGGAAATCACTCCAGACACTAGTAGCTAGTAACATGGTCATACACTACTAGACTCTAGTAGCTAGTAACATGGTCACACACCACCAGACTCTAGTAGCTAGCAACATGGTCAAACACTACTAGACTCTAGTAGCTAGCAACATGGTCACACTCCACTAGATACTAGTAGCTAGCAACACGGTCACACACCACTAGACTGTAATGGCTAGCAACACGGTCACACACCACTAGACTGTAATGGCTAGCAACACGGTCACACACCACTAGACTGTAATGGCTAGCAACACGGTCACACACCACTAGACACTAATGGCTAGCAACACGGTCACACACTACGAAGCCCAGAAAACACTCTCACCCAATCCCACCACATAAGGTGAAGACTGTGATGCTGAAGACTGCTCACAACCGACCTTTGAACTCCAGTTGTCAATAACCGCGGAGTTGTGGAGGGGGATGGAGTCTGTTGTCGATGACCGCCTGGCGGCTGTTTGTTGGTGTGCATGGCCTCCTGCCCTGGAAACTTCCTCCGACCCTTGAAGCACTTTAGGATCCAGCACTTCAGGATGCAGCCTCTCCTCGTCCGAGACACGTGAACGCGCAGTCATCTGCTTCTCGGACATGGCTGTCTTGTCTTCCCCTGTCTTGTCTTCCCCTGGTGGCTCAAAATCAAACTGTCCATGGCTGCTCATCCAGTTTCACGAGACGTTCCTGTCCGCTTATTGAGCTTCCTGAAAGATTTCTTTCTGGTCTTCGTCTTTGATGAGATGTTTCTTTTAGCTTTTTGAATTTGATGAAAATGTTTCAGCTGCTAGCTAATAGGATCACTGTTTGTGTTATTATTATTTAACATGTGCCATTCACCTACAGCTTAATTTATTAAGCAAGCTCTTCATTGCCAGCAATAATGCGTCCATTGTATTTCGATGTCACTGTTTATATATTGCAGGTTGTATTGTCTGTATTGTGACATTCTTGTCACACAGGCTTGATTGCCATCAAATGTTAAAAACTTTGAAGACAGTATCTATTATTATATTTGTTGTTGTGTAGAAGTCCTATAACCAGGCTGTCAATAAGCACGACCTGGGTAGTTAAAGATAATTGTCAAGTTTTTGTTGGAAGAATGTGCAATTGTCTTGAGTGAGTTCAGAGAAACATTCGTTCCTGACAGTTTTCTGTGTCACCACATCGAGACTTTCCTCAAACTTTCCAACTGTCATTGTGACATCCCTTCCGTGGAGAATCGTCGCACATTCAATTCGTGATTGGGACATTATCCACTCGGAGACATGCCTGGTACTTTCAAAACACCGCAACCATCAGACCATCCACTTTACTTAGTCATCATACTAGCCACTCGACAACAAAGTGAGTGGTCTGCCGTACCTAGCTGTTTTGACAGTCTTGTGATGGCCAGCACCACAAGTGATCCCCTCTTCCCCTCCCTTTTCACCATGCTCGTGGCCAAAGTACGGCCAGTGTTTGCCTCTGGACCGTCAGTCTACTGCATCAGTCCATGCTTCTCTGATGACAAGTGCGAGTGTTTGCCGGCTAGTGCCAGACTATTTGCTCGCTAGCTGCACTTGGGACCAGCGGCAAAGCTGTAATCAGGAATAAGTTGAGGATCCGCCGCCTGGACATCAGACTTGCTCTCCGAAAGCTGCCTATGAGATTACAGACTGGGGTAGAAATCATGGCGGAAGCTATTATACTTCGCAATTGTTGAATCCTCAATATAATTTTGAATATTATTTGATACGTTTTATGAATCTGTCGGGAAAATGTTTAAGTGAGGACGAAATAGCCTATCAACAGACAAAAAAGTTGTTCCCATGTGCAGAGATGAAGAAGTGGCTCTACTCCATGCACCCCGTGTAATTACATTATTTTCAAAGGCCATCAAGTCCACTGCACGTATATTAGAAACCCGAGTGTCCAGAACATTAAGGATATCATTAGCTCATTGAGATTATTTTTCTGTAAATACCATGGCTGCAACAATAGATAAAATATATGGACTTCACCAAAATACTGGTGTTTAATGAAATGTTCTGTTCCGATCGTTTGATGTTTGAAGAGATGGCGGCGCGGCTTTCATTATTTCCCTATCTCCACTTTATCTACCAAACAGATGTGGTTTCCATCTACTAACTAAGCATTATGTGAGATTTGTAAGTCATTATTCAATTTTAAAGATCACTCAACAAAGAAAATAAAAATGAAGCAATTAGTTTTTGTAACCTAGCCGCGGTTGTGATAGTCATCGATACATAGACTAAAGTTTTACGACTGTCAGGTTAAAAAGACAGCATGATAGTTGACTGGTCAGAACAGAGGCCATGTTAGTTTGTAAACACACCTTACACAAGCTTCTACTTGATAACAAATGTAGGTATATTATATCCATACCCTGTTCACCGGCATTCTTCTGTGACCTACCATAATCAAGTAACAAAAATGTCCACTGAAGACCCAGAACTTGCAGACGCATCCACATCCGCATCTGTGCACGTTTCCAGATCTTTCACTAACACTCGTGGAGAACAACAACAAAAAAGGTGAGGAATACATTATTATATTATTTAACATAGTCAATGAATCTTGAAGAAGTCTAGCAGTCTGGCAGCACGTGACCAGAGCGAGGCGGTGAGGCTGAGGAAGGATTGGCAGGTGCAGGTGATGGCCGTCGGCTTCACTCACGCGTGTCCATCGTCTTCTGTCTCACTTCAACCCACAGCCAGCTGAGTGCCTGTCGTGCTTGCACGTGTGTGCAGATATGTAGCATGGCAAACACAGCATACATAGGCAAATATACTATTATACACTAAGGACACTTGTACAAGAACAAGTTAATGTAACTAGTACAAGTAGTAATAATTAGTACAAGGACATGTCTCTCGTTAGTACAAATAGCAGCAATGAGTGTACAAAAATTGGCTTTAATTAGTACCTGTAAGTAGTACAATTAAAAGTAGCTGCAGATGGTAAAAGGACAAGTAGCTGAAATTAGCACAAGTACCTGAGACATTAGCTGAAAGTAATACAAAGACAAGTAGTTGCATTAAGTAACTGTAATTAGTATATGTACCTGTAGAATGACGAGTAAATGTAGATGTACACATAACTGTAATTAGTACAATTAGCTGCAGCTAGAACAAGAACAAGTAACTGTAACTAGTACAAGACGACTATGTATAATTGGTTGTACTAAACTGCTATCATTTAAATGGAGGTCACAGTGTTTCATTTTTCTTTTAATATGTTATGGCACATAAAAGCTGAGGCTGCCTTGTCCATGGATGTGCATCGGTGGGTTGATGTCTGCCGAGACCAAGACTTAGCCTCTTGCGAAGTTCTCCGCTGTTAGTCTCGGCGAGCCTACACAACGTCTGTGACTAAACGGAAAGCTTTGTAGTATGATGCCTCGTTTAGGTAGTTAATCTGAAATGTGACTAAACCGGAAGCATTGTCGTCCATTGCCTCGTTTTAGTAGTTAACTGGAAAAAAATCGTCTGCTAGCAGTCGAGTAAAACAAGTTCGTGCCTTGTCTGCTGATTTACCTGTGTAGACAGGAGGATATTTCAGGGATTATTATGTGTCCAGTTGCTGTGTTATGCGCAAATATGGGCAAAAACAATGGCAAGTGCTAAGTATGTGCAATTACTGTCAAGTGCTAAGTATGTACACAGCTACCAGCAGGTGCTGTGTATGTGACCGAGCTGAGTGTATGTATATTTACTGTCACGTGCTACTGTTCTGTACACAGCAGTGACGAGGCAGCTTTTCTCGAGACAACTCTGCAAATGAGTTGTTTTCACTGACGACAGAGACAAGACATCACCTGGCAGGACACGTGTACAGATGAGTGGAATAGCGAGAGACAGGGTAGACCTACACAACTATTTTAATTGTGTTTCCATGTACTTATGTACACTCGTCAGCACACATCAGTGGACGATGCACGTCTGACAGCTTGTTATGCACTTTTATTGAACTCATTAGCAGCTGTCGGGGGGGAGAGGGAGGGAGAGGGGAGGAGGAGAGGGGGGAGAGGGGAGGAGGAGAGAGAGGGTGCACACTAAAGCATCCCAGTGTGCAAGCAAGCTCTGGGTGGAGGAGGAGGGGCAGTGTGTGGAGGGGGCGGCGGTTCCATCGCAGGCTGCACGCGGCGCTGGAGCTGTGGAGGCCGCATCATCACACCCTGCCTCCGACCGCCTCCGTGTCGCGCGCGAGCTCGAGCCACACACAAGCTGTCACGGGATTCGGGTGCTCAGTCCTCTCTCACTCTCTCCCGCCTTCCATTTTCACAAACATTGTTTTCCGACCATCGCCAGCGTCGTGAGAAAAAAGTTACTTGCGAGTTTGGAGAAGCCCACTGGGGTCGTGGTGCCTCCAGTGCGGGAGGCTGTGGTAGGTAGTCTGTGGTGTACTTACAACACAAACACACACAACCGCCGAAACACCTCCACAGCTGACTCTCGAAAACAAACTTATCAGCACCGTTAAACCGATTTCCTGCCAGACTGAACTCTTCTTAAATATCTTCAACGGAAGAGGGAAAGTATTCACACCACAGAGTATTTTCAGGTAATAAAAAGGTGTTCTCTTGTCTGTGTGTGAAAAGATGTGACAGCTGTCTTCTTCTGGTGAGAGACTTTCAAGAAAGATTTGTGACAAAGTTTTATAATTGTTGACGACTTTACAGGTAGGTGTGATGCAAGCGGTTTCCCAGATAAACCTGTTGAACCTTCCACTAAAAGGCTTAGTGGTGATAGTGGTGATACTTAGTGGTGATACTTAGTGGTGATACTTAGTGGTGCTTAGTGTGACTATGAAGTTCAATGGTGAGTACTGTGCTTACTTTTGGCTGTGAAAACAGATGACAACACATTTATTGAGACTTCGTCTGACCAAACACAACCCACTACAGCTTGAGTGGTGTGGATATTTCTGACCTGAACAGTGACGTGGCAGTCCTGAGTCGTGATTACAGTCAAACAGCTGTGTAGGCAGAGGTACAGAAAGTGAGAGAAACATGTCCAGTCTGGAATTTAATCGCCGTTTGTTTGTACAAAGCCTTGCTATGTTGCCTGCAACACACTGTAGCTGGCCAGCGACGGGGGAACTCGGTTCACCCAAGCCATACAACCATTAGGAGTGGAACCACAGCTGTGACAGCTGCTCAGTGTGACAGCTCCCGACAGTCGCCGTTACCCAGGATGTGAGTACCCAACATTGTCTAGTTTTTACTCTTCCTACTTAGGATGCGAGCATCCATCACCCTTTAAATTTCACTCCTCCTTCTCAGGACAACGACTTCCTTGCAGACGCGCACTCGAGACACCAGCAGGAGGCATTCCAGGACTGGTGACACTCACTGACAGATACACTCAACATCACAAGACACTGGTGACACACACAGACACATGCAGCCAGCACCTTCACTACTGGTGACTCACAGACATTTGTAAATGTAGACAGTTCACGTCCCCCTATAGATGTAAGTGTATGATACTATGTAGTAGACACTCCAGTCCCTCCCACAGATGCCACTGAATGTGGACACGTGCAAAACAAAAATTGTGCATAGAAACTTATTCATTTTACAACATATTCGGAAATGAATCTCACAGTCCATATTCGGCAATAAATTTCAGGGATCAGCTTCATGTTGAAAGTTTTTCTCTTGTTACCCAAGCTTTCATTCTGTAATAACTTATTTTTCATAGAGCAGTTTTTCCACTGGCGGTCAGGATGAAATACTTCTTTTATACTCTTAAGAATCCTAAAAAGTGAATAATGTCCCTCATTAAATCACGAAGCTGGAGGTTAGGTGCTTGAGTCTGGAGTGTGGAGTGTGGAGTGTGGAGTGTGGAGTGCTTGTAATGTTGAAACTCCAGGAGCTTAGGAACTTTTGCTGACAGGCAGACGTGCACCGACTCCTGTGCATGTCCCGGGTGCGCCCAGTCTCACCCTGTAATATTTATATGCACATCGGGTATGGTGGGATTGTTGGAAGTACAATGTTCACTGCAAATAGTATGATACCCAGAGTACACAGTACTGTAAACTTTGAGCATCGTGTGTGTTGATATGGTAGTGGTTCGAATAAGATGTCGACAGCATGGACATCAAAGTATGCATGGAATGTTAGTGTGTGCAGATGTGGCGGTGAGTGGGTATGGTAGTGAGTGTGGGTATGGTAGTGAGTGTGGGTATGGTAGTGAGTGTGGGTATGGTAGTGAGTGTGGGTATGTGGTCTCAAATGTAGGTATGGTAGAGTGTAGCCGCCTGCATGTATATTTTAGTAAAATGTATTTCTGTACAGCCATCAGCATAATTATACTTAGTCAAATAGTCAATCCCTGTAAATAATGATCGAACTGTTGAAAAACTGAAATCTTTTCACTGCGTTCACAATTATCAACACCGTCAGGGGATTGCTAAGAAAACGGAATTTCATCTACTTCAAATATAGGCTACAGACTATCTGGTAGAGTGTGATACGGGTATTCGTTTTGTACACAAAATTAAGAATGAACTCAACCATTAATGAGCTGAACTCATCTGAGGCAGTGACCGGTGCAAGATCTGAAGCAAGTCACCTGGAGGTCACAGTAACAACTGACCTTGCCAAAGAAAGTGATTAATAAAGAACAGGTGTAAACATCACAACACTTTACAGCTTCACATTGATTGTGAGAGGGACAAACTCTGAACTTGAGATCGACAGTTAACAAGAAAAGCCATTCAGCGACTGAAACACGAGGACACATGGACCAGCCACGAAGTGTTGCTGAAGGCAAGAGCGGCGAGTGTCAACATGAGTGAACTATGAGCAGGTCACAACCCAAACACACTGTGGCCGACCTTGTGGTGAAAGACAAGTAAACATTTTTTTCATTATGAAATCTTAAACTGTAATTATTCTAACTGTTATCAATATGTGTTGCGGTAGCAGCGTCTCTCCCCTTCCCTTATACCTTTCCACCGTATATCCATCTAGTCAGACACTTAAGCTTCTCTATGATTATTGTGTTCTTAAAATGATTGATCATCAGCCTACCCACCATTACACAACACACAAACAGCCTTGTTGAAAGTCACTTATGATATTTTGAGTTGTTGACTGGACAAGAAGCAGGTGTCGATACTGTCCTAGTGAGTCCAATCAGTATTTTTCAACCCGACAGTTCATCCATCCTTGCTCTGTAGCCTCACGAGTGTATATGGCATATCGGACTCTACCCTAGTATAGTCTTTGAGTCTTACCTGCTAGAAGTCCCTAGACCATGCTTGTTGACAGTTCTCAGTAGTAAGACCTTTGACCTCAGGAGTCTTTATATACAAAGGGTTGAGCCACAGACTGTTTTCAGTAGTCATTTACAGACACTGAGCACTACATTGCTGTATCATCTATGGGAGCACATCGCACTTTTCAGATTCTAGAAATATGCAATGGACCAATGGAGCAATGGCTGAAATCAAATATTAATGATGAAAAGACATATGCTCTAGTAATTTACAGAAATGTCAGTCAAGTTACCCGATTCCCTTTCTACATTCGTCAGAGTAGGCTCGCTAGATGTGGAATTAGCTTCTTCATCAGGAACCTTGGTTTTACTGTGACATGTGATATGCCATCAGCACCTGAAGACCTACACATCAGCAGCATCCGTAAATACTTCAACTGCCGACATCATTGTCTGCTTTTGTTTTACCAAAGTCGAGCTAGTATAATTCTCTCTTGTCTGTCTGTAGTCCGTACCTCATTGACAATTTACAAAAGTTCAAAAACTCCTCAGCACGACTCCTACTCCTAGCAAGCAAACCAGATTCTTTTCCAAGAATCGAGACAAAATTATTTGTGAAGGAATGTTTACCCAGTCAGCTCAGTTTAACCTCCCCGTCCAGTTGTACCCACTACCAAGCCAATGAGTCATTCAAGCTGAAAAGACACGTGTGCAAGATATATCTCGAGATTTAGGCCACTGGTTCATTCTGGGTTGTTATTAAACATCACTTGTAACCAACAATTTTATATGTAGCTTATAATGTTTGTGTGGCTTGTGATGTTCATGTATCAGCGCTCAGAGAATGACTCAGTGTTGCGGTAGAGCACTATATACATGTACAATGATTGTTATTATCGTTGTTTTAAAAACACACCTCAGATACTTTCATTTTGCGTACCTTTCTATTTAAATGCCTTCGGGATTTTCATGTTAATGCTAATTAAAAATTAAAGTTTCATTGGGTGCCATCTGGGAACTGGAAGAAACTATTAAAGATCCAGGGTGCCCAGAGGGACAACAAGTTCATAGGCAAGGTAGCTTGATGTTTGAGGCGGTCACCTAACAACACTGCTCACAAAATGTTGGCAATACTGTTGAGAAAAATACTAAATTCAGCTGTCAACTCATAGAAAATGTTTAGCTTTGATACCTGCTGTGTGTTGACCATCTTCCTACAGACTATGCTGGCTCTCGATGGCCCTGCTGTAACCTTACGAGTACACAATTAAAACTAAAAATAATATCTATATCATAATATATCAGAAAAAATAGTAATAGTAATACCATAAATGTAAAAATCACTATAAGTGCAGTTTAACTGTTTATTAAATCAAAATTTGATATTTCTTGTCTGTTGCGACTCGAGAAAGAAAGAAGAAAAACAGAGGGACAATAGAACTCAGGTTTTCACAGAAACATTTGTTTTGTTTTTTATTGTACTTAGGAGGTTTGCCTTCTTTTGTTTGTGTACTGTTGTGCAGTGTACATTCCATGCTGTGTCCTGTTGTCATCCACAACCGAGCTGCTGCTTAAATGCAGACATGAAGAAAGCAAGTTTTCAGTTATTTATCAAAGTATCCATTTTCGTTTACCTCAATGTTCAAAAAAAGAGTCAAAATAGTTTTGTTGCATTGTACCTATATAGCTTATGGTTAAAATATTGTTTTTGACATTTTGGGCGCTTGCTGCTACGGATTAGAGATGTCAGATAATGATCTTAAAGAAATCTTTCTTTCTAGAATTCAAAAATCCTCAAACAGGTGTTAGCATTAATCAAGTCAACCTTCCTTAAGGAGTGACAGCTCAATGTCTAAACAAATTATGGGAATATTAAGACAGAACGATTTAACACATGGTGTAACAACAAACAGCAGAATCAGTGAATTGTCAAGATGTGTGTGTCCTGCTCCTTCTTTGATGATGTCTGTGATATTTCTCCTGCCACTTGTTACTGTCAGATGTTCATTTATCTCACCAGACTTTATTTCACGCCTTTTTTCTGTCTCTCTCTCTCTCGCCCTCTCCTAATCTTGTTTTAGCAAACAAACACAATCACACGCGCGGATAAAACACAGAAATTTCATTATTTTATTGTTTTGTAAACATGTGTCGCCATGCAACAAAGACTTGCGGAGCCCAGGTCACGTGTGCAATTACACAAAATGTCTTTGATAGAAAAGTCCGTGAGAGCAGTATCTCGGTCAGGCATGTCTCCATGGGGCAAACTCTCACTCAGATGTAGATAGACAAAGGGGGGCGATGTCCCTGAAGACAAGGACGAAGAAAGCTGCACGAAGGAGAGGAGGAGGCAGTGTTTCTTTGTGTACGCCATCGTGCTTGAAGGCGCCGTCAATCACGTGCACACCACGCGCGGTGCCGAGCTCTAGTCCTCCATCTACAGAATGCTTTCTTGGCCTGCAATGGAAGCAAAGAACCTTTTGTGTTTTGACAACATGGGCAGTGGAAGTGGTGAATGTATGGGCCGACCAGGACTGGCCGTGATGTGGTTATTTCTACATATTCACGTCCAAGCTTTGTACTCAGTGTCTTTGTTGACTAACATCGAATTGATTGCATTTCTCTCGCTCATACACAACAGACCATTCCTTGGGACACAAGAGCATCTTTTGTGCTGTGTGCTGCTGTGAGGCAAGGATTGATCTTCTCCCATTTTGTCCTTCCACGTACATGTTCACCAAGTAGCTAGAAAAAGAACAAGAAAAAATAACTTGATATTTTTTTTCCACATTTGCTCGCACTTTAATGCCTGGGATAGATTAGTCGGGTATAGTTTCTGACCCTCCAGCAGGAATACAGATAATTATTAAAGAAGCATTTTGTTTTGTGTCCGCTACTTTATTGTGTAAAAGGTCGGTTAAGTCCAAACCAAAAACATCAAAATCTGCATAATGGCCAGCAGATGACCTGGACGTGAGGCTTTAATACTTTCTTGAGTTCCCATTATCAAAAACCACAATTTCTATTTCACGGAATCGAACTAACAGAAAGTCTTCTATTACAAAAAGTGAGTATTATCAAGATTATCATACCTGGTCCATCATCCCTGACATAATGACATACATTTGAACTGACCGACTTACAGAGAAGTAGATGATTAAAGTACAACTTAATTCTTTCTGTTGTTTTTAAGTTTGGATAGTTTCAAAAATTAAGCAGTCTATTCGATTTTAATTAGTTGGGACTTTGACAACATGACAGAGATAATCACAAAAAATTGTGATGTAGTCACAAGAGAGTTCAGAGCCTTCACTTTTCCAGGACATGAGACGAGAATTTCCGAGAAACTTGCTCTAAATACAGTTTTGCAGCAAATACCGGGGACGGTGTTGTGCTTTGATGAGTTGCTTTGCTTTCTATGTACGAGGACGGGATGATAATTTTGCTTGCACTTAAACGAAAATGAATGGGCGGAGAAAATATTGTAGGGAAATAAACAAGAAATATACTCGCATTAATTGTTTTCAAAACTGAGTAATTATTTCTCTACAAACTTTCCACATTTCGTCACAATGTTGCTATCGCTACTCCAGCCCTCGAAATCGGTCCTTAAAAAATTCATGAGAATTGACCTTCACGTGTTCTTGTAGCTTTGGGAACAGGTGGAAACGACTGGAGGCCAGGTGTGGCCTGTACTGGGGACGAGTCCAGGCGTCGACTTGTCTCTTGTTACTGAACTTGTGTGAGGCCTGATGTTGTGCTGAACAAATGGTTCATTTCTTGTTCCCATCCGCTTGATTGTGCGTGAGTGTGCGCGTATGTGTGTGTGTGTGTGTGCATATGTGTGTGTTTAATGCAGTAAGACTTTCAATGCAATGTTAAGAGATTATTGTTGTTCCCTTTCTGTCCTTGTTGTCCTCAACAACAATTTCAGACTTCCTAAAGTCAACGTGACTTTCCTAGTTTGTTGAACTGATTGTCTGAATGACTGTGTGTGAATCGGGTGGGAACTGTAAGCATCTTGGGCCAAAGGTCATGACAGATGGGAGACTGATGGACTAGTCCTAGCGGATTCATTCGTCACGTGGTCAGTGGCAGTCTCGCCTTATATGGTCACTCGCCCCACGGTCTGTTACTAATAAAGTGAATCCTATTGTGCTGAAGCCTTTTTGGCAACAACACCGCTTCTGATATCTTATCTATTTGTCTGCTACTGTCTGGCATCGTCGCTACCAACATTTATACGGACTCGGCAGTCGTTGGCCGATGTGTGAGTTAATAACTGTAAAGACATTTTACTCTTCTCCTGCCATTTCTAGTATATATACTAGTACTGCTACTACCTCAATGCTGGTGGTGGTAGTGGAGCTGGGAGGACAAGGGTAATATCTTCGTATCACACTGTATATTACATGTTATTTTTGATTTCATCTAGTTTATCTGTCTGAAATAAGTTGTGTGATTGTGACTAGGCTTCTAACAAATGTTTCCCTACAATAAAGCTGACATTAATTACCCTTGCTGTCTAGGACTCGACAGGCTTGGTTCACACAGGAAGTGTCGCCGCTTATCTCTCGTGTAAGGTGGTGGTCACGTGACCTGTGGTCAATGGAAGGTAGATTGCAAGGTGATGAAGCCTTATCGCATGTAAAGTGTTCAGCCCAGCGCTGGTTTTTTGTGTCCCATTTAAAAGAGAATTAGGAAGCTGGGTTTTAAAAAATGTGAAAAGTATGAATCAGTTCATCTCCTGAACACGTTGCCGTTATCATGCTTCTTGACGACAGTGATCGGCCTCGAGGGGCAAGTTTAACATGTCAATGCAAGTTCGACCAGATCCTGAATAGGAGTAAGGTAAAGGTCATCCCCTGACCTTTTCAGATCCTGCAGGGGGGAGAGGTGAAGTGTTAGAGACCTTACTTTTCACGGGGCCAGCTTTAGGTGAGGGCGGTGCTCATCTCTTCTCCCTCGCTGCCGTAGGTTAGGGGTTCGGAGACCATTGCTGGAATAACAGTAACAGAGTTAAACGGGTGGAAGTCTGTGCCAAGGTGAACTATTTTGTCCTAACATTGGAGAAAACTGAGAAATTTTTTTTATTTGCCTTTGATATACGAAACTCCATTCAATGCTTTGTGAGTATGTCTCTTGATGTTTGAGGCTAGAATGCAATTTACTATTTGCCCAGCTTCATCTGTTTTGAGGCAATGGAAATGAGAAATTGTTACCTGCATGTTATCTTAAGGAAATATAAGCAGCATATGATAATAGTCTCTAATTATATTTTACCTTTAGTTAGTTAATTTCACATATTTTGATAGCTTTCTCTATTTTTAAAGAGTCTCTTCATGTCTTGTATGACTTAAAAGTTGTCAAGGGAGTTAAACTGCTCATACGTGAATGTTTTAACCAGTGATCTTATATAGTATTCTATTCATCATCATTTAATGTGTTAATCAGCCAAAAGCCTGAATCAATAATGATTATATTCCTTCGCTGATTGGTAAAAGAATTTCAGCAATCGGCTAGCATGTCTTATGTTCTTCGATGATGACAATACATCTTGCAGAGAAAAGTATATCTAGGAATGTATATTCATATAAGTGTGTGTAGCATTTAAAGGTTTACACGAGACTCACCTAAAGAACCTGCTGGCTGGATAAAAACATCGCATTATGCAAAATAACTATTTGACTTCTCTAAGTTGATATTAAGACCTAAATAGAGATGACAATCTGTTCTGTAATCCAGTTACTGAATCTTAGAACAGAGGGCTACTGACATTAGAAAACGTAATACAATACTCAAAATAATATTATAATATAATAATATTATCACAATAATAAATTTGGACAAACTGTCTTTTCATACCATCTTTTCCATACAGGCTCACGTCGCTTTGCTCACCTGAACACGTGAACATGGTGAAATAAAAATCACTTGGTTCTATCCGTCAGATATCTTGCAGTTGTTGTCACTGCTGACATGACTTGAGAGACAAGTGACAGATGTCTGTCAGTCTGTCAGTCTGCCTATTATGATAAACAAATCAGAGATACAACAGGTCACAGTGTGTCTGTCTATTATGAACTACACAAGATCAGCGCCATCTGTCACATTCTGTCTACGCGCTACCAACACCCTCGTCTGTCTGTTTGTTTTTCCAAACTTGATTACTACAACTTGCTGTCTCCTGAATACCTTCTTCACAAACTCCAGGAGGTACAGAAGTCTGCTGCACGTCTGGTGTTCAGAGCAGGACACGTGACCACACCACACTCTCCTTCGTTGTCTACACTGGCTTCCCATCCGTTCTGGCATCCGGTACAAACTGTCAGTGCTGTGTTTTCATTTCTTTGCAGGACCCTGCCCTGATTATTTCTCTGAACTTGCCATTACCTACACCCAAGCTAGACAACTCCACTCTTGGACTGACGACCGCATCATTACTATCCCCTTCACTAAACCTGTAGTCGCCATCTGTTTCAACTGCGCAGCAATACGATGGAACTCTCTTCCACCACCCACTTACCCTAGAAGTCTTTAAACGTGCATCAAAAACACATCTCTCTCATGGACATTACTCCTAATGTTTGTCATTACCGTCCAGGTAATTCTAGTCCATCAGCTCACTCGTCCCCATTAATCGTCTCCCTCTGGTGATGACTGTAACTAACTGTGTTCGCCGTTTGTTCCCACAGTTTTCTGTGTTTCTACTATGTTTGTCTTTTATTACTTTGTCAACACTGTTGTTGATCCACCCGTTTCTGTGTCTGTCCATGTCTTTTTGTCCATGTCTGTCCTGTCCATGTCTTTTTGTGCCTCCAGTGACATGCTTCTTTACGTGCGCGATCACGTGCTACATAAATCGCTTGTTTTTATTATTATTGCCTCTTCTGCTGTTGTTAGCTCGTTTATGGACAGACTAAAAATTATATTGCTTCAGCACACACACCCCTTGTCTTAAGCGATGTCCAAACAATCCATCAATCTGAACCAGATCTTACTCAAAATTTAATACTGTTACACACACTCTTCATACCCACAGATATTTTTATTTGACACCACACTTGTTTACCTTGCTATACTAAATCTTGTTTCTTGTTACCATAGCGAACGTTTTATGGCAGTCAATAAAATCAACAACAATGTTTGTGTCAAAGAAACTAACCTCTTCAGAAGAGCGACGCCCACTGGGTTCTTCATTTACTTCCCTCTTTAGAATCTCTGCGTGTACATAATTTCTGTTTACTGGTTTATTATGCTGTCATACTTGTATCTGTATGTCAGTCTATTTATCAATATAAAGCAATTTCTACATACATATGTTCTCTATCTTTGTGAATTGCTGTTCCTGCATTCCTCCTCCCTCTCTCATCCTACTACTCATTCACTCACTCAGCGTTGGTCTGTCACTAAGAGCTGCTTCGGAGTAGAGCGAGTCCCGCCATCTCGACCTTATCTGTAGAGCAAGAAGGTCGAGAAGGAAAGGACACAGAGAAGAGGAGAGCGAGTACAGCCAGTGAGTGAAACAGTGAGAGTTTAGATTATTTCAGTGAATGTCAGAAGTCAGCAAAGGTCTTGATCATGGACTCGTTGGTAGCTGCTCAGCTGTGTCAAAACTTAATAAAGCTTTTTAAGAAATAGACTAGAAGGTTCAAAAAAAAACTTGTTTATCAGAATCTAATCAAATATTGGCAGTTTGAATTAACCCATTGCATACACACCTGTGCCACTAGACAAAGGTACATTGACATGTCATTTAAAGTCGGTCACTATACTGTTTGGGTGTGAGGTGGGGTGAGGTGACAGACAACTGAACTGCGCTGACAGAGAATGGTAATGCTTGCTGCCATTAACACTAATTACAGCAGCCATGTGTTTCAGACTCCTGTGGGTCCCAACGAGAAGATTTGGAAAGAGCAGCGAGCACGGACTGTGCTACGTCACTAGAGACAGGCTGAGTAGCACCTACATGACTACAGAGGTCGCTACAACCAGTCTGTCTGAGCAGCTACAGGAGTTCTGGTCACTAGCGACAGCAGCTACATCAATGCGTGTTGTCATTGGTGACAGTCTCAATGAGCAGCTGCTGGACTGCATGTCGTCACCAGTGAGTCTCAATGAGCAGCTGCTGGACTGCGTGTCGTCACCAGCGACAGTGTAGATGAGCAGCACTCAGCTGGCGACTTCACCAGACGCGTCTGCCTCCAGCATCAAGAAAATGAAGGAGAAAGACCGCCGACTGCATTCGTACCTGGATTTGAACCCCGTGGCTCTGGAAACCTGGTAACATCATGTTCAGTGTTCATTTCTCCACCTCGACGAGTGTGTGGCGAGCTTGGATATACTGCTTCCTGTCCCATATCATAATGGACCACTTGCTGACAGGCGGTAAGTCTCTTTACTTTCACAAAAAATAATGTCATCATCATTGCCACCGCATCCTTGCTGCTTGTAACTGCCACTTGTTGCCCGCATTCAAAATCATTACAAACCTGCAAATACGACAGTAAAAGGTGATCAGACAATTCCGTTGAAAATGATTCCCCATCTTTGAGGTCTCTGTGGCTCTGCCTCTCAGCCTGCTTCCCTATTTGCCTCCCTCTCTACTTTCTTTCTTTGTTTCTTTCTTTCTTTCTTTTCTTTCTTTTCTTTTCTTTTTTCTTTTCTTTTCTTTCTTTTCTTTCAATTCTTTCTTTTCTTTTCTTTCTTTTCTTTTCTTTCTTTTCTTTCTTTTCTTTTCTTTCTTTTCTTTCTTTTTTTCTTTCTTTCTTGTCTGTCTGTCTCTCTGTCCATGATCTCGTAGCCTTGGAGACGCTATTCCGCCATCGTACTGATGGCACGAGCAGTCAAGGGTTGAAAGGGATGAAAAGCGATGCCTCTAAAACTTCTGCATGAAATCTTTCCCGAAGGCGAATCAGATATAAACCATGAAAACCAAAACTCAAGTGACTGCTGTCGCTCTAGACCTGTAGTAACCTGGGGGTGAGATCACTAAAACTGAGCAAAATACGAAAATGCTACGTGTCCGACTGTTGAGATTGAATCCATCCCTGCGATCGTCTGAATGTCCAACACATGGTGAGTTCACAAGGTGACATGTCTGTTAGGTAACATTTTGTAGCCTCGTGAATGTGTCTACGATGTTGCTGGAGCTCGTAATGTGATTTTCCATGTCAATATGAGTTGGTTTATCAGCACTGGGCAATATTTCGCCTCCTTTTGAACCCGCTAATTTGAACAAATTCGTTTCGTTTGTCCAAATGTCAAACTGCACGAGGTGAGCGAAAATGTCTTTGTGTCTGCGATGCTCTGGCAGTTGTTGCGTGGGTGAGAGCTGCACTGCACTCGCCACAACCAGAGATGCAAGAATCACTGACTTGCTCGGTATTTCGGTGTGGCCATTGTGTGCCATTCTCTCCTGGCTACGTGAAATATATCAATTACCTACAGGACAGATGCTTGTGTGTCTGCCGGCCTCGGCGCTGTTAGAATAGGTAAATACATAACGGTTCTCAGGTAAACACCTGACACATGTCAACGCACATGCATTGTTATTCGGTTTAAAAAAATGCAATCATGAATTGACTTGACTGATACCTATATATATATATATAAAGTAACTTTTGATGGTGCCTTTTGGAAGAAGAAAAATATTGTCAAATAGATATTACCGACGAAATATCGGAAAATCACTGACATTTCTATGTTTCTGAGAGTCTTAGCTTGTCTAGATAATTTCTAAGGTACTAAGAAAGTAAACAAGTTATATTTACAAATATTGTTGCTATAGTGTAAGAAATTTTGAAGCTCATCATACAGCGGACTGGCTTTGCTAGGACAGTGTCCTTGCCTTTAGACTCTTTCTGTCTCTCTGTATGTCTGTCTGATCATAATCCTAGCTTCTGCTGTCACAAGTTGCTATACTGTTCACTGCTTGCACATTTTCTACATCTTGTGGTAGACAGAGCAGTTAATGTCGTCGTTGTTGTACTTAGGGTAACGAGAGAACATGGTGTCATGAAAAAGCGGAGAAATAAAATTCTTCTCACGTGCAGTTCAACCTCCGGGCAAGCATACAGAGGGTAACAAGCTAGGAAACATAGAGACCAACATACAGGCAAAATACAGTTAAACATGCACCCAACATACAGTAAGCATACAGGCAAAATACAGACAAACATACCGTAAACATACAGGCAAACATACAGACAAACATACAGGCAAACATATAGACAAACACACAGGCAAACATACAAGCCAACATACAAATATACAGACAAACATACAAGACAACATACAGACAAACATACAAGACAAACATATAAGCCAACATACAGACAAACATACAAGACAACATGCAGGTAAACATACAAGCCAACATGCAGGCAAGCATACAGGAAACATACAAACATACATGCCAAACATACAAGCCAACCTACAAACAAACATACAAGTCAACCTACAGACAAACATACAAGCCAACCTACAGACCAGCGAGACCACTGGTGTACATCGCGATGCTCGGCCTTCACGTGGCTATTCAAATGCGGGGCCTGTGGGTTCGTTTCAAAGAGACGGCGACAAAAACGCTGATTTATTTTTACCCTGGATACAATAAATCCCACTGGGCTTCTTCAATCGATTGTGAAAGGCTTCCATGAAACACGAAAAACAGCAAAGCAATACCCCGCGGATTAAGGGTTCCATCTCGTCGGCCCAGATGAACTTTATGCATCAACAGCATCGACATCACAATGGCGCAAGTGAACTGAGTGAAACAACGCAATCATCTCTCTCTCTCTCAGGCTAAAGTAATTAAAACAGCAAATAGTTACAAATATTTCGGATTTCGGTTAATGTCATCAATTAATGTAGCTGTAGAACAGGTTTCTGGCATAATCAAAGACACAGAGGTTGAGATAACGAAACAATGTAAGCTTAAAAATAGGAACATGTCAGTAATTTTCAAAAAGATGCTCAAATTAAATCCTTTTTACACATTAATCACATTAAGCACTCTTGTCACAGTTAATCATCCTGTTATTTTACAATGGTGTAAATCCCAAGAGGCCAGATATTATGATCTTTGGAGAAAATGATGAGCTTTATTCATGCCCTCTTATCAAACTGAAAAACAAAGCTATCAGATGTCCCCAAAGTAAGTCATCTCATTAAGGTTAAGGATTAGGTTACGTGTCGTAGATATTTGGATTTGTTTCGATTTGTAGATGTGTAGAAAATTGACATTTCCTTTTGCATTTACGGAATTTACATTTGATGAATTTGCAATAGATAGTAATGAAAGATATAACAAATGTTGACCCAAAATTGAAGACCTCCATTTTGTACTGGAGCGCCTTGACACAGTTAAGAATAAATATACCATAATGCAGCCTAGTACACATGCACAGGAACAAACATTTTAATTAAAAAAGTAGATAACAACTGTGTAACAATACTTTTAAAAATGTATTAACCCAAGACAAGCAATCAAACTGCTAAGTCACCTTGTTACATACCGCTGTCACTGTTTCCTGACATGTTTAATCATCCCTCTGCAACATCCGCTTGTTGTTCGTAGAATATATCTCCTTTTTCAGCCCAATCATCCCACAGAATCTCATGAGAAGTTCTCGCCATTCGGTCTCTACCTCTCCGTTTTCATCTGAATGTTGTACTTCCTTAGCTTTACACCACAGAGTTAGAGCCAACGAACGCCAATAAAACTCTTGTGCTCAGTTTATGTGCACCCCAAGGTTCAATCTCTCTCTCCCTTCTTTATTGTCTCTTCACCAACGATTGTGTCTCCACGAATCCATTCCGATGATCATTTGCTGATGATGCTACAGTCAAGGAGACTGCGGACCGTGAGATGGCTAATGGCCTGGTGGTGCTGTGCGGTGCCAATGCTCTCCACCAAATGTCTCAAGACGATGGAAGGAGTGGCTGAGAAGATACACTCTGTGAAGACTAAGCTCTGTAGAGCAGGTCGACCAGTTCAAATGACAAAAGATGATATAAAGATCGTTCACTCGGCCGATTTCCTTCAATAAACATTGAGTTTCCGGTTTAGGGAACGACAGTGGCTACGTCAGCAGAGTCTGAGAGAATAATAGCAATAAATAAACAATCAGGAGGTGGTTTATACTGCTGCCAGTGTACAAGTGTCAAATGTCTCGGTGTCAGGTTGGTTTTTTTTTCGCTTCCGAGGGCAGGTATATCGAAAGAGCAAGACGTAGTGGCGAGCGGCTCTCATTCATGCTAGAAGCCTTTCAGACAAAAGTTTCAATCCATTGAGAGCCGAGATTTGTTTGAAGCGGAAGTCTGTCAATCGCTCGCCGAGACTAGCAGCGAACTTCGCAAGAAGCCGGACCTTGGTCTCATACAGTCCGCCATCCACCTATATATATATATATCCGTGAAATGACAGACTGTTACGGATTAGTCCTCAAAGTTGCATGATTTATGCAAAGATTCACTCATTTGGTAACCAGGAACAATACTTATCAGTGTTCCTTTTATAAACATCTCCTACATTAAAAAAAATTATGGTTTTTAATTTCAGGTTGGACAATTCTGTGAAAAGGATTCAGAAATTAATTTCAGGAAAAAATGCAGTCTCAATTTACAAAAGAGTGAAACAATCTGTACTCTGCTCTCACGAGTGCTATTTTTACACACCATGCTAGGTATTATCTCCAACAGAGTCAGTCAACGATAAGATCAGTCGAGTCTGGACTTTATCTACATGAACAATTTTAAAATGTGTTGGCAAATGTAGATTTCCTGTGCTTTAGCATACCTACTAGTTCTTTGCTTGGTACAGTTAAACCTGAAGCATAGTAAACTGCTTTTCACAAATAAATTCCTGCCAATCAATTTCCGAAAGAGTGAACCTTTTCATAAATCACACACCTTTGAGGAAACTTTCATAGCAATATAATCAGCAGTATAAGTTAATACATTGTCTTTTGCTTCCAAATGTAGAAAGTCTTTAGATAGTTCTGCCGAAGGAGAGGAGATGGTAAACAGTTCTGTCAGGTCCTCATTTCTTTGTTAACTAGTGCCTTTGATTCTGCAACAGAAATATTGTGTTCATCATGTGCATTTAAGCGGCCCGGTGGCGCAACGGTTAGCGCTGTTAGCGCCTGTCACCAATACAGTGAAGGTTGGCTGCCCTGAGTTCAATTCTCGTCTCGGGCACGCTGTTCTTTCTCTGCACGTGGCATCTGTTTACAGGGCTGGCTGCTCTCCGCCAAGGACGGTCCCAAGCCCGGCTGAAAAAGGAGGAGGGTTGGGCGTGGGGCCAGCACCCCCACCTCGTAAAAACAAATCCTTGCTACTAAAACATCGACAACAGTAAACTGTCGTCGATGGCCTATGCACCTGGAGGTGCGAAGGGCAAAATTTTTTTTTTTTTATGTGCATTTAGTTGAATCTGATTTGATACAATGCTATTTGCTGATGCTGTAGATATGTTTATCAGAGTGAGAAGGCTTTGTCCTGTTTGCAGTTTCAGCCTTGACTATGAAGACAAATGTGGTCTGTCATTGCTGTGGCACCAGGATTGGCTATATGAGTTTCATCTTATCTGAGAGAATAAGTTTTCCAAGCATTCCTGAATTGATCCGTCTGTCATTAAAACCTTGACTCCATGGCTGTCCTGCAAATCAGCCCAGAGAGATAACAAAGTGCAAATGGCCATTTTCCATCCCATCAAACTTGCTTGACTTTATTGTGTCTAACCATCTCAGTGTTTCTTCAAGAACTTCAGCATGGCCAGAGTCTTCCTGAACAGCATGACCCATATTTTGATGGGATTTTATATTCCTCCTATTAAAGGTATTAAAAAGTTGATTAAATTTCTCCAGAAATGCAGCAGTGTCAAGTGTGCTTGCATCATTACCTTTCAACCTTGCAATAAATTAAATGTCAACCGCAACACTGTGGGAAGAACTTGTACAGCATACGACTAACATGAAGAAAAGTGAAAAGCGCTAGCCTAATATGCTTTTTCATTAATTTTTTTGAAGCAAGACTTATGAAATGTTGCTTTTTAAATTCATAAAAGTTAACTAAGTGTTGCCATCGTATCTGCCTTTTGGCAGCTGAAAAGCTTGTTTTTTTCAAATTGTTGTATTTAGGAAGATCTGGTGGATTATACAAAGCTTAAATTTTCTCGCCCATGCCATGTTCAAAATAGGCCTTCATTTCTGTGATTGTGCAGCCCTCTGTAAAAACTCTGTGATTGTTGGCACCTAGACTGCAATAACACAGTTAACTCTCAGTTCAGCAGTTGTACTGTTCTCAGTGTACTCCATTCTGCCTAAAGTACCAATATCAAGACTTTTTACTTGATCTTTTTAAGTGTTGTAGGTAATTTTTCCTTTAATTCTCATTTCATCAAATATAACAGAACACAGAGCAGCATTGGTGGCATTGAGTGTATCTTGTGTTTGAAGGCAGCAAGAATGCTTTCAGTAGAACCTGAGCAGCATTTGTGGCATTGAGTGTATCTTGTGTTTCAAGGCAGCCAGAATGCTTTCACTAGAACCTGATTAGATGTTAACAGCCGCCACTGATCTTTTTTTGAGTGTATAAATAGATGGCAAAGTAAAGATTTTTTGAGTAACTTATATGCTTTTTTGCTTCCATGAAAAAGTGATAATGCTGCAGCTTTTTCAGTGGCAGACCATCTGCGCCCATTCTTTCTCTTTCCTACGACTCTCACTTAAGTCAAGTTTAGCAGAAGCTCGCAAAAAAAGGTACGGATCTTCTAACTAATCGTTTTTTCCCTCTTGTCATTTTGAGGTTTTGTGGAAACTGAAAAATGATAGTTCTTTGCATGTTTCTTTCTGGCAGGCATTTATTAAGTTAATTGCACTGCAAATATTGCCACCAGGCCTTCATTAGCCTGGAGCGATGATAGAAAACAGCATGGAGGAGCAAAGGGACTGAATTCTGATCTCATGCTTACGGAATTCCCCTTTGAATTGAAAGTGGATGGTCTTATATGTAGAGCAGGTCGACCACTTCAAAATTACTTCAGCTGGAACAACAGTGTAGGCTCTCATCAAAGAAGACCTAACAATGGCTCTACTTCATCTCCACCTGTAAAAGTTTGGCCTCAGGCAGTACATTCGGGCCCCACTGTCTAGAATGGCAGCACCACTCAGAGGCAGAAAGTCTAACTCGACTGTGTAGGGCGTGTGGTTATCAGCTATCAGTGAAGGTAGCAGTTCAGTGCTTCTCCTGTAGTGCTGGGTACGTGAGTTACCAAAGAAGACAAAATCTCAGACTTTTTGTAGTAATGGATACTTTAGTTTTCAGGAAGGGAAAAGTTCCAGTGTTTAACCAGCAGTGATGGGTATCTGCGTTACCAAGAAAAGTCTTGATTCTTTCCAGAAAAAGAATGATTATATTGTATTGATGAGTATGTGAGTTGTCAGAAAATACATTGCAATCTTCTCGGTACTTGTTGGCTAATTTTTCTGTCTCTGAGTTTGAGTACCCAGGCGGAAATCTGCGCCATAAAATAGTATTAAAATTGTTCTCTTATTATTTCGACTGCTTTGGTAAGATACTGATTTTCCTTACATGCAATTAAATAAAGGTCTTTTTTTTATGTAGGACTCGGATTTTCGTGGAATTCAGTCAATAAATATAAGTGTTCTGATAAATAAATCTGACCGTTCAGTGACATAATTAAGGTTGGTAATGAGGTAAATAAATGGCCTGAATTTCTTTAGCGGAACCCTTTGTACTTTCCCTCTTTCTTCTGTCCTGCTCGCTCTCTAAATCTTGTCCCTCATTCACACATCAATGCCCCTCGCGCAGATGACTGGCAATGACACTCTGCACCACCTGCTGTGTCGACGTGACGCGTGCAGACATCGTGACACGAGTTTAGAATGTGGCAGTCATGGGGACAAACTGTCAGGGGTCAGTCCGTGCCAGACCCAAACTTGATGACTTACATGTTGCTTTCAAATATGAAGGAGAGGAGTGTATTCACATAGGCGTCTACAAAAATTAAACAAAATAATCTCGAGCTTTGAGTGGCCAGTGTGTTCACTAAGCGCGGCAATGGGAAACATCTCTGTACTGCTCGACTATCATGTGTCCGACATGAAACGCAGTAACTTCTGGTTCATCTTTGCTTCAACCTCGAGTAATCGAGATAAAACTTTTTTATATATATTAGTATCTATAGATAGACGAATAAAGTTTATGATGATGATAATAATAAAGTTAATTTATATAGCACATTTCACCACTTTTAAAGGCGGGCTCAAAGCTCTTTACTAAAACAAAAAACAAAATAATAATGAATGCTGGTTTCAGTGTTATTATTATTTACGCTCACTTCCTACCAGTGCCGGACTTCGACACTGATCTTCACAAAGGGAGGATCGGCATAAGTAATGTCTTGAATTTCACATGTAGGGCAGTAAAAAGAAAGATTCGTCGACATACTGTATTTGAAGTTTTAGGACAACACAGTTTAGAGCAGAGCACAGTCGTGGCACTGAAGAGGAGAAGGTGACAGCAGCCAGGTACACGCAGGGAGCAAGATGGAGGATGACACACACATAAACAGACGACATCGGGACGCGCATAGATCCAGAATCTAATGTACACAACATGTAGCAATGTAAATCAAAATGGAAAACGACATGGTCTACACTGGTTCACGATGCCAGAATAAGCGTCGGTAAACTAGACTTCACGTACAGAATCATGTACAGTTAGAAAAAAATCTAAAGCAAGATGGCAGAAGAGGAGACAATGGCCGTTAACGGAAGATGTTTATTGTAAGAAATGACACTGAAGAACATTTCATAACAGGGGTGAACTGCGCAACAAACATCACAGATGAGTAGGAGAAACCAAAACTCGACGTAGATCGACAGACGAGACAAAAAGACAGAAAGCCTTGTCCCTTCTAGTCAGTTAGACTAAGGGACATCACTCTCTTACCTTTACTGGATTACGGGGATTGTCCATAGTGACTAACAGCAAAGTATGTAACCGTTAGCTTAACTCTCATGCCAGCTGCCTTGTGAGGACCAAATGTAATTCAAGCTCCCCTGCAATAAATCGTCGCGTCTGAACTACATGTTCTTGTCCTAGAGAGGGTTGTTTATATTAGTGTATATTTATGGTGTCTACATTTCCCCCACTGTGTTCATCTCGCAAAGTTCACACTGTGTTTCCACAATGATTGATAACAGAAACCCATTACACCTTGTTGTAACAAAGAAACACATTACAGTGGAACCTCGGTTAACGAACTTAATCCGTTCTGGAAAACTGTTCGTTATCCGAAATGTTCGTTATCCGAAACAATTTTTTCCATAAGAAATAAAGGAAATAGATTTAATTGGTTCCCAGCCCCTGTTGACTCGCTAATATTTGAAAGTTACAGGCTATATAGGTATTTGTTTTAATGAGAATAGTTATAATGCAGTTTAAATGAAGTTAAATATAAAAACATTAACCAAAGCATTAAAACATCAGAAAACTTGCCGTTTTGACGGCGTGGTTGGAGGCAGGTGTGGGGAGGATGGGGTGGGATTACTGCTTTGATTCCCCCTCCACGAACACGTGACATTATAAAATCGGGGGTGACCTTTTTCTGTAGCTTTGAGGTTAAAGGAAAAAAAACTTGTCCAGTGTCTGTTCCTTCTGACTTTTTTGTAAAACTCTTCGGTAATACGACATCACATTACGACAGACGCATGCCACCTTCATACTTTGAACTCATTTCCTTTTTCAATTCATTTGTTGGCCGCTTCCTTGTCATTACCTCGCTACTATTAATTGCTCTTAATCTTCTTTGGAGCCATGATTGAAGATTATCTTATTAAAATAAAGCACAACAATCACTAAATAAGAAGGATGTGCACAGATAAGGAACGACTGATCGTAACTGTGTCTCGAGCGCGAATGATGACATGCTGGTCGGTCACGTGAGGTTCACGTGGCTGTTCGTTATCCGAAATTTTGTTCGCTATCCGAGACAAACTTTTAACGAAATTTTTGTTCGTTAACCGAAATATTCGCTATCCGAGGCGTTCGCTAACCGAGGTTCCACTGTATTTGGAATTAGCGTTTGGTGCCAGTGACAGGAAAAGAGATCTGCTGCAGGTGTAGTAAAGAGGGAGAATGATGCCACCAGACAATCTATCTGTGGATGCTACTTTGTTAACAAGATAAAGCGTTGTAATCATGATTTATGTCACTTCGTAAATTCAGAGTTCTGGCAACAGTGTTATTTAATCTGACCTGAAAAACTATTCTTTCCTTCAGGTACTAGTACCAGAGCAGCAGAGCGATCTTATAACTCATCGTCCGTCAATGGGCCAAAGTTTGTATTTTCCAGCCTGTTATTACAGGTGACTTGTGGCGGAGTGTAGCAATAGTTACACAAATGTAACGATAGGTTGCTCCATATTACCGTATCATAGTGACATGACGATGAATTGCTAACCTCTTGATAACCAAACTTCATTAAGTAAATCAGGACAAGCGCCTGCAAATTTTTAGTTTTATTTCGAAGGACAAAACTGTAAGTAAATCTTTGACTTAGGCAATTTAATATTAGAGATAGCAAAATGATGACACCATATAGGTAATTAGGATTAGGATAATACCATAAACCTTTTATTTTTAAATACAAAAAGTACTTAACGCCTTCTTGAAACATGAAGAAGCTGAATGGTTGGAACTGCGAATGGCTCGAATTCCATAGTTTGAACCCACCATAAAAAAAGATCGCATGTCAAACATCCTGGTGCTAATGTTTGGTAGACTGAGGATAATGTGATCTGCCGAGAAACGAATTAAGTTGCTGCGACAGAAAATGGACAATGAGCATATTAGATGTGTGATATTAAAGATTAGATATATTAGATGAGTCAGGGAGGGGAAGAACAATAGATAATACAGTCGTTATAGTAAAGTGAATGTATTTACTTAAGTGTTCAAACTCACTCAATAATCATCTGTGTTCTTGTCTACAAAATAAGGATGTTACAAATTTCTGTCGGTGTATAAATAAAAACCTTTGACATGCACATGAGTCAAAACTCAAAGAACAAGATATCTGAGAGATGCCCGTATACCCGTTATGTCAGAACTCGGCGCTCGACAACAAGCCAAACAATGACATGTCCCGGCAGGAGGCAAACGTCAACACACTGAAAGATGGGAAGTTTATTGTCAGGAGTCTTGACGGCTAACTGCATTTTTACCGGCAATGAAAATGTCATTTGCAAAAACCGGCAGTATTGTCTTTTCGGCTGTCGTGGTTACCCAGAGAACTTTTGCTGATTTGTGTCTGTTTTCTGGGTTCGCCCGAACATTTCACCTTCGCCATCCGCCGCACTACTGTAGTCTGCCACTTGAAAATGTGGGGTGGGAATGCACACGGCAAGGAGCTGATGAAAGGCAAAGCCCCGGGGAGAGACGGTCCGTCGCCAGGGAGCGCTGCTAGCGTCCGGCCAGGCAGTCTACACGTGACGCACCCCTTACACCATGTGCTGCTAACGATACCATCGGCAGGTCTGTCGTCACTGATGTCTGTTTACAGATAGAGAAAACGTTTCATCATTTCTAGCAAAGACTGTACCATCGGTGTCCATGATGTATACGCACCTTACTTAACTGTTCATGCGTTAGGTAATGTTACCTGCCATGCCGAAACTACCTTTCTGAGTGGAGAGTGTACAGATGTGCTGAAGATACGGATACGCGTCCAGAGATCAAACAAACATTATTTCCCTGCCTTTCCGGTGCCTCCTGGCCCTGGCCATTTTATCAGGCTGGTCCAGAAGGAGTGTTGCCGCCCGTTGTTTGGCCATCGTTACCCCACTGGGCTTTTCACGCCGCAGCTTCCTGCCTTTCAGCAAACTTTCTGGTCTCACCAAGAAATGTTTTCAGAAAACTCCCATAAAACGAAAAATGTATTCGAATAAGCAAACAAAAGAGGATGGCATGGAAGGAAACGACTTTGTTTATTTGCTCTGATAATAGGATTCATGCTTTTTATGGATTTACTTCTTGAATGGAGTGAGATCTTCTGTCAACTTCCAATTCTCAGAGGCAATAGCATAAGCGGAGGAAAAAACACTGTAGAGGCTACAGCTGCTTTTTCGGTTGTATTATTATTATTATTATTATTATTATTATTATTATTATTATTATTATTATTATTATTATTATTATTATTATTATTATTATTATTATTATTATTATTATTATTATTATAGAAGTGTTAATATTTGATTGTAGATATGATTAACCGAGTTATGTGTTTCTTGAAAAGTGCTAAATAAGTAGTAAACTTAATATCTTCATACACCTTTACCATTTTTGAGGTAGTCACTGGAATTTAAAGCAACATCTGCACATCTAGTTTCGTTGTTTAATGGCTGCTCTCATAGTCCAGAGGCCGGTCCGATTTTTGCGACAAAGCATCCTAACAAACCATACTTCCTAGAATCTTTTGGCAGCAAGGGTTGATTAGGCACAGAACACTGCCAAGCTAATGTAGGTTCTGCATGAAGACTTCGGACTCCTTCAGATGAGTGAGCTCACTTGTTAATGTCACGTGACATGCAGTGCGTGCCCGACCGTTTCTTGAATTTGAATGCCAAATGATGGTCGTCCTCCAAAAACAAACCCACCTTCCGCAAGCCTGGATTCTCTGGAACAAATGGCTGGATGACACCTCAGGACAAGTGTCAAGGTACACATGGCAACAGCACACAAGCTTGATTTCCGTCGCTTATGACTTTTTTTTTATTGATTTTAATTTGTTGTCGCTTATTAATGCCAACACGAGGTTTTGTTACAAAGTGTTCACACTTTTTCCTAATAGCAAAAATAAACTGTAAATTTTTTAACAGTGACACGTTTGCAGCTAAAATGAGATATAATTCAGACCGAGCTCAGCCTTCATCGTGAGGAACCACCTGGTCAACGTCCTCCACGTCCACGTGTATGAGAGCTTCTCACGAGAGAATAACACTTTACAATCGTGTTTAACGGGGATGATACATCATTTGGTAAAGTGAACACCATTCAGTGAATCAGTCTCAGTATCTCCACTGATGGCAGGTGTCTTCATGTTCCAAAGATCCACACTACATAATTATTTATGCAGGGTAAATAAAGCAAATATCTATAAGCGGAATGTATATGTGCGCACGTGCATGTGTGTAGACTTGACCACATGCTGACCATTCATGGAGTTTTTAAACACGTTCGCAAAATGATTTGTTAGTTTTTAGTCAGACTTCCAAAAATTGTTGAAGATCAGAGTTTGTTTTGATGTTGTGGTCAAGTCGTCAGATCATGGCTGATGGAAGTGGTCAGTCGGGGCTTCTGAAAACAATGAGTGTAGGAGATTAATGACATGTTCACTCGATGACAGTCGTTCAATGTAGGGTGACTTGCCGTAGCAGACGATGGAGGAAGTGATGTGTTCAGTGTGACGGGCAGCGAGGTTGTGGAGCGGGTGGCAGCACTTGCGGGGCGCACGTCACGTGTCGGAGCGATGCGCGAGAAGCGTTGCGATGCAGCATCGTGCTGTACTTGCATCTCCTCGTCGGCTCAATCGTCTGATCAATACAGCACGGGTTATCTTACTGCAGCAATTCGCACCAGCCTCCAGACTCCCCATCTCGTGTGTCCCCTGCGAATCTTCTACTCTCATCCATTTCGCATCCCAATCCCAGTCCTCTTGTCCACCGTTTGCACCCAAAAGTTCGCCTTTCCCTGGTAACCTCTGACTGTGACACATGTCACATCGTTCCTCTACAGACAAATCATACTGTGTCATTGTTACAGAGTGTGTGCAATAAAGACCAGCTGGGAATATGAATGACAAATCATACTATCTCATTGCTAAGGTGTGTGTGTGTGCGCGCACCAAAGAACCTCTACAGACATGACTTTATACACATCATACTATCTCATTGTTAAGGCGTGTCTGTGTGATAAATAACAGCTCGAGACATGACTTTACGATGTTGCTAAGCGATGAGATTGTGGAATGCCCACTCTTTGCTGCTTTTTGCCTTTTCTTAACAGTACTGGAGAGGCGTGAATTGTAGTGAACCTTACAGAGCTTTCGTACCAGTACTCTCAATTAAAAATCACATTAAATCTCTGCTAACTCACTGCCTCAGTAGGTTGTTAGTATGTATTCGTGTATGCACGCACTCTTGTAAAGTCCCAACAAGCAAAAAAAAAATGGCTGCTAAAATAAAAGCATGCGTCTCCTTGGAATAAAAATACTTTTCATTGAGATTTACAGAAAGGTAGTCCTTTTGTCTACAAAATAATTATGTGTAAAAATATTTTAATTTCTATATGCTGCAGTATCATTGCAGCTTCCTTGCAGAAATTGTTGTTGTTGTTGTTGTTGTTGTTGTTGTTGTTGTTGTTGTTGTTGTTGTTGAAATTTTAGAGTTCATTTGCCGACAATTACTGCCGTTTTTTTTACGAATTAATATGCACACTACGGGTAACTAGTTTATAACTACACAACAACAAAAACACACGAGTTAAAGTAACAGAATGAAATATTGCGTAATCTGTTAATTTTATTTAAAACACTTTTAAAAATCGTCGTCGTCTCACTAATCCCAGAAGACTGCCAGCTACCCTGGACATACACAGGATGACAAATCTCTCAGAGAATGGTTCCCAAGTACTGGAAGCTGCTCAAATCGTCCATCTGGACTGTGTTTATGCTTTGTTGTCGCCATTGATGTTAACCATGTCTTTGGTGAACTCCGCGCTAAACTATATTCCATGTGCATTCGTAGTGTCGGTATGTTTATAAAGGTCTTTCTTAACTAAACAACTATTGTGGATCATTAACCAAGTAGGGAAGAATTGTGTGTTGAGGTCAAAGGAAACTAATGGTTCTGAGACGAACTTTAGGACACTGAATCAGTGATTAACGTGCTAATCTTAGTTCAACTTGTTTATCAATATGTTTACATATACATTGATATATATATACAACGACATTTTGGGGCGCTGAAAGTTCAACGCTTTGGCACTTTGCCAGATCTGAAGCAGACCTAAGGTCTGACAGTTCACAGTTACTGCCTACCATCAGACCCATGGCCTCTGCAAAGTACAGGCTGTATATCACTCTCCAACAGATCGACACGGAATTGCATTGGTCATGAAATGTTTCTCACATGTTCTTCAGAAAGATGTTGGACAGCACAGACAACCGGCGGCACACTTGATGAACACCAACCATTGTCTGAAACAAGTCTACCATCTTATCTCTCAGGGTGCTGCGCTAGGAGACCTTATTATGAAGAACTGTGCAACCATCTTGTTCTGATATCAGTTTTTCATTGCAGGTCCGTAATGAAGCAATTGTGATTAAGCTTTACTTTAGGTGACTGATTAGACTAATCGTTCTGTAGTTTTGTCACCGTTTCCTTTTCTTGGGAAAGGGGTATGTAACTAGTGATGGCGTCCATTCTTCGGGACACTGAAAGATTCTCAGATTTTCTAACGCAAGATAATTTATTGAAGGCATTCGTTGTTTCTTTCCCACTCTGGGTTAAGCAGATTCATGTAACTTTCCTTCTTTCCAACTGCTTACAGGTATCTCGACTTCTTTCCATAGGACTGTTGTACTGCAGGCTCCTTGATTGAAGTCCGCAGGACGCTGGCAGCTCCCCTTAAAACTCTGTAGACTTTTTATTTGCACTATCTAGACCATCAATATTTAGGGCAGTAGTTCCATTGCTATCTTTCATAACTGAAGCTTTTTGTTGACATATATCTTGTTTACGGTCTTCTGTAGCTAGTAGGTGTTTTTGCTGTTATCTTGTGCCATTCCATCGTCTGTACTACGGAAAAGTTCACTGGCTCAGTTCTACCTGCTGCTTTGAGATGTTTTTCTTCCAGGCAATCCTTTCGTCACAAGAATCTAAAACATCGTTCGTGACCCACGGTTGTTTGTTCTTCTAGCACTTCTTGTACTGCTTAAAGTAACAACTGTGTGATGTTCAAGTTGTGTCCTCTGTACCCGTGTCCGCGCCTAGCTTAGAATGGGTAGACGACACCGATCGTGGTACGGTCCCTCTCCTCGGTTTGTAGGTGGGTGGCCATTCCACGGTGGGTCTCCGTGGCTGCTTTCAACACCAAGATGCCGGATGGTCTGATTGAGAGCGAGAGAGAGAGAGAAGTGGGAGGGGAACGGTTAACACAGAGAAAGTAAAGATAGACTATTGCACATCTTTCAGTGTATATTCAGAGGCTGTTGGAATGACGCAGTTTTCTCGTCATTATTTTCTATCTGTTGACATCCATGCTTTCACATACCCTTGAAGCACACCCAGTACAAGGAGCGCAAAAATGTGGTTACTACATCTACTACAGATTGGGTGTGATCACCCAGGAAGGACTGAAACAAGCTCAAAAAAGTTCAGATAGTGGAAGTAGCACGAAGGCACTGGAGGAGGATGCTGAGTGTATCAAACATAAGCGAGCGATCCAGCATTGACAGTAAGGAGATGTGATTCATGTCGCAAGGGAATCCGGAGTCAGTCACCCCTCGCATCGTCCCCCACAGTGAAATGATTCTCTCGACAGGCTGACTGAAATAGTTCTAGCAGAGTGAGGCTGGAGAACTGGTTCAGCTCTCAATGTTTTAGTTTCCGTTGGTCTATTGAATATTATAAGTCATTTATTGCGTGGCATTAGAATCCTCTGAGGGATGGTAAGCATTACAAACTGCAAATAAGGGTGTATTTATGTCCTGAATTAATTTCAATATCAAAACTTGGAATTTTACATCATAACTGTTGGGGATAGCAAATATCATTTTGAAATTAATTTTGGTCGCCTTGTCGTGGCACTGCAGTCATTCCAGCAATTTTAATTATCCTAGTCAGCTGCCATATATCTGAAATATATTGTTTTGCGGTTATTCGCGTTGAGTCTGACTTGAAATACGTGATCATTCTCATCTATCTACAGTTTATGCAAGTCAAAAATGCGATTTATGCTATTGAGGATATGAGTTAAAAAATTACAAGTAGTACGTGTCTATACAGTTTGATATATATAGAGAGAGAGACAGACTCGGAGAAAGGCAGGCAGGGAGAGAGAGGGCAGACAGAGACACACGAAGTACGATCCCAAAGATGCCTTTTCCCGCTTATCCGGACCCGAGACCCAGCTTTTCTCCTCCACTGCGATTCTTGCATTCATCCCTCTTCTTGCCAAACAGCACTCTCTCTAAACACTGTACAGTGGTCTCCCTCTTTAAACGACGTTGACGGAGAGGATGAAGACGTAGTAGCGGATAGCTGGACTGGTGTGGCACAGTGGACTTATTACATTTACTGCTTTTAATCAGTGTATGTTCCTGTCTTGTGCAGTGTTTCTTCTTCTGCAATTCTTCTGTACAAGTCAGCTAAGTAAAGTGATTCTCCCCTTCCTCCATTTTCATTGTGTATTCCAAACAGGATGATAAGTTATCTTTTCAGAAAATGTCATTGTGTCAGACTGCAGTCAATGTAATTCATTGTCAGACCAGCACACAGAGCCAAGAGCTGTACAACATCTCATGACAAGGACCTTGCTGTCGCTCTTACTCCTTCATGTTGGGTCGTGGTGCTGTTCCTCCTGCCATCGTGCCATGGTAACACAAGCACTGTCTTGACATTAATATCTCAAAGACAAAGGAGATGATCTAAAACTTCAAGAAGCCACAAACCTGATCAACTTACAAGTATTATTCATAGTGAAGTAATCTGGATAGCTTTTTTTAAAATTAAATTTAGGCACTACATTCTACATCCAACTGAAATTGCATGCCAATCCTTTTGTCAGTCGGGTGAACAACAAATGTATCTCCTCAGAAACTTCGATCTTTGTGTAAGTATATTTATTTGTAGAGTTTCTTGATACATATGTATATGGAAGTTGAGTAGACGTTGTTTATTACTATACTGTATTACAGCAGTTGTAAGATATTGTATAGTTGCTTTGATAGATGCTTCGTCCCTCGCTGCAACTTTGCTTAAAGCAATAAAGAATCAATCAATCTCACTTTTTTTTCTTTCTTAGCGGTTAAAAAGCCAAATCTCAAAGCTGTCATGACAGCAACAAATCTGAGACCGGGGGTAGTGTGGCAGGTAAGAGAATGGAGGGGCTAGGAAAGGTCAGCAATCATTTTGATAGTGAGCATTGACTGGCTGCAGGGATCGGTTTAATCAACTTAATGGTCCGCCTGAGTGTAGAAGTACAAACACGATTAATAAAAATGTAGAAAATATGAAGGTCCATTTCCATTGTTTTGAGCAGTAGATTATCTATTACCTTCAAGCATCGGGCTGGAAGGAAAGAAAATTCAGCTAACATCCTTTGAGGTTGACTTGAACGACATTATAACTGGACAGTCCAGGTTTTGTCAAGGTGTTCTGTTATTCCATTTGACATGCTCTTTATTCCACCCGATCTTACAACGACAATTCAGCACACTTCTTTCCTTCTCAGGCCCGCTGTTTGGAATTCTCTGGCCTTTATTTTTAGAACTGTGTCTACTTTTGAAACCTTCAAAACCATAAATGGCTGCATGCTTTAGTTTTTCATCTTCACCCATTGACATAGTTCATGTTTTATATAGTGTCATCCGTTTGATGAAGCTTGTGTTTTTTGTTAGTTCACTGTCGGTTCGTTTGAAGTGCGTTGAGCGGTAACTTCGCCTCCTCTACGAGCAACTGCGCTCTACAAATTATACAAATTATACTATTATTATTGATGCAAGTTATTGTAACCATGTGTCAATAGAGGCAATGCATGACCTCGCGATGAAGGAAAGTTTAGGAGAAAGATGAAGGCCATAGTCAATACTTTGAAGGTTTTCGATTATACCATCTAATTTCACGTAAGAAACAAGGGAGTAAAAGGCAGACATAATAGCACTCATGTGGTTTTAAAGAAAAAACCCCGATAAACGGCTTTCTGTTTGAAATTCTGGCCAATTTTAATTTTATAGGACCCCAGGGAGAGACTTGATATCCTGGTGATTTGGAGCAGAAGCTAGTCCCAGCCTTTGACAACCCCCTGACCCTCCCATCCAGCAGTAATGGGAACCTGATTCTTCAGGGGAGGTCAACGACGGGGGAAGAAAGGGTTGGGCTCAAGCTTCCACATGTGCTACTCTAGACACAGTGAACAGTATCAGTTCACTTTCCCTTCGGCTACTCGTTATGAGACCTTTACCTACTTGTTATTTAGGCTCCATATATAATAAACTCTAATAAGTTTTCATGCGAACAGCTATAATGAACTTCCGTGCTCCCTTTTCCATACATAAAAAGAGTCCTTAAATTTCACTGGAGGAATAGGAAAATAGAACGCTTGTATGAACACGAAACCAAATGCCTCTTGTATACACAAAATTATTACAATCTTGGGCTATTTGGACAGTGATGTCCTTTCGCCTAACTGGCTCAAGGGTGACTGATCCTCTACCTCACTTTTCATATTTGTTCTTTAAACTACGTGAAGTTTTGTGTCTAATGTTCATCAGTACATCTGTTCCGATATTTGCTAAGTTCCTCAGCTTTGTTCTGTATAAACCTCTCTCACTGTCATCATGATAGATACGAGCTATATTTGCCAGAACAAATAGTTTCCAATTGTTCCATAGCAGTCTTGTATTGTTTCCACTTCCACTTGCTGCAAGGTTGTTTCTTACTGTTTGGCTGAAATGAAGAAAATAGAACTCTCTGGTGCAAAAACATTTCTTGTTTTATAGCAGACTTCTCCAGAATCATCAGACATTTGGCACAGCTTCTGATTGGCAAGGGCCTTGTCACTAGTTAAGGCCATGACCTTTAGTCCACAGCTTTCCAGCACACCAACCGCATTCCAAAAAATGGAAAACAATTCACCAGCTGTAACTGATTTGGTTTCGAAAAAAACCAGGACACTGTTTTAAATTTGAATTTATGCCCCAAATGTAAAACACCAATGCCTGTGTTGCTAGTGTCTGCTGATTCAGACTATCAAAATTCCACTTGTGTTTGTTGACAAATCCCACCAGTCCCCCAATTCGCTCGTCAAAACCCAAGTCTTCTTTTATTGACATTTCATCATGAATTCACACAACAAACACTGGATTTTCACCAAGTTTGTCTGCTGCAGACTTCAATTCTTTAATCATGTCAGACCGAAGCCCTTTACCTGGTTTTACTGCTTGTACATACTCACCAGGAGTTGATGAACCAGGCACCTTTATGATACTGATCTTTCTGAGCAAAGCTGCCTTATCTTTGTTGTGTAGCAATATGGCAAACCTCAGCACCACTGGGTGCCATCTATGGCCATGGGTTTTACTTGGTGAAAGATTGATGCTGCTCTTGTCAACAAAGCTGCTGTAGAGGGTCTTTAATTTCGGAGCAGTCAATTTGCTTTGGTCTGTCTAACATTGTTGGATCAAGCTCCAAATAATTAGTTTGCAACTGGTTTTTAAACGTTGACAGTTGTGCTTCAAGATTCCATTTCTCTTTCCTGTCCTGTTTGAAGAGTTCCTTCAAATGTTCAACTGACAGACCAAGAAGGGAGTCATTTAGTTTGAGAGGGTTCTGCAGACTCACTTCATGTTTTATTTTTCATTTCTCAAGTCTTTGTTTTGCCTGCAAACACATGGAGCACACTGCTTCTTCATCTCCTAGTAACAATCAGCAGGCTGTTGACCTGACACAGGAGGCTGCTTTTAGCTTGCTAAGAAAGAACATAGGTAATGTGTCGGAAGTATTGACATGATATAATATGTAGTTAAGCTAAACACTGCAGCTTTGTCTCAGTGATGCCAGTGTATACTGGGTTTTGACCGAGCTTTGCAGGAAGAGGTTCAGCACATCTTCAGATTTCCTCAGGATTACCCACCTTGCAGGAATCTTAGTCAATTTTTAACCACATCAATCAGACTTGTGTAGCAAACACATTCAGGCACAGCAAGAGGTTCTCAGAATTTCTGGAAAACAAAAAGTCCCATCTACATGTTATAAGCTTTACATATGCACACATAATGCTAATCATTAATTGCAACTGTTATGTTTCAGTCTTTACTACTGGCCTACCATTTAAGAATTTCTGTTGCAATCTTGGTGCTAATCTGTTTCTGTGTGCTTAATATGTTCACGTCTGTCTTGCATGATCACAAACTGTTAAGATTTAATTTTATCAATCATCATCATCATCATCATCATCATCATCATCATCATCATTACTATTCCTCTGTCCATCCAATGATAACATGGACCGTGCACAGCAAGGTTTTTAGGAGTGAGTTTTGAGGCGATGTGTCATTTTTGAGGGAAGAAGGGGAAAAGGTTACTTCATTTTTTTTTTGTGTTATTGCCTGTTGTGTGATATTTCGTGATATAGGGTATGCAACTAATTTTCATCATATTCTTTTTGTTTCATAAAAGATTAAACAAAATTGGTCTACATGGCTGTGCTTGTCTTGCCGTGCGCAATACTGTAGTGTGATGTTGTGGGGGTAACTGGGAGGTGAAGCTGATAATCCAACCACTTCAAGTGAGTTCAGGAGACTGTGTAAAACCCTGAACTTGTCAGAATACAAAATGGATCCCGGAGCTGGGACAGCTCTTCAAAAATGTTTGACATGCAAGAGATGAGGATTTCATTCTTGATTCTTCTGGGAAAGACTTTTATGATTTTGTCACTCAGAGCACGGAGGTGAGGTGTATAGGTTGGTGGTCAGAGGAACTGTTCGCGGAGGCGTTTACTCTAATGAAATTTGTAAACATCCATTCATCTGCTTTTGACGATATGCGTCAGAGACTTGATAGCATGAAGAATGATTTTGAAACCTTTGATCAGCTAGAAAGCTATCAACGGAAAGAAAATCTGTGTCTTCCACATTTCAGAAGCAAATCTTCACAAATAGGATGAGTGTGCTGTTCTGAGTGTGTGTGTGTGTGTCTATTATCAATCTCTTGAATGTCTAGAACTTTAAACGTGGCAGAAGATGGCACAAAGGTGACACCATTGGCCTCACAGGTTAGGCAGACGTGATGCGAAGAAATTATTATGAATTTTGCATAATGTAAGTCCCAGTCCTATAGTGTCGAACTTTCTCAAAAATTGAGACAAGATGAATAGTCTGAAAAAGGGAAAAGGCAAGATGAGAGTGAAGGGAGTGGCAGCAGACCTAACAGAGAGACGGCGAGAAATTCTAATGAGTCACAGAGAAAGAGGTGTATTACAGGGGAAACATACTTATTGTTGGTGGTCCCGATTCATTTCAAGACAAAAGAGAGGCGGGCTCGATCCCCTTACTGAACATCACACCATAAGCACCAACATCGACGGCAACATCAACAAGATATGGCAGAGTCGAAAGATTGAGTTTAAACGAAGATTGCCTCTAATTGCCGACTGTCCCTTTACAGCTGCTAACACGACCAAGCCAGTGAAGGGACAGCGGTCCACCACGACAAGAGACACCGGCGCTAATTGGTGTAATCCTTACCACGTGCTCGCTGATTTGCCAGAGGACTGGCCTGCGATAAGTGAACAGGTCTCCAAGGACAACTAGAGTGAAAGAAATGGGAGTAAAGATGAGGTTAATCACTACAGTCAGGTGAGCCCCCTGGCCCTGATGTGTCTGGGTGTTCAGCCGTTGCTCCAGCGACTGCTTCTCCTCTGGATGCTAGGGCCACAGATACTGTTACCACCGCTCGTAGTCCTCCTACCTCAGTTTGATTTACATCAGGCAGCACCGACACCGAGACCATTCTTACGAAATCGAAACCCATTTGTCCAGTCTCTGATGCTCCCATTACCCTTTCTTTTGAAATTTCTACCACCCCGGATAAAATGTTTCTCCATGAAGCCATGGCTAACACCTCAAGCCCCGACTTTGACATCTGTCTCTCTGTCCCTCAGTCTTGTGGAGTAGGAACCTTCGCCTACAAAGCTACTACAGAGAACAATTCTGTGAAATAAATAAGGGCCCACACATAATAAACAAGAGAAACTCGCCACAAGAACAAGGGTGGGCTGTGTCTTGCCCACTTGTCTGTCATGTGGGCCACCTCGGAGTTCCTGTCAGTGACATCACAAAGAAGGGTGTCGGTACGGGTGGGAGGGCTGAAACTTGTCTGGCACTGATTCCATCATCAACTCAGCCTCACAGTCAAGACAGGCTGCAAGCCAAAGTCTGGAGATTCTATACTGCTTCAATAAAGAGTGGTTGATGATGGGAAAATCCGCTAATGATAGGTGTAATGGTGTGGATGGGACTGGTCGCCTTTTTATTGCAGTTGGAATAGTGAGTTTTATTACTTATAGCATCGAGGGTTTGAGGACATTATACGAAAATTGTGTTATACTAAATATATTGAAAGTTTCTATTTTGCAGTCTTAGTTGAAACCTTTTCCTGCAATTTCCTCATTTCCGTAAAATGATTCCTCCTGGAGTTAAAGTATCCAACTGAGTGACAGCTCTTCTCCATGGAGATGCTGTGCTGTTAGTTTTTAAAAATGTAGTTCATGGGTAGGCAAGTTCATGTTGAGTATGGTAATATTGTTGTAACCAGCATTCAGATAAACATTTAAAACACAGAAAGGTGTAATGCTGCTGGAACTTTACAACCTCCTGGAAAATTCCTTGTATTACAGCGACACAGGATACAAACACCATAAAGAACACTGATGGTGCACATACAAAACACAGAATGTAAGAGAACATAAGGAACTATCACATATCGCAAGTCACCTGCTGTTCATCAGGCATCACATTTCATCGCACATGGTGCGTACAAAAATAGCTTCATCACAAAGCATTCACAGTGTTTTCGACGAAAATAAAATAATGTTCTTGAAGTCGTTCGTCGTTAAGTAAAGGATCTTCCCTAGTCCTCTCTCTTTCTTGACCTCACTCTCTCTTTCTTGGCATCGCCCACTTGCTCTCCACCAGTAAGTTCCTCTCTTTCTCCCTCTCGACTAGTTTTTCACTCTCTTTTATTGTTGCTCTTTGTTAATCTCCCTCAGTCAGATACCCAGCAACCCAACCTCGCTGTATATTTCTCTGAACTTCTCTTCCTCTACATTCCATTTCGTCTGATGACAGTATTCTCACTATTCCTGTCACCAGAACAGCATGGAGTTGTAGGAACTGTGCAGCAAAACAATGGAACTCTTTCCCTTTCCACATCCGCCACCCATACACCACTGAATATTTTAAATGTGCACTGAACACACACCTCCTCTTTGAGTATGTCTCCTAACAGCAATCTACAGAATGTCACTCTTTTTTAACTCCTCTCCGGCCTTTTCCACTTATTGCTACTTTCCTGCTCGTCTTCATCTACTGAATCACGAAACTTTTAATTCTTGTTACCTGATATCTCTTTGAGGTTTTTTATATTTGTCTTTTATTAGTTATCTGTACTGTTGTTCATCCTTCTGTTCCATAGTGTGCTGTCCATGTCTCGTTCTTGTTTTAAGCGCTAAGAGCTCGCTCCTTACGAGCCTCGTGTTCGCTATACAATTATTATTATTATTATTATTATTATTATTATTATTATTATTATTATTATTATTATTATTATTATTATTATTATTATTATTATTATTATTATATATTCCACGAAAATATCAACCGCTTAACGTTCTTCTTGCTGAGATTCACTAAGAGCCAGAGAGCATTTTTAGCATTTATTTACAATAAAATATTACATCAGTCCAGATATTCACATTTACGTAGCATGCTCACCACATAAATGTACAAAACAATTGCACTATAGTGCAGAAGGCACATAATTACCAACCGACTTAGTTTGAGTATATTTTTAAATGGCTAGTCAGTATTTCTGTCTAAGCGCCAGGTTGTATTTCTGGCATCCAGTGTTTTACAATCATATCTTCTTTCATTTCCACAAGTGCATTCAAATTTTTAGTTTTATATCTATGCTGCAGTATTTGAATGAACGGTTGTAATTGGAGATGGTTTTATTTTAATCTGATTGAATACATGTATGATTTAAAAAGCAGTAAATTTTAATTAAATACATTATCTGTCTTAACATGATTACTGCATCGGAATAAAACATGTTCATTAAAAATCATCCCTTGAGGGAATCGCATGTTTGACGAAAGATAATTTCCGAAATGTCCATCGGTTTAGAACAGCAATGTTTCCTGTGAGAAGATGGTCATTTTTATCTTTGATAATCTGTCGGCGAGGGTCTCCAATAGTTGACAGTCCTGAGCTGTCACCTCGCGCCATTCACTCCTTTATGTTCCAGCATCGGTCCTCCAGCCTATTCTCCTCAGGAAAATATTCAAAGTATTTAAAGTGTACATTTTTGAGGAGGGAGTTTGTAGTTTTGCTTTTCTTATATAAGCTTAGAATACATTTTCTAAACTTTGTTTTTCCCAGGCTGTAAACTTTGAAGACAATGGCACATGAGATTTTATCTTATCGGGTAACATAGTATTTCTTGGGTACATGTTTGTAATAAATCTCAGGCAGTACGTGTGTTCGAAAAAGCAAAGTTTCAGCTGTTCTTATTTTCTGAAAATAATGGTCAGCCCTTCAAAGGGACTCTGGGGTTAGGGTTCCCTTTATGCTTCCAGATGCCAGAGGCCTGACGACCAGCCCATTGCAAAAGCCCAGGCTGGACAGTTTACTGTAGTTTGACGCTAGCAAACGTCAACCTAATGAACGCCAAATGCTCAGACCTTTCAATGAACAATGAAGGACTTCGTGTAAACACAGTGAGCAAAGGGCACAGGGGCTCATGAGGCCAACAGATGTTCATCATGGCGCCTGGTGATGCGCTCTATGGCGCTGACATTCTTCACGCCACGTGCCACGATTCATGGCGCTGCTGTCACAACAGTTTGTTTATCTTAGGTTTTTCCCTAAATCTTTCAAATAAACCAACTATAAAAAACATGAACAGTATAAAGGTCAGTACTACACGTAAATGTGTGATATTTAGGTTTTGTGGTATGGAAAAACCCCTTTTGATGTGTTTGAAAGTTGATAAACAAACGAGCTTAAGTAAATGGTTATCTCATGTACCTGACTGAAATACTGTTTGCTGTTTAGACACGTTTTTCGTGAAGATTCATAAAAAAAAGCTAGGAAAAACTTTTACTTTTGTTTTAAAATTATTTGAACACCGATAAAGTGTTCTCAAAATACTATTAGTAATCTTTATATTAAAGAAGTCTGTTGTAGTGTTAGTTAAGGTTTTGAGGAAGCGTTGCAAATAAGAGTGCTGAAAACATAGTATGATTCACTCATGAGGACTCTGTGTGTGTGTTACAGATGTTGTGCTAGTTTGTGTAAACAAGAATGTTTCATGTCATAAGGACTTTGTAACATGTATCAAATTGGCGCGCTTTTGTGGTCATTCAGCATGCACCAATATTTCATTCATTCTTATCATTGTTTTCTCTGCGTTTTCTGTCATAAGCTTGATTACTTTTAATGTTTGATAAAAGATGTAACCTGTTACAAACTTTACCTTAGTTGATGCCAGCTCATTTGTAACATTTGATAACTTTCTCTCCAGTGACACCAGCTTCCCTTACCGATGATCTTCCACCTCCCAAGTTTCTTGCTGGAGCTGAAAACATCACGGTGCGAGAAGGGGACACCGCCGTGTTGCCGTGTGCAGTCAGACATCTGGGAACCAAACAGGTAAAAAAATAATAGTCAGGTAACATCAGACATTTGGGAACCAAACAGGTTAAAAAATGTTCCAGTCTCATCAGGCATAAAAATAGTCCTAACTGCGTGTACTCTCAAGAGTCCAAACTCATAGCTCCTTATTAACAGTCTGCTTGCAGTTCACAGATCTCACTGATGTTTTCTTCCTGTTCATAGCACCACGTTTGGAATCTGCTCACTGCTCATAGCCCTATTAGCACATATTATCAATTTAACTGTTACATTAGTGCTATATTGAACGGTCTCACTAATAGTCTAGATGTGTGGATAATGCACTCACGATTGCATAGAACATAATAAACAACAATCATGTTGTGTTCATTAAACAACATGTAAACCTTGTCTCCTTGTTGCTTTGAAACTTTGACCACTCCTTTGAACTCCTATCACATCACGGAGACTGACCGAGCAGACTCTCATCTTTCATCGCACCACATAATATCAACATATGAACCCCTTCTCCATGTTGGTGATTAAAAAATCAAATCTTTGGCCTGTGATTTCATGGGCTCCCCAGTGTTTACTGTCCCGCAGGGCTTCTGTTCCCGCCCTGAAGCCATGTGTGACGTCACTTGATGGCGGCGCTAACGGTTGATGTTGTAACCTGTCTCTCCCCATCACTGTAACGGACCACCGAGCACCGCGTGCTCACTCTCACCTTGTTGTGTCGCCCGTTGCTTGATGGGACGGCTAACGGACCGCGACAAACTATGTTATCAAGCGATGCTTCAGTCAGTCTGTCCACGTGATTGTTCACGGATAACGGCACGACGCCGTGGGGTATCGAACAGTCATCTGTCACTTCATCATGGTCCTATCGACCTGCTGATCCTGCTACAAGGCTTTTGTGAACAAGCAAGAACACTGGGATAGATGTCAGGATTTTTACCGAGGTCTTCTTTCTTGCTCTTTTCCTTACTTTCTCCTACCTCTCTCTTTCTCTCGGTCGTCAACAGGAACTTTGACTTTCGCCTCTTTAAAGTCCGTTTGTTGGAGCATTAAAGGGAATAAATAATAATCTTGGAGATGAGAACTTTTTAAAGCATGCGACGAACTTTGATGTAGTGTGTCTACGGGAAGTGAACTTTGATGAAGTGTGTCTACAGGAAGTGAACTTTGATGTAGTGTGTCTAAGACAAGTGAACTTTGATGAAGTGTATCTACAGGAAGTGAACTTTGATGTAGTGTGTCTAAGGGCAGTGAACATTGATGTAGTGTGAAATCATGAGTAGTGAAACCCAATCTCATCTCCAGTTCATTGACAATCGGATCGCGGAAGAGGAGGTAATGATAATATATGACTACAATTCGTTATTAAGATATTTAACTTTACTTCTTTATTCGGCTACCGCTCTCTTGTACCAGTATAAAAGTACATTAACGACAACAGAGCAAGTACATTTGGTGTGTGTGTGATAAGAGAGTAGTAGTATTTTATACATTTCCTCTATCAGTTCTATTCCACATTTCTGGCCTTGTACATGTAATATGAATTTCAGAGACCCTGGTGTTCTGCTTTAAACCATCATCATCACCATCATCACCATCATCACCATCAATCATCATCATCAAAATTGGTCACGTTGTCCACAAAACCCACGAGAAGTTACTTTTGCATCATTTGGCTTCATTGTAGGTGTCATGGCGACGGATCGACGATGATGACTTCTTGACCATCGGGTCCATGACTTGGGTGGACGACGAGAAGATCGCTGTGGACCACACGAGGAAGGCGCAGGACGTGACCATCTGGGACCTGGTCATTGACAAAGTGGGGCCCGAGCATGCTGGGATATATGAATGTCAGGTGTCTTCTAGTCTGGGACACAACAAGCGCGTGAAGCTGAATGTCATAGGTAAGTTCATCTACATTCTACAATGATAACAATGCCATATGATATATTAACAATTTGCTATTTGTCATTTTTTAAAAATATTTGTTGCTATTAATTTTAAACGTTACTTTAAATGTCTTATCGCAGCAATTTAAGTGGTATTCACAATAAAGATGTTTTTCGTTCTTCTGTGTAACATTTTTGTACATAATAGGTCGTCTTTGTGCATTAAGAAAACATTAAAAGATGTAGGTAGCGCGTTAAAAGTCCTTTTTGAAGCAAAATCTGTAGTTTCCAGAATCTTTTGACAATTTTTCGTCAAAATATTTAGTGCAGTCTTAGATTAAATGTATTATTTTTTGCAACAGGTCCTCCTATTGAGGAAGCAGGTATGAAGCTGTTATTTTTGCTATTACTTTACCCACTGTATGCGCTTTGAGTTGTTGGCATTGCTTTGGAGGTGAATGTGGGAGTGGCTAGAATACCAATGTTTGAGCATGGTTTGCTAGTCTTGGATACTGTCTTTATACTCAATGGTTCTTTTATTTCTCACTGAGTTTCTTTTTTTTTATTAATGCTTATGCTTTATCTCTGCATGATCTTTCTTTACATAATACTACTCTATAATAAAAATGTCTTCTATACCCTGCTAAAATACACACTTCTATATCAATTTACACTCTAGAATACATGTATTACACGGCGCTGGAATGCTCCCACACCGCGCTATAAAACACTAATATTCCCACTCAAACCTGGAGAGTGGAAGACATTGACACTGAAGGATGATAAAAGCAAGAATGAAGGCTAATATTTAGCTTCTCACATTCAGACAAATGCTATTATATTAGAAAACACTAAAGAAAAATGCACTTAATTAAGCATTCAATTTTAATGTACTTATTATACAAGTACGGGGGCACTGAGAAGCAAATTTGTGATATTTCAGGCATTGATCTTGCTGCAAACAGAAACACCTTACTCAAAAGTGGCTTTTGATATTGTTTTATTGCTGAAACTGTTTTTTTCTGGCCTTAATATAAATATGTGTGTGTGGAAAGAGAGGGAGATGCTTTCTTGCAAGACCTCACAAGTATAGTCTTTCTTCCATGCTGAAGCTTTCTTTTTAATATCTCAAGCATTTTCTTCTTTCTGATTATAACTTTCTTTCAAGTATTATTCTTCCAAGACCTCATGCACGTAGAGTCTTGTTGTCAACAGCCTTGCCACCATCTTCATGTCATTATTGCAAGTCATTAATAGCAACTTGGTTTTCTTGGTTCTCTGTCTCTAAAGAAAGGGAAAAGTAAACACAGGATTTAATATAGGAGATTAAAACTTTGTCCTGAAGTCTTCTCGCTTCCCTGCGGCGTCAAAAGCAAAATAGAAAAAAAAACATTTTTGTTTAGGTATCGTTTCGTAGTATCATCCAGTAGTGAAATAAAAGAGATGTAATGCTAGATAATCACATTGCAGTAGACAAATCTAATGACATTATAGGCTATTCAAATTAATGAGAATAGTAAGTTTTGCATGTAGACATTCAGTTCAATATAATGTTGTCAGCAGTGGCTGCCATGTGACATTCTCGTCCCTTTGTCTTCTCTCAAAAGACCTAAAAACTTAGCTGCTTCCATCTAACAGATGAACGGTGTTTCTTATCTGCAATGGCAGACAATACTTTTGTGATGCATTATGGGGGATGAATGTCAGTGCGACCGTTTGTGTGTATAAGTGAACTTGCGCTTGTGTGCCTGTCCTGCTCGTTATTGCAAACAATGCCCTGTTGCGTGCCCTGGCATGATGTCCTGCCTGTCGGGGATGCTGTGCTGATGGGAGCTGCGCATGCTTGCAGGGTCGGGGCTGGTGGTGCAGGCTACAGAGGGGCTGCCCTTATTCAATAACCCTGTCACGCGCTGCGGGCTGACCAGTCCCCACGGCTGCAGTATGTACTTAGTCACGTGACAGCGCGGTGTCTGTGTGTGTGTGTCAGTGGTACCATAGGATATATCGTAATGAAAGTGTAGATTAAATCTTGTATTCTTTGTGCTTAAAGGGATAGTGGTGTGCAATATTTTCTAATGATTAGGTAACAAAATGCTACTCCAGAAGGTCTGTTCCTTTCTCGAGATACACTCCCACGAGCATCATGGTACACAGAAAACGATCAACAACACAGATGTAGGGATTGTAGCCGGACCCGTTAAACTGGGAAGACCTTAGTCAACGGGAGGGCTGGGACCATAGCAACACATGAATACAAACGACACGTCACGATTTGACCTTCTGTGCCTAGTGATGTTTGTAGGTGTGTCTTGTAAAGTCGTCTTTTCTTCACTCAGAAGTTTATATCCTCACATTAGTGTTTGGAGATACTTCTAAGGCCCTTCACCTTTATTTTTACTTTGCTGAATAACAAATAAGTAAATTATGACCTAGAATCATGCAATTCTTGTTTTAATAAATGCTTAATGGCATAATTGTGTATGGAGGCATGAAGTAAATTGTGAATTTTTTAACGATATCAAAGAATAAATGGAAGATCATCAGACAGCGTACTTGTGTATATGTAAATATGCGTGTGTGCGTGCGTGGTCTGCTTATTTGTGCGTGTTTATGCTTAGAGTAGTGTTAACAAAATATTATGTCATGACAGTTTCGGCAGGGATATTATTTTTAAGTTAAAAGTGTAGGGACTGAGCAGAGAGGAAGATCGGTGTGTGTCTGTGTGTGTGAAGCGTTTTTAGTCTCTCTTATGTATTCTTTATAATATAACAAAACAATAGGTTTTTGGAGAATAACCTCGATAAGGGGTTCCCTTTCCTATTAAAACATTTCCGATTCAATGTTTGCCCTGTTTCCTTCTTCCCTCTCGCTCACCCGCACACACACACACATAGAAAGGAGAGAGAAGGAGGAGGAAAGAAAAATTCAAATATGGATAAATATACACACAAATACAAACATAATGCAATCACAAATGCGGGTAAAAAAATAATCAGAATCAGAATCTGACTAAAGAGCATTTTTAAGGAGAAAAACTGAATTGTAGGAAATAGACTTGTGTAGACTGGTCAGACGAGCGCGAGCAGTGATGCTAGCAACTGTGAACGAATACACATGGGGAATAGTAGAAATAATTGGGCACTGCCCCCCAGGGAACTTCGTGTCTAACATTACAAAACAACACGATCTGTATACATTTGAACTAATCATTGATTGATTGGTTGGTTGATTTATTGATTGATTGATTGATTATGAAAGTATTATATTGCAGTTATTCTCCTTAACGGGCAAGCGCTACGTGGACTTAGGAGAGGCGATCCACTTGGTGTGTAATGTCACTGGTGGGACCCGCATCCCTGAAGACATCGACTGGTTCAAAGACGGTGATCTGGTGAATGTCAATGTTACAAATCGACTTAACCATGGCCTGATAAGTGTCCTTGATGCTGTTATGGGATTCCTTCGAAAGATAAACTGTATTTCAGACAAGTAGTTATAGTCTCCGATCCCACATTTGTACTTTCAAACGAGTTGGGCTGGTCCCTTTAGATTATCAACAGAAATAAACTGTCTTTCCTGCTCCTTTTGTCAAATAAAGTATATTTTTCGCTAACTGCGGTTGAGAAATAACAGTTTGTGACCTATTTGTCAGTTGTTTTCCATCTGGTGTTGCTAGATCGATCCCTACAAGCACCAGAGGATGCAGATTGTCAAGAACCAGTCCATTCGCGATCGCGCCTTCGTCAGCGAGCTGCTCATCAGTCGCGCCACCTTGCGGGACGCAGGCGAGTACGTGTGTCGCAGCTCGCGCAACAACATCGTCAACATGAAGATCACCGTGCTGAGAGGTAAGCCACCCGGGGTGTGGGCCTGCTCCAGTCTCCTCACCCACTTGGACTGATGACCCAGTAAACGTGCTTTCTGAGACCTTGCACCTGCTGGACGTCGCTCTGCACCAAACGACACCACAAACTCATTTAGAAAATTGTTTAATAAGGTTTTTAACTTACTCAGTAATGACATTTACAGGTTCCTTTCAACGGTTTCTGGTAATAATAATAACAATAACAACAACAACAATAATAATAATAATGTCTGCTGATGATGTATCACTTGGGAAAGGGAGTTAGCAAGTACAGTCTGGGAACATACAAAGAGGGCGTGAGTAGCTTGAATGCAAAGATGCTGATATTGCATAGCTCCAAATATGCAGTTCTGTAGATATTAGGAATAAACGCGTAAGCAAATATAACAATAAGATTTCTGCTAAAGAAGAAAATGAACATCAGTTGAGTGTGTCTGGTGGATCGAGGCTTGTATTATGGCAGCGGGAAAATTATTTACGTTTATGGTTAAGAGCTTATAGTTAAATTAAAAATAAATGTGCTGTCCTTTTTTTTCAGATGATTTTCATTAAAATGAACTCTATATAATATTTTCTGTTTCAGCCAACTCAGACAACAAACGACGAGGTGAGGCATTGCTGATTTGTAAACTTTATCATTTGCTGATAATAGATTAAATGTCCTACCTTCTGTGTTCTACAATCGTTGTTTTTTTTCAAAATTAAATTAAACAATTTATAAACTGTCACTCAGCATGGTGGTAATGACCAATGGACAAAATGATTGTCAAAGTAATCAAGCGCTGTCCGTCTTAGACTTCTTTTTTCTCTCTTTTTGTGAGACGCCTGTGTGAGAGAGAGAGAGAGTGGAGAGATGAAGCCTCTGTGTGTGTGAGTGACACAATCATTTGTGATGAAGTCTGTGTGCATGTGTGTTACAATCATTTGTGATCAAGCCTATTGTATTTCCACAGGTACGGGCAGTGTTCCAGATGACTACAGCACGTCAGCTGCAACTGTCGCCTGCCTGATGTGGCTTGTACAGACAGGCCCTTTGCTGGTGGCTTTGTGGAGGATATACTCATGATGCACTTGATGGTTTGACCCTCTCATTAGGATCTGACTAAGTGGATTTTATCCATTTCGCCGGCTGAAGGATACAGCAGTCCGACGGTGCCTTACCGACATCATTGAAACAAAAACCATTTTCTGGAAGCAAGGGCGACTCTCATGGCAAGGCACACATGATACATTTGTCTCTAAATTTGTGAACTCTGTTCAAAAACATGTGTGATATCTGGAGTATAAAAATAGCGGCATCTGGATGATCAAGCAGGTTATTAAAAATGAAAACATTTGCACTTTATGACATTTAATGTGATGAGCTACAATAGTGTCAGGTGTGACTTGCACTCTTCCTCAGAATCAGTTTACCTTTTGTCTACATTGCCCTTACTCTGGTGGCTACGGAATGTCTTCGTTTGTCTCCTTTGTGCCTATCAATCTTCTTTGAAATCAAGGAGGATTAAAAGACAGGTTTTAATTTGTATTCGTGATGTTTCGAGAATTAAAACTAAAAAAAAAAAACTTCCTGCTGCTCTGTTATTGAAGACAAATATCTCTGGTGCAAGTGAAAAATGTAATCTCTTAGAGGATACAGTGACCCAGTGTGTTTTCCATTTTAAGAAAAGGATTTATGACTTACCTTCAAGACGTCACGTGGTTACTGAATTCGGGTAGCACGCAGGTGCGGGACAGACATACTTGTATATATTTGAGTATAAAATACTTTGAGAATTGTTTGGTTTTGTACAAACTGTAAAACCTGTACTAACTCTACGATAACATCTAGAAAAAAATGGCATTACAGATATTCAGTTTACTCCCTCGTCAACATTGTTTTTTGGAAGTGTGATACTAGGTCGGCCTCGAGAGATAACCTCGACAACAAACGCTATGACAATTCATGCGTTTCGCATTCGTGTGGGAATTTGATTGTGAAATCCCTCTGACATCCGTATCAAGACCTTTCTCAGCCTTGATGAAGTCAGCTGATTGCAATTTGGAATTTAGGAAACAAAATGTAGCCCCATGTTCTCCTGACTTCAGCAATCGATATTGACATTCGATTGAAACGTCTCAGGCGACGAAGACCGTTTCTTTCTGAATTATTCATTTTCTCCATTACAAGTCCTGACAACGGATGTATTCATTCATGACAATAGTAATCCCTGTCCTGCCATAGATGGATCTTCAGAGACATCTTCAGCTTCAAAGCCATGATTGGACGCTGCCACGAAGTCCAAAGTAAGATCAACACTGAAACACAGTGACTGTGTCTAAGATACTGTCACACGTGGACACACTTCTCCATGGATGACCTCCAGCACTTCATCCACTCACTTCCCTGCCACCCATGGAGGAACCCAGAATCTTTGGGCAACTGGCCAGTCTCCATGTATTTATTATTGTGCTGCAGACATCACAGGTGGTGAAGGATGATGTGCTAATACTTACGACGACCAGCACATTATGATGAAATCAATTAGTATTTATTTGTGACACTTGATAATCTACTGGAAACATATTTTAAAACCTAACGACTGGGGTGGCGTGTGAAAATCTTTATTCTCGACTTCAGTGCAAACGTTTGAATAGAGTTACAAATTTGAATATTTATTTTTCATCAAATCAATTTTTAATCTGTGGTAAACTATTGAATAACATCAGTCATCATGACCTGAGGGAATATTTTACTGTTTACAGCTTTTGATGTCTGGAAAGTGGTAAACAAGGTGTTCCCATTGCTGAAACCACACCTCGTCATGGACTGACCGTTGAACAGCTTGTGACATGCAAACACTGTGTTCTCATTGTCAAAGTTGTACACAGACTGCATTTTTACTTGTATATCACGGTGTATTAGTGTAAAGCACTTATCCTCCATGTGTTACTGATTCAGTGAGCATTGTTCCAGACAAAGACTGTGTGTTGATGTTGTCGTGTTGTGAGGTGGCTCAGATAATCGTCTTTCTGACTCACTCAGAATTTGTAGAAATATCAGTGAAAACCTGAGAGAGTGTTAGAAGAGTGTGGCATGCTGGAACATGTACAATATCCTGATAATATTGATGTGGTTATTGTGTTTCCTCTGTGTCTCCACAGTAGGATACGCCTTGTACTTCACACTTTGCTTCCAACTTCATATGTAAGACGGTGATCCTCTCTCTCACACACACACACTATCTCCAACATTTCTTAAACCTCTGCTGCTACTCCTATACCAAATACCACTTACAAAAGACTTGTCATGATCTATTATCATGCAATTCTCGAGTGCGATGATAGGTAGATAAGCAATACTAATTACAGATACACTTTCTGAGACACATTACATGATTGTAGTCGTGTTATGGCTTCCGTCACAAGATGACTATCCCCACACCCGCCGGCACTGACCAACTTGTCTATGGGGTCTGTTCCAGCACCTCAGCGGACTGTTCCTTTCTCGGTTTTCATTAAGAGCTCCATGTGTCTGCACGTACTGGGGTGGAGATCGAAGCAGACAATTTCATTTGTTTTCAGCCTGCAATTTGAGCGAGTGACCAGTTGCCGGTCGGCCATGTTTCTGTCCGGCGCAGACCCTGCCTCCGGCTGATGCCGCCGTGAGCTGGCATGTATAAATCAGTCTGGCTTCGACCCGTCAGTCAGTAATGGCAAATCAACTTTTCTCTTACTTTCTCCAGAAAGTGCTCAACGAAATGCGTTGTATATTGTCTCAGGTTCATTTCTCACAAAGCACTTACATGTGCAAGGAAGAGTTTAGTTTGGGTACCTTCACCAGAGGGTCGGGACAGGGAGAGTTTCACTCCCTCCTTGTGTTTACTTTGCGGGAAAAAGTCAGGAGGCAGTGAAGTTCTTAGGAGTTGTGATGCTTCGCGACAGTTATCATTATCAACAATTACTAAGAAAGTCATCGCTGGCAACCTTTATCTTTTGACTGGTTCTCTGGAAAGTTGTCGTCTGAAAAGATTTTTAATTTTGAGTAGGTTTATATCCCCTTAATTCACGAGGTTTACAGAGAGGGTGCGTTTGAAAGGGTTTGAATGCACATAGAATAGTTTTAATATTATTCTGATGAGAATACATTTTGCAATGTCAAGCAATCAGAATAAATCCACTCAAGTATATTTGTATTAATTTTAATCTCTATAATTCCTCTCAATGACCATGTGTATAGAAGCCAAAAGTATAAATCTAAGATAAACATGCTCATAAAAAATACATAACTCTTGATCACATGTACAGTTTGTTTACATATCTGACATACATGGTTCAATCTATTTGTTTGTTCAAATTAAAAAAATTATTTCCTTATCTACATATGTTTGTCCTATGGACATGATCAGCTTTTATTTATTATTTAAATTAGTTACTGGAAAATAGCTTGATTATTATAAACACTTTGCTGAAGAGTTAATTTACAGAAAATATCTATAGCAAACAGGTACCTAAAGGTCAAGCTTTTTAAAAGATGGTTATGTATGTTGAAAAGTCTCCAGAAAGTATAATTTAATGATAATAGCTTTTTCATGACAACTGTTTCCTTGAAAAAGTAGAACAGACGGTGATGCAAGGCATCACAATTTTTAAATATTGCATAAGTAATTTTAAATTGTTTTTAAAATGAAAAACCTAAAAGTTATGTAGTCATATTTTAAAATTTCTTATTAATTTCTTATGTCGTAGACAGAAATACTCATGTGATTGACTGATTATAAGTTTTAGTCAGAAATATGTTTGTGTCAGTATAATGTAGATGAGAAAGTATTATGATGTTGTCTTAATTTTTGCTGGTCTTTGCAAATATACAGACTGAAAATTGTGCAGTGTTGAAAACTCTGCAAAGCAACATCTCTCAATTTAACATAATAATTGTAGTGATTTCTGTGCAACCTGTCTTGAAAGATAACTAAGCTATGTCGTCTCGGTGACGAGTGAAACCTCTCGTTATCTATACTCATTATGTATACTATACTCTCTTTCTATTCAACACTTTTGGTAAAGTTCTATCCTGCAAACTTTGCCCAGCAACATGTTTTGATTGAACATAATAATTGTGTATATTCGTTTAACGGGTCTGATTTTACCAGCAGAATCTCGCTTACTGTTTACAGACATGACCAGGCTGTTGTATACTCGGGTCTGAGGACCGAGACACGAAGTGCACGAGATGCTAGTGTCGAGTAGTGGAAACATTTGTGTCAGAATTTTATTGTTAAAGACCCTAGAATCGAGTAAACAGTTACAAAAGAACAAGAAAACTGTATTTGAAATGATACTCCTCCATCAAGTTCATTGTACACTATTTAATACTCATATTTAAGAAATTGACAAAAGAAATCTGATTTTGCAGTTCAAACTGCATCTTGTCAGTCACTGGATTGTTTCCCATTCTTCAGGAACTGAAGCTTCACTTTTTCAGTATGTAAACATTCAGTCAGTAACGACTTATTGTAATGCCTCATCGAGTGCAACAATATATCTCCAATGGCCTGTGTGCTATTGGCTCAAAGTTATGAATGTTTTGAACGAGTGAGTGTATGTATTTCATAACGATATGAAATCTACAACGACCTACAGCAACGCCGTCGACTTTTCTGTCCCTGAATAAATTTTTGAAGGTGTGCAGGTGTAAGTTGTTGTTCCTTTTTGTCATGTTTTGTGTGATTTTTGAGTGCTGAATTGTCATAAATATTATCGACATATTTGTAATACGATTTTAAAATGCTTAGTCATTACACAGAGTCAATTATCAAACATAAATACTCCAGTTTAAACTAATAAATATCGTACTATTCAGTCTGTTTAGTAGTTTAAATATAAATAGGCATATAGAAAATAAGGAAAACAATACAACTTGTCATCTAAAAAGAGAGCAATCGGCAAGAAAATTCTTCATGGTATGGAAAGTATTATCATATATCTTTATAGTAAGTAAATGTGTGATCGAAGATGTGATTCAGGGTTATGGAAGATTATGGCGAGAAATCTTCATTGAAACCTACTCCGAAAGTAGTCAGCAGATCTCAGTACTTACCTGAGCTGCTTTTTTCAAACTTTTTTAAAAAAAAAACTTTCTGACTTGTTCTTACTGACCTGCTGTGTTTAATAAGCTTACTTTTTAATTTCAGGAGCATTTCGATCTTCCAGGGATTTCTCTCGTAGGAAAATGTTATGTTACTGTTTCCTGTAGGAGCGCACACAAATCAATCTTCAGTCGGCTCGGAGGTTTCTTGCAATATAAGGAGGAGGTCGTGAAAAGAAGCCGGCTTCTTCACTAGCAGCAACGCCCCTTTGATGGTTGGGCTTTGATATTTGCCGCATTACGCAATTAGGGTCCAGTCAGAACTGATCGAGCATGTTCACATTCCGCGCCGTGGCCGCGCCACTTCCGCGCCACCCAAAAAGCGACTGCGATTGTCAATTTCCGGTTGCTTTCTTCTTTTTTCAAGTCTCGATCCATCCTCTAAAAAGGGTTATTGAACTCGAGGAAAAAAGAGTTTTAAGAAGTATTCCGCAAAAAGTACTTTTTGATGCCATGAATTACAGAGATAGGTTTCACCATGCGAGACATTTTTTTTTAGCGTCATCTAATCTCGATGAAAACTGATGCTCGAAAAAGAAGTAATAATAGTGATGATGATGATGATGATGATGATGATACTTTGAAATTCGATAGCAGATAAAAAGGAGTCAACAGCCAGCTAACTGATCTTATGACTGGCTCAATAACAATGGATCTTATGCCATTGTACAAAGTAAAGGCAATGAACTGACAACTTCATTGTGAAATATATTTGATTACAGTTTTTTATGGCATTGTAAAATCTGTATTCTTTCTTGCATGGAAAAGTTTCATCAAAGACTCGTTAATAATTCATTCCGTAAAGTCCACGAGACTGTAAGATTTCTCGTTCACTTTGTGTACATGGTGTGACAGTGGACAACAACGGTAGTTACCGTTAGTTACGAACAAAGTTTCGTTATGATTTTCGATCAGTTTCCCCTACAACCTCTCCTCGAACATTTTTCCTGAGCTGACCACCATTTTAAGCAATGGTCACAATCTTTCTTATTATAATTTGAAAATTTTGCAGGGAAACAAGGGACAACTATGACTTTATTTTGAAAAACAGACAACTCGTAATGTTTGGTGATCGAGTAGAAAAAACTTTATGTTCATGTTGTTACCACACAGCGACCTCAAGATGGAGTTACATGAGGATGTGGACATTGTCCCCACATGTAAGTCTGTGGGTTCCATCTTCAAAACTTCGCTGGGATTGATTCTACTGAGATTATCCCAAAGAAAGTTAAACAGAGTCTCTTATTCTCAAAGAAACTTTTTTCTGTCTTTCATAGAATTTCTCTGGCTGTTGTACAGAATCTTATTTACAGAGTGTACTGTATTTCTCGTCCATCTGTTACTACACCAGCTTACCAGACATGGATGGGTCGAGCTGTGCATGCTTTCTCCAAGATTATCAGGACTATCAGGTTCTGTAGGCAGCAGACGTTGTCAAAGCCCCACAAATATGTAAAATGATGTGGATGTCCTATGGCAAGAGTTCCTTCAGTCCACCGATTCTATATGCCTACATGCAGGACCAACAGGAGCAGGCTCTCCTTTCTTGTTTCAGCCAAACATCGTCTGAACGCTGGTGTATGTCGAGGAATTATGATTGTACTCGTCTGAATTATGCCTGAGCGGTGATCTGTGTATCTGTGTGGCGGATATGAACGATGGTTTTTATTGTGGTGTATTTTTATTATTATTAGTCATAACCGTGTTATCTGCTTTCTCACTGTCCTCTGGAAAAAATAAAGTTGCATGATATTACATTGTGCTCAGAGAAAGAAATATTGATCATTAGTCTAACAAAAAACACCGCGCATCAATTTAAGCAAGCAAGTCACTATCATTGATTTCAGATAAAGACGAGCTTGGAGGAGTTTCATTTCTGTTTGCCAGTCAGGCTGGAGATGTGCTTCTATTTGAAATGTGGTCAGAGACAACTTCCCCTTTGCCAAACCCGCTTCTCGCCTATCAGAAGGCAGCAAGTGACCTGAGCTTCTTTTTGTATTTTCAGACTAATGAAAAACTCTGGCAAAGTAGCAGATGTCATCTCTCTTTCTCTTTAGCTTATCTCTAAACTCGGTTTGCGAGCAAGGTTGTTTTGTCTCTCCATTTACTGAGCTTTGCTATCATTGGTCTATCTCGACTTTACGATGGCCCTTTCTATGCACTCTTGCAATGTCATCGGTTGTCCATTTGCATTTTAATGTCTCTACCACTAGGAGACCTCAAGTATCAAAGTTTTCAGGACTTTCGCAGGAAGGTATGCAGTCCGATGTAGACCTACCTTTAGTACGTTGTAGTAGTCGGGTGAAGGTTCATGGCGCTTGGTGTTATTTCGCTGCTTTGAGGACTGGGATTGTTTTCAATATCACCACACCGAAGAAGAAATATAATCACTAACACAAACAACACTTCTTGCACACCATCAAGCTCAGAAACTTGATCACTGCATGCACACGTTTCATAGTTTGTTTCCTTTCAGTCTGCCATAAACAAATGTTTTTTCTCTGTGGATAGGCTTTAAGTTTGTCTTGTCTCTTGTCAACAAATTCTCTATAAACGTTCCCAAACTACAACATTCAAAAGGTTGTAAAGGACAGTGCACAGGGCTTCAAGTTTTTTGCTTAAACTAGGAAAAGACTCGTCTGCATGCGTCAATACTAGAGTTAGTGCTCGCCTTTTGCCTTTCCTCAAGTGTTAGCTCACCTTGAGGTCCATGTTTGCTGGAGCACTCGCGTGCAAATACAAAGTTTGCAGAGTTCACCGACACATCTCAAAATTTGATCTCTTCTTTATTGATTTACACATAAAAGGTTATACCAGTATGTTCCTAGCAGTGAGATGAGCACGATGAAGTAGACAGAGCATGTTTTTTTTTAATCAGGAGTACTTCAGAAAAACACTTTAACAATTACATACTAATTCTGTTAGTGCGAAGTATCACTTGGTAAAACAACGCTTCTGCTTGGGAATATAAATTAAATTAATATAAGAAAGCACAATATTGTACTACAGTTTCAACTTGTATGAATATTTAGTGTTATACTATTTGTAATAACTTTAGGGCACACTTCTCACTTTTTAAACTCACTCGAGTACGATGGACAAAGTCATTGTTGCAGGTGGGACTGAGCTGGCGAAGAGTCAGGGGTTGGACTTCTGTCATCCAGGAGCACCACTACCCTGTACATTGTTTTTACCCCTCTTCCCAAGCGGGGCCCTTACAAATCTATCTTAAAAATCCTGAGTTTTAGGCTGGTATCATGGTAAGGATCGTTGATGTTTGTCAACTTTTGCGAGATGCAGGTGACCGTTACAATTTATATTTGTCCATTTACTTCCAGTCACAAAGCCCTAAGTATGAAATTTTACCACTGGGACTGATATGTACGTTTATTTGCGCTTAGATTCTCATATGGTTGGTGTAAATAACAGTAAGAAAAAGAGAGACTTTCACCGGCACAATCTTAAAACAAATTGAAGAGTAGGGATATTTTCACGTACGCTGTTGCAATATTCCTTATCATTTATTGTGTACATGTTATTAACAACACATTTTGACGGCGATCACAGCTTTACTACTGTGGCTTTCAAAGTTGAAATCGAAGTACCTTTATAACCCAGGTTATTCGTGCAGCTACTCTGTGTTGTTGGACAAGAAAAAGCATGCTTCTGTATAATCAGGCACGCACCTCAAAATCCTAGAGCTCTGGCTTCGTTAGTGTATACATTACAGGGTAAAAAAATCAGGAGCAAGGTGGAGCTCGCATACCACCGACTACTGTGTATAGGCGCAGTGAGTCAATGCTACTCACACGAACTCTCTTCCCTTCCATATCCGCCATCTACCCACCATCGAATGCTTTAAACGTGGACTGAAAGCACATTTGTTCCACCAGCATAACTCTTTTCCTTGCACCAATCGACATGGTGTCAGTAGTCGTGATATGGTCAATCGACTAGTCCGTCAGCACGTCTTCCTCCTCATATTTATGACTCTCCCCAGCCCGCAGGATCACGTGGTCCTATAAGGGTGTGTTGAGAAGTGGGGCAGTTGAGACAGACCCAGGCGGAGGGGCTGAAAGCGGGATCAGTTTGGGGCCCTCACGGGTATGTGAGCAGCCTTCACCCCACCCCCTTCTCTCCATACCTCATCTATCCCGCTTGTAACACTCACCTCCCTTCGAAGCCACACTTGCAACCTTCACCCGATCTTCCATTCCTTTACCACTATTAGTACTCGGGATGGCACACCAGCTCAACATGTAAAATATTCATTTACATAAATGGACACCAGCTATGTTTAAAAAATCAGCTACACCTACGATAAATGTTCAAAGAACGTTATAAGGTAAAACTGGGTAGGATTGATATAGAATTGATGATAAATCTGAAAGAAAGAAATCAAACTTTTTGCATACTATATATAATTGTCATACATATATATAGGTATGTGAATAATTGTGCAAATGTATCTGAACATTTTCTTATTGAGAATTAATCATTAAAGCATATCAAAATTGCTAAATGACACTTCGGCAAAAAAAATTTCAATAAAATGAAAAGAGGCAAATTAATCGATCTAATTTAAATGTGACTTCCTGGAGCACATGTATGCTGCATGCAGAAGTGCCACGTACGATGTCCAAACGACAGCCAGAGGCGGCCGGTAATTAAAAAAAAAGTTAAAAATTACACAAAATCGCAATATTTATATACGACCGCAACATTTCTTAATGACTATCCACCCTTATAATAGTTGTAAGTTGTAAGACCACACATTCACTCAACTCAGACTCGCTTATTTTAGATCGGCAGTGTTTCACTTCGAGATCGACATTATAAAGAATTAATGCTTTTCGTGCGAATGTCCAAGCGAGAAGACTGGAACCAAGCAGGAAAGCATGCAGCGAGCGGCAAGACCCCCGCGGGAGTCAATAGTTCCACGTACGGCTCGTGATCTGCGCGTGACGGCCACGAACGTCGGGCGTTTGGTCTTTGTTCACATCCGTTTCCATTCTTGCCTGTCTTCCCGACTGGGTCCCTTTTCCCTACCCGTTTTTCTTGCATGCATGGGTCTCCTTGCTGTGGGTTCCCTAATTCTTCTTTGTGTCTTCTATTTTTGTCTTTTATTATTTGTCTGCGTAGTTGTTTCTTCTTCCGTCCTTCGTATTCTGTCCATGTCTTCTACTTGTCTTAAACGCCGAGAGCGGGATAATGCGTGATGTAAATCACACGTTTATTGTGTCGTCTGGCATGAAACTCTGTCCAGTGGCAGTACCATATAGCTGATGAGGTCTATCTGAGAGAGCGGTGGCCATTTTCTCTTCTTCGCTTCCCAACCCTCTATGGAGTCAGGTACCCATTCCCTCCAGCTGGGTTGACTGTGGGAAGTTGACAATGACAAAGATCAACTTTATTTGTCCCAGTGGGTAATTTGAACATGGGAAGGTGTTCTAGTTACAAAATAAAAGTTAGAAATAAAAGTGAAAATAAAGTTCATCGCAAGGTGCAGCACTAAAAGATGTCAACATGAAAAATATTAGCAATGAAAAAAGAAGGCAAGTGACAATTATATATATATAACATAAAACAAACAACAAACTTACATCAAGAGTAATCATGTGCGCACCTAACAGACACCACTGACACTTCATCTGAGGTTGAGCAGCTGGACCGCAGATGGCACAAACGATTTCAGGTGTCTATTACTTTTACATATTAGCATTATACATATTGAGATACTTGGGTATAGAAACAGCGAGCCTCTCAGTTCGGGAAATCGCAGGTATTGCGTCACAGTAAAACACAAAAGCATGCACAAAAATCTTCGAACTACAGTATAGAACAATTTTTATGGCTAGTAAAAACTTAAACCATTTTTTTTTCAGGGAACTGTGGAAAGAATCAGCACGTACTGATAGGGGGCAGAGAAAGAACTGGATGTGATATATAAAGGAGTGGACTGGTCGTGGCTTTGAAGGGCTATGAGATACTTTGAATGTTTTTGTTACGGCTGAAAGCATACTAACCCAGATCGGTGAGGTATAGGAGAGGGAAAATTACGGGTAGTCCTCTGAAAACCCGTAACTAAAACAAATAAAAAAAGGTAGAGAAAACTAAACCTCGACATCATCACTCTCCAGTGAATTCTTCATTTTCTTTTCCCTTTTTTTTTTTTTTTTTTTTTTTTTTAAAGAGACGTTATTTCTGATTGCAATATGATCAGTACTTCGCATGGAATCGGTCAGTAAATATAATTATAGTTTTATTACTGTAGATCATCTCTCAGATTAAGAACTCCCAGCGTTCGAACTTTTGATTTCGATATATTAGTGTGGCTGATCTATCCTGGCGAGCTCTCTTGTGTGCGACAACAGTTTTGGCCCGCGTTGTCTTGGCTAGCCAGAGTCTCGAGGAAGCGAAGCAGCAAGAAAACCTGATGATCCAACGGTTCTACTACTAACCACTTTTATCAGAAAGAAGATAATTCACATATGCTTGGGGATCAGTATTAAGATACCCGAAATCCCAATGGCAGACACGCCGAAATTGTATAGGGAAAAACATGTGAAGTATTTCAAGAGAGTTCTTCAGGTTTTACCAGGACAATATGCTTCTCTAGATACAAATAGGTGAGGTGTTGCTGACTATAGTGTATGTCTGTATGTGATAAGTAAGTATTTACACATTGATTTGTAATAGTCAGTTGTAAATTAACTTTTGACTGTTAAATGTTAGCGTTATTAGATTACCTATACTTGACAAACGTTAGAATAATTCACGATCCTTTAATTTTGGTTTAACTTTAAATGCAGGATAAGCAGGTTTGGGGGCATTACAATACAACGCAATTAAGATGTTTCAGTACATGATAAACATAGGTGTCAAACTTGTAAGCACATTCTCAAGGCACAACAGTCCTTTATTTTTAGTGGTTTATTGGGTTTTTTGCAAATGATAAATGACCAACTTTATTGACGCCAATGTGCAATTATAACTTGGGAAGTGTGCCCAGTTTGGAAAATTCAGAAGAAAAAATGCAGAAGAAACAGAACATTGCTAATTACAAGATAAGGAAAATGCAGATGTTACATCATAGCAAAACACAAAAACATCCAATCTTCGTACTAGTCCAATTTTTTTATAGCATACCTGCAACATTACACACCCACATTCACTCACAACTGACAGTTCATCTATGGATGAGCAGCTGGACTGCAGAGGGTACAAACAATATAAATTTCCTATTAATTCTGCATAGAGGGACTTTGCTAAGGGTTTTTTTTTTAATATTATAGTAAGTAACTTTTTCTTACTCCATATCATCAGTACCTGATTATTCTTTTCCCACACATTAGGATGACAATGGCATTCTTTGCAATTTCTGGCTTGGATTTGCTGGGAGCACTTGAAGAAATTGGCAAAGGAAAAAGCCGCCATCGTTGAATGGATATACTCTCTACAGGTGCTCCCTGATCACACTGGTATGAATTTTTAACTAATTGAAATAAAGCTATGATGCAGCTTAATGTACTGTAATTATGGTTCTAATAGCTGGAGATGAAATTCTAGAAGCTCCAAAGCATTAAAAAGATGTCAGAGGGAATAAACAGTCATTGGAGGCAGTCTGTAATTGCATGTAAATGAGAAGTGGAATAGAACATGTACTGTTGATTTTACTGCATTGCAGCTTGTTACTGTGTTTCCATTGTAAGTGTGTAATGATTTTAACAAAATCTTTTAATTTTTTTCTAAGAAAATTGTCTTGCACATTGTGGATTTCGGGGATCTTCAACATTAGGGAATACATTTATAAAGAAGGTTGGTCTTTGTAATGTCTTTAGAATAAGTAAGGCATTGCTATAATCTTATTTGTAAAATGACTTTCTTAATTCAGAACGTTTTGTCTTTTTTTTTTTAACTGAATGTTTGTTTTGCATTTTGCAAAATTTAATGAACATTGACTTATGGTCAAGTGCCATATTTATAATATCATTTGTGGGTCATACAGAATTATCAACTTAAAAATTACCTGTATACAATTCCAGCCTTCCTGGCACTGACTGCCCTCTTAATCACAGCATTGTAGGCAGACCAATTGCAGTCAGTGAGAACCATACGTGTCTGTCCTATCATGTATTGAGGCATCTGGTAGTAATTAAAACACTCACTTGTCACCACTGAAGTGAGAGCCAGGTTCATATCTCAGTTTTCAGTATGTCACTGTTATATATTTGTAAAATACTTTATATGTTAATGCTTAGTCAACTGCATTTAAGCTGCAATATTCATATTGGCAGAAGAGGTTCAATTATTAAAAATTGTGATCAACTGACTACAATCAGAGGTAGAAGCCATCATTTCTTCCTTAACTGTAATATGTTTAAACTAGGACAAGACGAATTTGAGAAAACCATACTCCCAACACATACACCCCCATACCAGCCCGCCCCATAAACACACACACATACATCATTTCATGATATCTAAAGTTCAACATGAGAAACTTTTATTTTTTAAAAAACTGTATTTACTCATTCATAAACATTCGGACAATAAGTTTTATCATTTTTATACCATTTATAGCAGGGGTGGGGAACCTTTTATTGAGCAGAAAATTTCTTAAATAGAAATAATCCCCGAAAAGTTTTACAAGACAAATGCTGTGCAGATAACAACCTGCAAATAGAATCTCAAGAACAGTTTAATAATAATAACATTTAATTTTGGTAGAGAAATGTGTATTCTTTAGGTGCTAGTCTTATTTTTAGAAGAAAATTTATTGCCAGATTCTTGTAAATCACATTTCTGTTTTTGTTAAAGAATAGGGGCAGGCACATATGGAGGGACAGTGCCCACGTTGCGATGACATACACTGCCCTTGCTAGCCTTTTGATCTTAGGAGATAATCTTGCACGTGTCAACAAAGAAGCTGTGCTGGCTGGACTGCGAGCTCTTCAGCAAAAGGATGGCAGGTTTGTCATAATTTCTGCTTAGTGATTTTGTATATAGCACTTTAAAAGTGCCCAAGTTGTAGTGGGGAAATCAACCAGTCTGCATTCATTCCGTGAACCATGACTTTACACACCCTTATGCAATAAATGCTTTATATCAACATTGATAATTGATGTTAACTGATGTTCACTAATTGTAACCAGAACAATACTGTTGTTATGAATCACTTAGATTATAGGCATAATTTTTGTCTTTTCATAGTTTTAAGTGTGAAGGATAATAATAATAAATGAGTGATGTCCCTTCCCCTAACTGGCATCTGTTTACAGGGCTGGCTGCTTGCCGTAATATAGCCTTAGCTGCTGACACGGCGTAAAACACCAATTCCCCCCTTCCCCTAACTGGCTTGAGTGGTTGTGGGAGGGGTTGCTTAGCTCTATGTTTTTCAATTCTTTTGTAGTCATCTGTTTTTGATTTATTGTCCTTTGTTTTTCTCCACTCAACTTTCTGCTTGACTGCCAGTCTTCACCACCTACTGCCAGAGAGCAACTGATATGCACTTTGTGAAACTGCAGATCTATTTTGATTTCATTGACTTCACATAATAAATGGATCTACTTTTTTCTGGAACAATCATGCTTCACTCATCTTTGCGACCATTAGTCACAGTATTAACAGTGACTTAGCTTTATGTGTTTTAACAATATTAAGTATTTCTGGAAAGAATACCTTCCTCATTTTAAATGGAGGGGAAAGCAGATTATATGAGGGATGTTTCACTTCTGCCTGGACTTCAATATTTCACATGCTTTCAGCAAGTGCAGACTCAATAGAGTGATTCTTCGGGGTGTTTCTACATTTGTTTCATAGTTTTCACACTCTGCCGAGTGATCCACCAGTGTTGCCAGCATGTGACTCTTGAGTGATCATATTGCATCACTTTCGGTGGAGTTTTCAGGCTGTCAACAGTTAGCAGGAGCTGAAAGAAACTTCCGGTAATGATGCTTCATCTAAAACGACTGTTGCAGACTGGTTTCAATGATTTGGCAGTGGTAATTTCAGCTATGATGATGAACATTGTGAATAAACACCTAGGACATCAAGAGACCAGATAACGTTGACAAAGTTGATGAATTCCTGGAAAGTGATGGCCGTGTGACCATCAGGGAGATGGAGCAGTTGGTGCCATTTATCATCTTATCAATAAAAGATGATGACAAGGGCAAAATATAGTTGTGCATTTGTCAGCATTAGCCTTAAAACTGAAAAATTTACTTTTGGGAGCTAAAGCAGTGTTAATCTCTTCTTTTTCAGCTTTAGCTGTGTTCCAGAAGGAAGTGAGACAGATATGAGATTTGTGTACTGTGCTGCCTGTATCAGCTATATTCTGAATGACTGGAGTGGTGTTGACACAACTAAAGCTGTGGACTACATAACAAAAAGCATTGTAAGTCAAGATTATCATAAGGCAATAATATTTAATTCATATTAAAAATATCTTTAGTGGTCTTACATTTTTTTTGATTGTAGTTCCCTATGCAAAGTGGTCGGTTGGTCTCCCCCTGTTTTATATTTTTTTAATTGAGCAAATATTGAGCTATACCAGTCTAATAATGTAAATGACCGACTTAAAGAGCAGTGCATGTGTGTTTCCTGCTATGAATCTTAAAAGGTTTAGATACTTTTTCTTTTCATAGCTGTGGTGTGATTTTACTTTTGACTGACAATATTGCAGTACTGATATTAGTGGTATCAAAGTTTCTGTATGTCATAAAATTGCTAGCTACTGATATTATTTCAGTCATACGAAGGAGCAATAGGACAAGGACCAGGTACAGAGGCACATGGTCAGTACTGTTCAGCATCTGATTTCATTACCTACAGTCATGTTTAAATAACTAAATAACATTTTTTTTTCATTTTCATCTTTTCTGGGATATTCCTCCTTTCAGCTTTTTTGTATAGTTTGTTGATATTCATGTATTGGTATATTTACTGGTATACATAATATCCCTTTATCTTTTATCATATTTGTAAGAAGTATCCAAATATGTATCTAGTGTTACCTTGGTACTCCAGAGCTTCTCTTCCAGTGCAATAATTTAAGCAACAGCTGAAAATGCACTTGTTCTGCCAGAACAGTTTGGTGAAGTTAAATTTTTTTTTAAAATGCTTTAACTCAAATATCTTTGGTGAGAAAGAATGGTGTGAACGTTGGCAGGGAGATGACGAGCACACATTAGCTACAGTACTGGTCATCCTTTTCTAATTGCTTTCATCTGGCCCAACAAGTACCCTAACCACCCTCCCCTGGATCAGACCATTCGTTCATGGCATAGATTTGAAGCTTGGCTTTTATAATATTATAGTTGCTTCATATTAGATCGGTGCATGCAATAATATTGGGTACTAAAGGGACGTCAAATGTATGAGCAGCTGATAATTTTAGGGGATGCAATGCTAGTAACGCTTTTCATAAAATCTTTATTACTATGTGCCAAATGAATGCAAAACATTTTCAGCTATGAACATCTTGCCTTTTTATTGATGCAGTAGCTATTTTGGAATTAATGCCATTTTTTATTTCATTGAAAAATAAAATTTGACTGTATTTTTTTTCAGGTGGACCAACTTTCTGTGCAGTAGCTTCACTTTTCTTAATGAATAAACTAAGCAGCACACTGTCAGCACAGCAATGTGCACGTCTTCAGAGATGGTGTATAATGAGACAAGAATCGGGCTTTCAGGGCAGACCCAACAAACCTGTGGACACATGCTATTCTTTTTGGGTTGGAGCAACTTTACAAGTGAGTTAAGTTGACACATCTGAGGTTAGTGGAGTCTAGGAAGATCATTGTTTCTTGGCTTTTGTATTACGGGTACTTTAAGAAAGCTAGCAGGAGGAAGCTTTTACTTGCTGCTTTATTATTTTATTTATTCATTTCAGGATTTCTTATTGTAAAGAAGTCCTTGAAACACCTGTGCTTAGAGAACGCCTATGTTTTAAGGGTGACAAAAATACATTCTTTTACCAGTCACAATGGGACAGTTTTGCATTATTTCTATTTTCAAACCAGTAAAATACTTCTCTTTATCAGTTGAAGCCAGAAACCGATTTGTTCAGTTCCTCCATATGTGAAGTCCTCCAATTAGCAACTTATGTATTAAGATGAAGCTGAAAGCATTATCATTTCATCGAAGAATGAATCTTTTTGTAGCAATCATGAAGTCTTCCTTTGCCCACAGGAAAGAGAACAATTGGTAGAGCACTAGTGTACTGTGCATCTTTCGCATCTATTCAGACATATAATGAAGTTTTTCTGTGCCAGATCAAAAGCTTTTTACATTGAGATTCTTTTAATTTTATCTATCTTCAAGGGTTATTCTCATTATTTAGTTATATTAGTAGTCTTGACATCTTTTATGGTTACATTTACTTCTTTTCTGTTATAGCTCCTGGGAATATTAGATCTAACAGACTTCTTGTTCAACCGTACATTTATCCTTAGTACCCAGTCATCAATAACAGGGGGTCTGGCAAAATGGATTGACAACCCACCAGGTTAGTAATTATCTCTGTGTTATGGTAAAACCTCCCTTTTAAACCTCAATAAATCCACTAAAATCAGATCATAACTAAGAGGATTATAGAAGACTAAACAATCTGCTTTCATTCCAGGAACCATGACTTCAGACACATATAAATTCAAGCTCATGTATTTAAATATTGAAAATAAATCTCTTCAAAACCATATCATATTCATGGTCATTTTTTGCTTTCTTGAAAATCTTCCAGCAAGAAGAAACACCCAAGTCTAAATTAGGAGTATATATCACTGCATAGTGCAATGTTCAGTTAAACGCTATATTTTTTTTTCTTTGTTTTAAATTTTGAATTTTATTCTGTCATTGGTTATTCAAACAGAACCTTCCATTATATTCTTTCTTAACAGCTATGTCACAAGCAGTTCTGCTTAGTGAGTGCCAGGTTATAAATAAAATAAAACCTTTATTGCAAGTTGCTGTCCCCTTGTATTTTGGTATGTATGTCATACGTATGGGTCATTACATACAAAAACTCTCCAAACATTTCATTCAGTTTTACTAAAATGTTGATAAATAACAGCATTTATAAAATTCGTCGCTGTGAAGATTCTGTGTTGCATCTCCAACCGTCCGCATGCAAAAGTGTGGCAAATACTGCACTTGGAATCCGCCTGAAAGTACCAGACAGGCCCAAAGTTCATTACTTTATCGTATTCTTCTTTGAAAATTCTGTTTTAAAAATTGCTTGTTTCTTACACAGGAGTGTGACATTACTTCCATTTTGGGGGAATTTCAAAAAGATGAATAGTCCTAAAAGTTATTAAATAAAAATAAGCAGTAATATTTTGAAGTCATTCCTGTATGTTATGCATTCTTTATATCATGCACACTTTCCAGTTCATCAGCACATTTGACTTTGCTAAAACTTTTATCATTACTCATATATTTACAACAGAATATAGACTAACATGAGAATTATACATATTGAATTAGGAAGGCAGTGTGCTCCTGTCTTAACAGACCTGCAGAAGATTTAATAGCATTGAATGTTTTACTTTAAAGAAACTAAAAGATGTCTGATTGGGATAAACTGATATATGACAATTTTATGACATTTTAATTTTATCAAGCATGCACATTTTCCTGGTGATTGCAATATCCTTAACTACACCAACTTTCAAGAAGTCATGTTTATACGAATATATCAACAGATCCACTGCACACTTATCTTGGCCTCTGTGGACTATCACTGATAGGTGAGCCAGGCTTGCTTACACTCCATGCAGCTCTCAATATTTCTCAGCGAGCAGCAGATCATCTGGGAGACCTGCACCGCCGATGGCATAAGTTGCACGCCAATGACTCAATTAAAAAAGCATAGATATATTTCAGTTGTCTGTTTGATAACTAAAATGAAATACTAGGAATATTAACAATTCTAGATCACCAATGTACATTATGCTTGTGGCTTGAATGATTGTCAGACCTATTTTAATTTTACTTTAATACATCTATTTGTCATTTCGCTTGCTTTCGCTCATGGATCTTTTTATGTTTTTATGCAGGTATTTGGAATGCTTATGTGTCTGGTTATCTTCCTCTTTGTAGAAAAAAATATAAACCAAGTAGCATTCAGCAGGAAAAATGTTATGGTAGCCCAGTAATGTCATTTCACAATGCATTTCTAATGGTGGAATCTATGACTTATTTTACAGATTTACTCTTGATGAAGTCAAAGTTCAGGTCTAATATACAAAGTGATGTAAAAGTAAGTGAATTAGCAACAACACCAATGAAATAAAGTATTTTTCAAGCTGCTTTTAACTACACAAAGTTAAGCACAAAAGAGGCATTCTAGATTCAGAATACGGTATATAATAATCTCAAAATTGAACTTTTTTTTTATAATCAAAACACACTATAGTGTCCTCCAACTAAAGGCATGGCATAACCTTAGCAATTGAACTTTTATTTTTTATTCAGTGGTTGATTGTGAAATACCTGTTTATCTTTTATATTATGCTGTCATATTTGATAGATATGTAGGTGCTATGAAATATGTAAAAGCTGTTTAATATTTAGGGATAGTGGCTTTGCAAAATTCACATATGCTGGAAGGAGTAGGAATTAATTCCATAGCAGTTGGGGAAATATGGCTTCCTTCATTGGATTATCTTTGTGAAATAAGGTGCATTCCTATACAAAGTTTTGACTTTAAATTTACTGTAATTATTCAAGATAACTTGAATTTTGCATTTTGTCTTTTATTGGGTTCTTTTAAATTTTATTTCCCATTGCCTTAAATTATCAGGATTGGAGAGCTGCAAACTAAGTACCATTATGGTGATCAGCTAGGAGAGCTCAATCACTGTTGGAGCTGATTTAGCAGAAACATTTGAAGGTGTACTTTTGAGAATTCAAGCGTTATTTTCAATGCCGCTTAAGCTGATGATGCAGGGTGTACCGGATGAAAGAGCAGAGTCTGTTGTTGATATCAGTTTAATGAAGTTGACTTAGAAAACTGGCATAAAGATGAAGAACAAAACAACAAAAGAATGTTTTCTATGCATATACCCAATGTAAATATTATAAATAACACGATAACATAACCATGTTAATGAGTGATCAGGGGTTTAAAATGTTAACTCAGTCTGTAAAGTGTAGGGGGTTTTGGTACTTTGCATTTGGTGGAGTACACACTTCAAAAATTGATGTGAATGAAGAAGCTGCCCTATGTGATAATAATGCATAATCAGCAACATTTCAGTTGTATGCAATTATTAAATCATTTGTGTAATATCTGTGTAACTGAGACTAGACTGATCCATGCATAAAAATAAAATATTTGTGACACATACTTCAGTATTTTGTGATATGCTGTGTGTGAAACTCTTAAGCTATCACTGTTGCTAGCACATGGCGATGGGTACGGCCAGTCAACTTATTCAGCAGGCACCCAAGCTAGATGAGGGTTTCTACCTGCATGTTTGGGAATACTCACACACTGCAAAACAAGGAACTTCTAATACTAGGGAACTTACGGAAACTCACCCAGCTAGGGCTACCAGAAAATGAATAGCAGAGAATAAATCGAGGACTGGGTCATGAACAAACCAATTCATCCTTGAGCATGGAAAAATATGTACATCACCAAGCTATGGAGACTGACAAAAGACATTGAATGTCAGAAGACCAGCAGCACTGTCCTCTGAAAACAATACACACTGCACTGGGAAGCTAGTATTTTGGTGTTGGAAAGTTATAGAGGACAGCTCCCTATACATTCCAAGGCAGAGAAACACGAAACAACGCAAGTAAGGCTGAAGATTTTTTTATTATTATTGTTAAACGCAAGGCAACTTAAATGTACAAAGACGTTAAAAACTGTTCTTACATCTGACTTGAAAATTAAGACCTTAACTAGGAAAAAAATTAAAAACTGGAAGAGGTTAAAAAAAAAGAGTGGGTATGCAGAAGGAAAAAAGGCATAAAAAATGTGAACGCTTTTTTTTACTGCTTAAAATAATTTTTCTTGTTGCTCAAAAGTTTTGACCTGCATGATGTTTTGCTTTATCACCAAAACACCCACATTAGGATAAATACTGTATTATTAAAGGTTAATTCTGATGCTGCTAACGTCGTGTAACAGCTTTTAAACATTGGTCAAGCAAGCAAAATGTTTACATATTACCATGCCTATTTAAAAAATGACCAAGAAAAAATAATTGTAAAAAAGCCTTCCCAAATAAAATCTGTTCAGCGATAGCACCTAGATGTTGAAAACACCATTGAATTTCTCAAAAGCAATGAGGAATGGACTGCTGCAAACATTATCCATGACATGCCCGGCGTTACCACCCACTCGAAATGGAAACCGTGCATCTACATGTTAAACTACACCTTGCCGACACATAGAAGACCCACTTGTGTACTTGGGAACGAGGAGGTAGACTGTACAAAGAGGGCATGAATCTTAAGCAAAGCACAAAGTTTCAATATGAGAACTCTCCCAGCAAGCTCAGCCGCTCATTTCCAACAAGCGTGCAAACAAGTACAGCCACCATCTTACTAAACAAACATGACCGTTAGGCAACACACATCCAGAAACTAGATGCCGGTCTAAACGGAAACTTTTATGGTCGTATAGAGTATATTATTGTCTTGCACCATGCAGAATTGGACAACGCTTTAACCAGGGAGTTAATTAACTCCGACCTGTAACCGAAAACAGAATTATCAACTCATGTACAGTACTCAAGCTCGCACCACCAGCAGAGGCCGTCTGCTACTTCCCTCCTGCCGACAGCGCCCTCTAGCGTCCCGGATCCGCTACTCTCAGAGTTGCGTCCAAATAGTTTTCGGTGTTGGTTTTGGACATTTTAAGTAAGACTTCATAAGCAATTGAAAAGTTTATTTACTGCAGTTTAAGTATTCTAATACGTACACAACATTTGCATTAATTCAATACTGTATTTGTTTAGTGCACGATTGTGGCCCTCGGTGATTCTTCAGCATTGTAATGCGGAATGTTCCTCTGAGCAATAAAGTGCAGGACAGTGTTTTCAGTTTCAGTTTCCAAATAGAAAATTGTGGCCCTTGGTGATTACTGCAGCAAGGTAATACGAAATATTCCTTTTGAACAGTACAGTGTATAACAGTGTGCAAAATAGCAAAGTTGAACATCTTTCCATGGTTGTTCTTAGCTATATTTAGGTATAGGTCTTTCCTATATAAGGCATTAGTGGAGGGTCTGTGCACCTCCAAGCACAAGGCTTATTTCCATTTGTATATCGTGATCAGGTAGTCTTTAATATGCAGTTTGGAGAAATCTGTTAGTGCATAAACCATACTTCTCTTAAATGGCTTGATAAGTTGATAAAGTTTTCCCTCAGTCTGAAAGCCATGAGGCCATTCTTAGTGTCTTCATACCTAGTGTTAGCAAACTCAGGTACAAGCGTTATCATACTATGGTTTATTCCCTCAAGCAGCATGGTATGTAGAACTGAGGAAAAACAAACAAACCCTGCCATACTCAAGACAGTGGATTTGCTTCTAACTTGGATCTTGAAAATTTCTGCAATGCTTCATCTTGCAGCTTTCCATGTCAAAGTGAATTTGGGGGCAGGGTGTTATGGTTCTATGTATGAGATATTTTTTTATTATTTGTTTATTCTTAAAGCTTGTAAGATAACTTATGTAGGTTTTTGATACACATGGTGTTATGCTTGTGAATACTGTCTGGCTGTAAGCTTGGTTAAATGTCTGTTTTAGCATTCTGTCACATATAAATGGACTGTATTATTATTATTAAGAATGGATTAGTCTATTAACTTTGGCCCAAGATCCTATAGTTCTATAAAAATGTGACACATATTAGAATTTAACAATTTTTTTTTACTAACTTCTTTGTTTCAGTCAAGGCTGTTAAATCTGGCATGGCTTGAAAACTTAAGAATAGCTGTTTTATACCATGGCAACAACCAAAGAACAGGAAAAGCTTGTTTTAGAATTTTGTGAAAACACAGGTGCTGACAAGGAATGGGCATACAGTGTTCTAGCACGTAAGTTTAAGCACCCATGCCTGCTTATTTCATTTTTATTGCTTTTTATTATGTTTCAAATTGTACCTTTTACTATTTAATAAACATTTCAAATTTTTTATTTACCTTCTGTATGTAATATTCAAAGTTCTTTTCTTCTTGAACCACTATAATCCAAAAATCTGCAATATTGGGAATAAGAGGGACAGTCCTTGGAGTATGTGACCATGCAGATGAAGTGTCAGTGGTGTGTGTGTGTGTTGTAGATGTGCACATGATTATTCTTGATGCAAGTTGTTGTTTGTATTATAGCATATATATATGATTTGCCTTCCTTTCTTGTGGTAATGTTTATCTTGATGGTCCACCTTGCAGTGAACTTGTTCTACTTTTACTTTTAACTTACTATAACTAGAGCACCTTCCCATGTTTAAATAGCCTACTGGGACCAATAAAGTTGATTATTGTCATCATCATTGTCATCAGATGATGAAGATTATATGTTTCTTTATAATATATTTATTATAGATTATGGCAAATATTTTAATAATAAGTTTGAATTAATAACCTGCTAGCTACTCAAATAATAGTAAATTAAAGCGTTTTCAAGTTCATATATATATTTGTAAAAAAAAAAAATTCTTTTTCTGTTTACATTTTTTTGTGTTGATTCTAGGCAACAAATGGAACATGCCCAGTAGCTACAGAGAAATTGAACAGATGCTAATAAATTCCAGCAGAGGTCAGCAAACAAGGGAAATCACTCAGTGTGCATCTCACCACAAATCTGAAAGTCCAACATTAATTTCTCAAATATATTTTCAACCATCTTCAGGAGAAATGCCCAAGAGTATTGGTCCTGCAGTAGAGTTTGATCCTCAAGAAGTTCGAGCTCCAGTTTCTACTGCATGCAGGAGTTCCACTGGCAACTTTCTACAAGGGATAGAAGGACTGAGAGTTGCATTACCTCCTGCTCACACACCTGTTGAACGGGTCATCCCTATTCGGATGGAAGGTCGTACAGTTTCGTACCCACAGTCAGTCAGTCAGACATCATCACGTTCTCAGCACCACCATGCAGCAACATCAGTTCATCACCCAATTTATGATGAGAAGGTAAGAAAATTATGTCAAACTTGAACTGGGACTTTGTCTTCACATTTTCTAATGTTCATCGTCTCATATTACTTGAGATTCCACATTTCACTCAGCATTTTGGGGGCAGAACCTAGTAATTCTCTTGAATTATTTTGTGCCTAAAGGTTTGAGTGTAAGTTTTGACATGGGATTTATGTTATCTCTTTGACAGGAAGAAAATGGTATGTGATAACAATCCTTTTAAATATGAAGCTGGATTCATTTTATTTCTTTTGTTCACTTATAGTAGGGTTTCTTAACAGAGCTTTGAACACAGGAATGCTTTATTTTCTGTAAGTTACTGGTATCACAATTGTCGAGGGTATTGATGTTCATCACAGACCTTCATTCACGCAGTGAAGGTGCGCAATATCCACTATAACATAATATTTTTAAAAAAATCAATATGTTACCTCAACAGTACACATTCATGAAAGTAGTTGTGGTGTATTCTTTTATAACCTATAAAGTTTTACTATAGTTTCATTGTTTGTGAAAGCACTCATTTCAGTTAAGTCATGATCCTGGATGGGTGTAACTCAAGGGTGTGTTTATTCACAATAAAACTTTGCAAAAGTAGAACTATCTGAGTTACTGATGCCTTACCTCCAGAGTTGGTCTCTTTTTAGTATGCTAATGCTGACCTCTCCTCTGTACCACACATCATATGAGAAATTCAGCAGATGCTTTTTATCCTTTCCCAGCACTACCATTTGGAATCATCTACCCATATCTCTTCAAACCTTGACTATATAAGAAGGTTTCAAATCTGGCTTAACAATCCATGTCTTCTAGAAATATTTTTCAAAATCATGCAAACTCTTCCATGCGATTTCCTCTTCTTCATTCATGCACTTTGTTCATTTGGGATATTGTGTGATCCTTATTCATTATTTTTTTCATGTTTGCCAATCTTCATTCTATGGTTAACTTTCAGTTTTGTTTGTTTGTTTTATATCGCATTGAACTTGCCTCCATACAGGGAAGTATTCTCTACAAATTAAATTATTTGAAGTGTGTAACTCATTTAGTTAAGTAATGTTTTAAAATATTTTGAAAGTGTTTTTTTTTTTACCTGAACATGTCAATTTCATTCTGTCATCTTAGTTTAATCCTATCTTTGCTACAAGGTTTTGTTTATGAGTTTTTTCGTGTATGCCAGTTGGTTGATTGCACTTAAAACTATCTCTTTTGTTTAATACTTTGTTTCTTTAGTTAACTATTGTATTTACACATAAAGCACATTTAAGATTTATACCCCACTTACAGTAATGTATATAGGCTTAATAGCTCTAGTAAAACTTCTGATGAATGCAGGTGATAGCCATCCAGCCAAGCAAAGAAAAAACAGAGATTATAAATCCAGCTATTGGCAGTGAAAACATCCAAACATTGTCTTCTAATGTGAAGTCAGGCTCTTCCAGTGAGTCATGTAAGTCATAGTTACCAGCTTAGATGCTGAATTAACATGGTGTTAAAAGCATTATTATAATATAATCTTGAATGAACTTAGATCTACCCAAATCTCTTAACTTCCAGTCTAGTTAGAAAGATTTACTTGCAGGTTTTTTTTCCCACCTTTTCCATGTATGCATACTTGTTTTCATCAGCCTCTGATGGCTCTATTCAAGGGTATTTTGTACAGTATTATATAGAATTATTATTATGCTATATATATGTAAGTATATAAATTTAACATTGTTTTACTTGGAATGGTTCCTTTTTACTTCAAAATATTACATTTGTAAAGGATAAAATTAGGAAACGACATCATTTTTTGTAGATGGTGTTGGAAATATTGTGGAAAAACCAGGGAATTGGTTCTAATTGCTACAACCCTGGAAAGGGTTGAAATCATACATATAAATAGTACCACAGACAAAATACAGAATGTGTATTCATGGTTCTCTTTGTGTTATCAGTTAATGGAGGATGTGTTTTTGACCAAAAAACAAACAAACAAGACTTCAGTTGGTAAATCTTTCTTGCTTTGGAAATTTTACATGATCATACATCAGTAATATATATATATTTGTTAAAGTGGATGTCTGCCTTTGTCTGTCTTCAACATCTGCTTGTGGGAATTCTCTCCATTAGTTCCTTTCCTAGGTCTGGAAAATGTGAAAATCCCTAGGCTGTCATTAATAAATGAAAGTGCAGCAACCCATGTGTCAGCTGCCTGCTATGCGAAATATGTTGGCAGACCATGAGATATAATTGTGAAGTAAGGGTAATACACGTGTCCCTGACCTGCTGGATGAACTGACTTTCAAAAAACAATATGTTAATAATAAGTGAAATAATAAGCTTTTGGTTACATTGGCCTTAAGATTCGATGTTTAGGAATGGTTATTTTGTTCTTCCATTTTCACTTGCAGAAATGTTAATTTCACTTCCTTTTTATTTCTTAGACATTATCAGGATATGTCTCTTTACAATTTTTTCCATTCAGTGTCTTTAATTTGATCATTTTTCAGATGAGGTGATGTTCTTTTTTACATCAATCCAATGATTCATTTTTTTCATGGCTTGCATTATAAATAATGCAAGATATCAAGAACATTTTACATTAAAATACAAAAAAGATATTATGATCATAATGTGGAAATTTTTCATTTCATCATCCTCACAGTATCATATCAAACTACATCCTTTGTTTCAGATCCAAAGCTGAAGCGAGGATTTTCCAACATTCTTGAAAATGAGTTTCTAGTTTCTGATGCTCGGTCTAGTGTTCTGCATGATATCCAAGAGAACAGCCATGATCATATGTATATTCAGTCATTTGTGCTGCCCAATATCACAGACTTTCCTGAAGACTTTCAGGCTTTCCTGGAAAAAGAGCTAATAGAAACATCAACTCTTATATCCCTAGAACAAGCTGGTATGTTTTATTCTCTAAATATATGGCACACACCAGAATCTTGTGAAATATAGATGGCTTAGTCGTTTGTGACTTTGTTTTAGGTCAAAAGAGAGAGCATGAAAAAGAGATGAGATACTTTTTTTTTTGCTTCAAGCACATTTGCAAGGCTGGGAGAATGTTTGCACATTTTAAAGTTATTTTTACTGCTATTTTGATCTTAATGAACATATCAGTTAAGACAGAAGTTTATCTATACAGGACGCCTCAACTGGTGGGCTGAAATTGGTTTGTGTCAACGACTAATACCACTAGCTACTTCTGGAGATGGAAATTGCCTGCTTCATGCTGCTTCTTTGGGTAAAACGTGTATATATATATATGTGTTTGAGAGAGAGAGAAATGCACTTAGGTGACCTGCTAGTGCTTATTTTTCTAATAACCATAACTTTACTGTTAGATGTTGGTTTTGACATTTCTTCAAGATGACAAAGAGCAGCAACTTTTGGTAACCTATTTATTCAATCCAATATTAAATCACACAACACAAGAGTTAGCACCTTCCCACCATGTGAATTCTACATATCAACAGCTTTTAAAATGGCCAACAGTTGGACACATAATGCCTTTTGAGCTAAACTACATCCAAAACATTTTGTGATTTTATTTTATAACAGTTTATGTTGCCTGCACCCTGGTTTGACTCAAATTTACTTGTTCTATCGACAGGTTTTTAAAAAAAAAGTATTATGAAATGATAATTTGGGAAACACAAGTCTTGTGTGCTAGACATGCAGCAGCATCAGTACGTCTGCCAATAGGTTTTTTACTTGACCCATAGCATGTACTGTAGAGCAAACTGGTGACAGCATCTGTGTATGCTTTGTCTAGGGTATGCCCTCCTTGATTGTAGCCACTGCAGGTGCCAGCTAGCAAGCTTGAGACCATGCTTAATTGTCAAGCTAATAATGGCAGTCATCAAAGGCCACTCTTCTACTCTGTGAGTCGTGCAAAGACTACTTTTCTGTGGATTTTGTACCTGGTATATTAGCTGTGGTTGTGTCCAATGTCTTTGGAGGCATCTAAATTAATTCATTCCCCAGTGAAAAAATGGGAAACAACTTTTTGGCTTATCACACACACTATTGACTGCAGGAATAGCTATCAGCCAGTTCCTTCTTCATAAGTGCTCTTCCTTTTGTCACTGTCAAAATGAAAGTTGATCTGCTTATTAGGCCTCTGTAGCTTAGGACCTAAGCAGCCAGCTCAGTTTATTACTATGGCTGAATTCTTGTTCTCCCCTAAGCTATCAGAAAGGCCATACCAAGACCAATGGTAGTGTCCCCTACCTAGAGAGGTGAGATGACATTTCATTCTGCTGATCATCTGTGCTAACTTGGCTATTCGTTCTAAATTCACTAGAATGGCCTTATAGATTTTATCAGTATGCTGTTCAAAGATGACGTGTCAGTCAATGTCAAATGGTTGACTCACTACCAGAGAATTTCAAAATACAGACAGCATATCCTTCCTGTTGGAGGGATATCTCTCTTGTTATATAATCTTTAGTTTGTTTTGGGTTGGGGCTGTTTTTTTAATAAACATTTGCATGTTTTGGCCAAAGACACTATGAAAGCTGAGAAGAGAACCAGATTCCTGCAGTTATCAGTTGTGAACATATGGCCTCTGACTGGATAAGAAATGCTTTAGTACTTTAAAGCCTTTAACTCACTGAGCACTGCATGAAAGTGTAAGTACAGTAAAATCTCCCTACTATGCCACCTACCGGGACCGAGCAATAGTGGCATAGTAGCGAGAGTGGCATAGTAGAGAGGGTTCGTAAAAACGGCTTTATTTGTTCAAGTTACCCGTCAGTCCAAAGCAGGGGTGGGCAATTAATTTTCCCAAGGGGCCGCATGAGAAATTGGGATGGTTTTAGAGGGCCGGACTAATATAGTTAACTCAGTTTTACCTAATACTGTATGTATAGTATATATACTGGCTGGCGGGCCGGTCAGAGACAGGAGGCCTTTGCCCAGGTCTGGTCCAAAGCTCTCAAGAATCGTCGGCTTCGCTAGCTGTCTCCTCTCATTCTCCCCCTCACCTCTTCATCCTCCCCCTCCCAACCACATCCGCGCACCTGCATCCTGTCGCTAGTCCCCCCTCACACCTTCCCTTTGTCACGTGGCTGTCACCCGGCCAGCGACCACCCCCCTCCCACATTGCAAGCCTCCACCCTCCCTGTGTGCGTACTATGTTCCATCCACCTAACTGCGATGTCCCACACTACCATACAGTATAATAATCGAGCACTGCGCGGAATTTTACAACTTGTGTCTTTTAACAGTCACAAAAAAGTGGCATAGTAGCGAGAGTAGGGGGTGGCATAGTAAATTTTTTTTTACATTGAATTTATAGTCGGGACCGAGCAAAAGTGGTATAATACCGAGAGTGGCATAGTAGCGGGGTGGCATAGTAGGGAGATTTGACTGTATTACAAAGACCAGCTAATAACTGAAGACTGTGAAGATGACAGTGGGTGAAGTTTGTTTTTTATTAAGACTACTCTCAGGTAAACATTATATCAAGAAACTTATACAATTTTGGAAAGGAGAAAGTTTTAACTTTGCAGTAAAAGTAATGAAAATTGCCTCCCCAGTGCTTCCCAGGCAAAGCCACAATCATGGCCCAAAGGGTTAAGTGGACTACACTTCAAATCAGAAGTCTTCAATATTACCCCTTTAGCACTAGCACACTAAGTACTGTTGGCCAGTTAAAACAAACAGATTTATGCCAGACAAAATGTGACAAAGATGTTGAAGAAAGATACGGCAGTCCAGTGTGTCAAATGCAGATCCACGTGTCCAAAATGTGTGTTGACTAACAAGCAGGCAGGCAGACAACAAATCAACAACATGCCAAGGCTGTTTCTGTGTAGTGATGATTCCAAGATGTTGACCAGAATTATTAAAATAAATCATAGCACTTCTTGTGTTATGAGGCTTGACAAAAAATTATTTTAAAATATTTTCAACAAGAGGGAAAGATTTAAAACTGGTTGGAAATGCTTCAGGACAAGATATGTTGTTAACTTCTTTATTTGAAATGGCATGTCAGAAACATGCTTGAAAGATGATGTGATGGTGTAATGCAGTGGTTCTCAACCTGTGGGGCGCGCCGACGTGCTTACAAGGGGGGCGCGAAGGTGGTCATTTTTTGAAGTTGCTTATACTGGTTTTAGTGAAATTAGCTTACATTGCTGGCTAAGGGGGGCGTGCGGACGTACCTTTGTTCATCAGGGGGGCGTCACAAGTAAAAGGTTGAGAACCGCTGGTGTAATGGTTTGTATTGGCTAGTTGTTTCCAGACACTTATGAAAAGAGGTCCGACTCTTATAATTGTTGGTACAAAGTTTGTGGTAAATATATCTACATTTTGTATGTGCAAGCACATGCATGAGTAAGTGATAGAAAATGTATAATTGCAATTTGACAGATAGAATGTGATGCCATTTGCATGTGTCTATTTTTAGTCTTATTCCTGTACTGCAATTTTGACTAATTAACATGCAAAGCCCAAAAAGATGTTTGTAATCATCAAGATATTTTTAGTTTTGAGGGCTGTTTCTTTGTGCCAGCAATGTGGGGCATCCATGACCGACAGCTTATTCTGAGAAATGCATTACATTCAATGCTGACCAAGGAACCATTGTGTCAGAACTTGTACAGACGATGGCGCTGGCAGCAAGACATTGTAAACAGGCAGGTGAGTGTAGACAGACTATTGGTAAAGGAGCAACTGTCAAATAGCTAAAAGGGCTGCATCAGTCAAGTGTGAAAAGTAAATTATAGGTGCTACCTATGTGATTGTAATTTGACAAAGACATTTAAAAACTTTGCTTAATAACTAGGAACAGTAACAAAACTGTCGATCGTCCTATTTTAACTTTGGATTTAGCATGTTTTCACTATAACCATTCTGTTGATGAGGGGTATGCATTTTTTTTGTCATTTATTTATTACTTAAATGGCCGTATACTTTTTTTTACATATAGACATTTCGACATAAAAAAGAAGCAAGTTATTTAAACTGCATGCTGAAAAGCTGATAAAATTTAGCAATACAAAATGAAAATAGAGGTAGAGTGCATTAATATAATAAAAATACTATTACACCTCTTGATAATAAATGTATTTGGAGAGATCTTAAAAAAAAGTTTGAAAGAAGGAGAGTAAAAAGTGGTTTGTTTGCTATTCAGTTGCAACTGGTGTATACTTATAAAAAGGCTAAAATAATTCCAAATATAATTAAAAAATAATTTTATCTACTTTTCAATAATTACTGTATAGCAGATTCAAAACTCATAGATTATGTTAAACATTAAAGATAAAAAATATCAGTGAAATTGCCATTTTGGTAAGAGAAATCACCAACAAGTAATAAATTAGCATCTATGCAAACTTTAAATAACACCAAAAATTCACATTCAATTTCACTTTTTGTCGGTCAGCACATCTGCATAATTTGTCTAAATTTGTTGCTTCATCTAAACATTGGGTTTATACACACAAATATAATAAGAATATAATAGTTGCTTGTCAATAGTACCCATCTCTTTCTTGCTGCCTTACCTTCCCCAACCCTCTAAGAGTTGGTTTCACCTTCTGGCATTGGTGGACTGGAAGAAGTACTCTTCATCACATGGGTATCGAACTGAAATGCCTCTGGGTTCAAACACCAGTGCTCTGACCATTCAGCTATCTGCTTAATGTATACATGTACTAAGAATAAAAGGAGACCTCAGACAGGTCCTGAGGAATATCTTCAGGAATTCTTTTGTTTAATGATTTTACCTCTGTGAACTACCCACGACAGTGAACAGAGGTCACCCAATCTGTGTAGGTGTACACACAGAGCCAATCCTAGCATACAGAGATTACTCTGTATTGATAAGGGTTAGATATGGAAATTCACTACTTAACATCATGTAGTAAGCATTGTAATTTTGCTATATTGTCAGTTTGTTGTAAAATGTGTTAAAAGTTGCCTTTTTTCAGTCAGGGCTGGTGCTCAGTGAATTAGAATGGAAGGCAGAGTGGGATAATATTCTACGACTTGCTTCTCCTTCACCGCGTGGTTTGCCAAATAATAGTCGAAACAGTGTCAGTAGTTGTTGTGACAGCCCTCTCACACGCAAGTAATTCCTTTTTTTTTTTTTTTTAATCAGATTTCGTTTTCACAGTATTTGTTTCCAAATTATCATTATAGATATGATGTATGAAAAGCTGCAGAAAATTTTCTTTTGAATAAAAACATTTATGTTGTGATGTGCTATTTTAATTTCCTCAGTAGAAATTATAATCTCTCAGGTTAAGCTACATTCACAGATAATAAACCAGAGTCTTTCTTCCTTGTGCACAGGCCTTTGGTCATACATTTTATCTCTTCCCATTTCTAATCATGTAAACATCCACTGAAACCACACCTCTTCCATGAGCATTACTCCTGTCAACCTTTCCCATAATGCTAGTCCTTTCTCATACCCTTCCTTTTGTAATATCATGCTACTCTCAGCTCTTGTTCTTGTTATTTGGTTCCTCTTTATGTTTTCTGCATTTGATTTTATTCTTCATTTAGTACGGTTGTTTATTCTTTTATAGTTCATATGTTATTCGTTTTCCTGTCCCTCCTATGCTGTCCATGTTTTGTTCTTGTTCTGAAGCGCTAAGAGCATGCTCCTTAGAAGTGGGAGTATGCGCTTTACAAATTTTGCATTTATTATTATTATTTGTTAATGTGTCTAGCCTGTATAACAGTAAATGCTGTCATTGAAAACAAGACTAAAATATTTATTTCTGTTAAACTTATTGAAAAAAACCAAATTATCTACATAAGAGTATATGACAAGCAATGTTTAGAATACTTGGTATTTGTGCTGTTAACGTCAGTCTGAATATCAGGATAACTGTTGTTCCTGTTAATTGCCTAATTTTCAAACCCATTGCAATTTCACCCATCTCCTTGACCAAGACTGTGAAATTCAAAAGTGTTTTTATATCATTTGGTTATAATAGTTATGAACTGTTAACTTTTACTTCATTTGTGTCGGTATGTTAATTGTTTCAGCATTGTTGAATCAGAGCCAGTGGTCTATGAAAGCCTGGAGGAGTTCCACGTCTTTGTATTGGCTCATGTGTTACAACGCCCCATAATTGTTGTGGCAGATACTGTTCTGAAAGACAGTAGTGGAGAAGATCTAGCACCCATTCCTTTTGGAGGAATTTACCTGCCTGTGGAATGCAATAGTGCCAGCTGCTACTCCTCACCGCTCTTACTGACATACGATGCTGCTCATTTTTCAGCGCTAGTTCCTGTGGCACGCAGCACATATGACACAATGCACATTTGCCATGTGAGCTTAATAATTTTGTTTTCTTAATGCAGATTTCTGTAATAAACAGAATACAATAGGATGAAGTTCATTCAAATCCTGTTTATCACTTAATTTGTCTTAAGGGGGAATTTCTTGCAAACTAGAAACTCTCACATTTTATTTGCTGTCTTTACTCTCAAAATAGCAAAAATAGTTTAGAAGACAGGTATTTAAATGAATTGCTTTGCTGTTTCAGTGGCTATTCCTGTTGTGGACCCAAGTATGAACCTGTTGCCTCTGCACTTCTCTTATGACCCTGGGAAGGAATTTGACTGGATGCAACCCAGTAAACAACCTTCTGAGATCAGTCAAACTGAAGAACATCTGAAACTCCTTATGCAATATATGGATATAAAGCAGCTGCCTTTCTTTTCAGACCAACCTTGTCCAGCAGATCTGTCAACTGTCACTACTATCCAGGGTGTAGATGCGAGTCATCAGTCCGACTGTGGGAATGCTTACACAGAAAAAGTGCCACTGATAATTTCTTCGAAAGGGAAGGAGAGAAAGAAAGACTATAAACCAAGCGTGGTGGCCAAGCAGTTTGGCAGTTTAGGAAAAAGTGTTGGTAAAAAGCTAAAAAACATTGGAAATAACCTGGCCCCAAGTAAGGCTACTGCTAAAGGAAATGGAGGTTTTGAAGAGTGTGAGCATGGACATCAACAGCAAACAGTAAATGTTGGGACTGGATTGGCACGTAGCACCAACCTCATCACCATGCTTGCAACCAGTCGAGGGACACAGGATGACCATCTGGTCTTGTGTGCTGTACTGTCTGTTTGTCACTCTGAAGCCCAGGAAGAAATGGTGAAAAATTATTTGAAGGATGCCAAAAAACGGTTTGACAGATGCTGTGAGCAGAAATGTCAAATGGGAGAAGAATTACAGTCCAAGTTAGAATTGTATCCTGCAGCAAAGAGTGGACTATGTGCTAATGCTGGCTTTAGGTTGCATGAAGAGAGTGGCGAGCGTCTTTCACACATCAATGTGCAAAAGTCTCCGAATCTTGCAGCACAAAGGAGGCAATTTTCTTACAATACATTCCCAGGCCGTAGCAAAGGCCTTCCTCCTCATGGTGGATCAGTAGCAGATAATGATAAAGTATACCTGTGTGGAAAGTCTAAATTCTACACGCCACATCCACAGACTGTGTCTGAGAATGATGATACAAGAGGCCTTCTGACACCTGTGCACAGTATGAACCGTCAGCAGTCGGTGTCAACGGGCAATATGGCTTTCATTTTGCCACGGGTACAGTCTCAGCCTCTTGGCTATGACAACATGCAAGATTTGAGTATGATTACTAGTAGCATTTCCAGAAGTAAATGTGCCTCAAAGGACTGTCCCTTTTATGGTAGCAAGGAGACTCTTTCTTTGTGTTCAAAATGCTACAAGCAGTTACTCCACCCAGATGCTTTGAAGAAGAGCTCTAAGGTGTAACTGTAACAGCATCCTTGGAATAGACACATAATCCTCCTCAGTCTTAGCTTTTTCAAAACCCAATCCTCACTTCCCTTGCAGAATTCATATACTCCATTATTTTTTTATTGCAATGTATCACTTAAAAATAAATATACAAATTTTTTCCATAAAAATTAATCATTGACTTTATAAAGGAGATATAATATCCTCCACTATAATCATACAGCCAAACAAAGAAAAAAAAAGGAAGAAAAACTTTACATATCCCTGCTGAGTGTTTCATGGGGGGAATCAATTCTGTCTGGCTATGGAAGTATGTTTTTGTGTGTATGTGTGTGTTTAAATTATGCCAGATGGAATTACCATCTTTTGATGATCCCATTTTTATAACCTAATCTTCAGTGGTTGTGGAAGAACATGAAGGTGTCGGCAGACAACAGCTAAAAAAGCAACCCTGATCTCTTTTGATCAAGGTCAGTTTGAAATTCCCCTATTTATGCTATTTCAGTGTACGCATGAACCAAAACTGATTGCAGAGTTAGTTACCGAAACTTAGGAAGATCCAAAATTCAGAGATTTATTTATATGTTGAGATAAGGGGAAGGGTACAAGAGTTTGTTTCTTATCAAGGGGTGTATGCTTTGAAACTGCCGGGCAAGAGTCATGTATTAATGGTAGAGGCAGTGGAGCTATCGATAAGGCCCTCTCCCTTGAAATACCCAGCGTACAACCAGAGACTGCTTTGTATCAAAGGTTTTATGTATTGTGTGCATGCTCACTAGTCTGCTTTATGTTGGCTTGGAGATATGCCTGCTTACCTATGGTTTTGCTGCTGCTGCAATATAGGATGTGGTTTCTTGTAGGGCACTATTAAAGCATAAATCTCTCATATATAGCTTTTGTTCTTCCAAACCTGACCATTGTACCTTAGTGACCCAGTCCACTGGCCGTTGTGAGCACCTAGGCTAAACAGTGGATCTAGAGGAGAAAATAACCACAACAAAAATCGATGTATGACTCTTTTCAATTTATTGCTTACAGAACGCAGATAAATAGGATTTCTTAAAAATCAATTCATTAGATACTAAATCTGCAACTATAATGGAACTATAGTTTGAAAGTAAAAGCACTTTTGTTATAGATGTCAGCAGTTTTCTCAAGAAAATCACGAGTTACTTTTTAGATTTGTGTTTTATGACCTTAATTCAACACAGTTGTGAACTAAGTTTTGATGATGTTATGTGTAGAAAGTATTGGCCAGGGTTGTTGCTTTTTATGTCATATTGATCTTAGGCAGGAACCATTTTCTTGGGGTTTTTTGTTTTTGCTCCCAAAATAATTTAGTTCCTATGATGAAATAAAACTATACTAATTGCTGATTTGACATTAACGTTCTATTAAGGCTGTTTTTACTTTTAACATCATTAGGGTGGTGTCCTCAAGAGAGAAAAAACCAAAGTATGATTGCTACTTGCAATAATGTTTATTCTTTTGCTAAAATTCCAGTTTTTGTGTTTTAGAATGTCCCATTAAAATCTTTTACAACAAACTAGCCAGTGTACCCTGCTTTTACTGGAACTTATTTATGTGTGGTGTCACAGTAGTAATATATTGAAACACCTGTGCTTTTGATGTTCCTTCCCCAGTTCTACAAGTTGACAGCTCATATTTTGCAACATGGTACCAGATTTCAAATGGTATCAAAATTGCTGTGGTGCCAACAACTCATTTGCTAGCTTTTTTCCTCCCTTCCTGTCTGTGTGGTTACAGTCAAATTATGACAATGTCCCAAAAGTAGGGCTATGCTGAAATTTCTTCCCTGTGATATTTTTTTTTCTTTTGGATCCACTGGTAACATCTTTGCAAAGAGAAACATGCAGGGCATCCAACACCAGCTTCACATAGTGCATGATTCAACCACAGACAACAAGAATATTCCTGCCAGTGTTGGTGAAGATCTGACAGTGGGAATTTGCATTGGTTTCAACCACAACCCACTACATACGTCGCATTTCTCTTTGTTCACAGTTTTCAGTGATATTAACGTAGGGTAAGTCAATGACAGTACTGTAACATTAGATTTCCAGATTTTGCCATTTCATTTGCTGAGCTAATTAGCTCCTTTCCTGCTTGCATCCCAACCTGTCGTATTTCATTCCCTGCACTTTGTAATCTCAATGTGCTTTTCTATCTATTCCTCTTCGTGCATCAGGGCACATAAGGCCTCAACCAGAGTCCGCCACCGATGTCGATCGGCTGAAACCCGCTAAGGTGACCCCATGTCCAGCCCTTTCCTTTCATCTCCCTTTCCACTGTTCTTCTCCAAGTTTCCTTTGGGCGGCCTCGTTTTCTTCGGCCGTCTGGAGTCCATCGAAGGGCGACTCTGGAGAGGTCTGCTGTCTTAATTAATAATCGGTGACAGTAAGTTTGACCTCCTTTCGACAGTTCAGAGAGCCCTAAAAATCATGGAATGTTGCAGATGCTCACACTCAACACTCATGCAGTGGCCCAGACATTTGCACATTCTTTTTCATTATAAACAACTAAATCTGCCTCTTGCAGGCCATCTAAATTTATGAAAAAATATGGTACAGTACTCAATAAAACTACACGATAAATGTAGAAAAACTAATTATAAATGCATATTCAAGTTACTATTATATAACAACTCCAACTAATAAAAAGCTTTTTTATCAGTCCGAAGAATACCAGGATTTTGACAAGTCGCTGTTAAAACTGTTCACATGAGACTGATACTCCACTGCGATCATGAAAAATATCAGAGCATAACCCTGACTAGCAAAATTTCATTTGGGCAAATGAGTTTATTTGTTCTGTGCCATCCAATGTTTCCGTCACTAATACGGGCTTCGAATGTGTGAAGAGCTGAGTAGGACTCGGCTGGGTAGAGAAGTACAGCTGCACATCATCAGCATAAGGACTGATGAGAAAACGGTTTTGTGTCATGAACAGAATGGGGCCAAGAACGAAGCAAGTACTGTGACCTCTAAAAAAGAAGAGCAGAGCTTGATGTTCGACTTTTGACGAACACAGTCTGGATCTTATCTGTTAGGAGTTGAACCATGCCACATGCCCGTGAGGATCCAGAAATTCCGTAGAGGATGCGAAATCTTTGAAGGAGCAAAGAGTGGTCGATAGTGTCCAATGCGGAGGTGGTGCCCCTGTAAGTCAAGAACTGTGTCAAAACCACTTTTGACATGGGCTCCTTAATAAGTGGTCTCACCAGACTAGTTTTAAACAAAGACAGAAAAACATCTGTTGACAAACTGACATTAACAATATTTGTAATGGCAAGAAGTAAAACATTTAAGCATTCTAGAAAAAGATTTGTGGGCATTGGGTCAAACTGGCAAGTTGTTGGCTTCGAGAATGATAAGCCTCGGAAACTTAGTCGAAACTGGGTGAGAGAGCATCCAGGTAGGACACCGCAAGGGATGTCAGGTGCTGACATTAAGCCCAGGAACGATCGAATGTCAAACAGCTTCTTGGAAAGAGTGCAAGTTTCTGGAAGTGAACATGTTTTTGGCTGAGTACACAATGTGCCAACGTGTCATTTCCTCTGTGGATGGTGAGTCCAGTCTTCAGCCAAACCAGTTCAGCTCACCGACGAGTGCGCTTCAGGTTCTGGAGTTGAAATTAACTGATCTGAGAATATCGAGGTGTACATTGAACTGGCGTATCAGACGTCAGACCCTGGGGCACGATCATCAATCGATAATTGTATGCAGGACACAGTCAAGGTGATCGATACATAGTGGCTGGCGCACCACCCTCTGCAGCTGAATGAAAGCTCGTTTATCGATATTGCTTAGAGAGTGAGTCTTAAAAACTTGTGCCGATGATGGATGTCTGCAACCAAGTCTGATCAGTATACAATAGTGGTCAGACGAGAGATCTTGAGAAACATCGACTGACAGCACTAACGATCATCAGGTCGATGTATGACCCAGTCTGGATTCTCTTCTGTGTATTGGCTGCGACACGAACTGGACAAAACGGAGAGTTGGCAGCATTTCTGACATTTGAAAGTGTCAGGACATGTTGTAGAAATGCACATTAATATTCCCAAGAAGTATTTGGGGTGGGTGGGATTCCATTTAGTGTGTTGTTGTAATCGCGCACATCATACAGTTCAGATTAAAAAATAAAGACTGTAAGTTTGTTCTGGACGCTCGTAGCCGGTGACAAACTCTATAATTTCAATTCACACCAGTGACTGGTCTGCCTACGAGAGAGATTAAAAAGCTCAATACGTTAGAGATTATCAAATTCAGATAAGATATATGGGAAATATGATCCAATAGAGAGTTGATAACACACAGCAAAGCTATCAAAGTACCAGAAGCAGGTGAAAAAGTAGTGCCAAAGAGAAAGGACGAGAGGTGGAGCAGGTAGGGTATTTTTTTCGAAGGAGGCTGTTTGCGATGACCAGCACGGTAGCAGCGGAGTTGAGTGTTGTCTCGGTGGGCAGTCAACATCCACAGAGTCAAAGCAAAAAAGAAAACATTTCATCAAAGTATCAGCTAAACAGGCTGGAAGTTTAGGAGAAGCAAAGCGGATTCAACAGTACTGAGTGGTCGTATAGACAAATTGTATACTCGTTATTTATCATCGTAGACAGAAGTCTGTTATGGACGTCTGACGTCTTCATTTCTTTTCAAATAAACAAGTCGATGACAGCGAGCCAATAATGTTCATGGCTATATCTTGGCGCGGCTGATCAATGAACGAACTTCATTCATCGTGGTTCTTGCCTCCTTCACGGTCGATGGGGGAGGAGTATAGATTTTACACTTTCCGACGTATTTCTAAATGGTTTCAACATGCTGACTGTCCTAAAATTATTGAAGTTGTGTAAGTTGTTGGCGAGGCCGATTTTGAGCTACGGAAGTTGAATGTGCATTGCTTGAATGGGAAACCAAACCAATGATTGTTTAAAAATTTGAGTTAAGGAGAATTTCGACTTACGGAAGGTCAACTTACAGAAGTTCGACTGTAGTAAATCAAAAGAAAAGAAAGCTTAAGAGAAACAAGAAACCAACATACAAATAAAGGAAAATTTATAAAATAAACTTAACAAATAAACAGAGATGTTTCACAAGAAAAACAGAAAAAAAATTCACTGGAGAACATAACAACTCAGCCTGTCAGGAGAAGCTTCGTTTTCTTTTATTTTCTTTCCTGTCCCCCAGCATTCATTTTCCAGCTTGTGCTTTGGCGGAAAGGGAGAAAAGTGTTGTTGTTGTTGTTGTTGTTGTTGTTGTTGTTGTTGTTGTTGTTGTCGTCGTCGTCGTCGTCGTCGTCGTCGTCGTCGTCGTCGTCGTCTTGTATCTGTTGACTGACACATACCACATTTCTGATAACATGTCTGACTTCCTGGCAAGGTAACAACGATTCCTCTCAGTTTTCAGCTCGTTGGATCGTCGTCTTGTGGCAGGATCTACATATATTCCTCTGATTATTTACGTCTCAGTCTACCTGTCTCGGGATCAGCCTTTCTTTAAACATCATTAGCTTAAATTTTTCCGCGATTTTGACTGTCTTTGGTCTGTAGATTATTGCAATGTCGCCACCCCGTCCCCGACCCCACGCGCAGGACGGGGACAAGACTAAAAACAATAGTTGACTAGGGTTAAATTCACACAGACATACACACTGTTGTCATCTTAAAACATCTCAGTGATGGGTTAAAGGTCAAGGCTTTGGTCACTGGCTGGTGTGTTGGCGAAACTGAGTTGAAAAACTCAGTATAGAAGCGATCGTTCAGCTGTCGTGTGGGGGAAATATTCAAAAGTAAATATTCAATTTAAAGAAAAAATAATAATCAGCAAGTAAGAAAAGCAAAAGTAGACAGCAATAAACATAATATTGCTACTAATACTGTATGGGCGTCATTTCCTTAGGCTGCACACATGGTCGGGATTATATAATCAATATATATAAGATTCTCATAAACCTGATAGAAAAAAAAACGTTTGTTTTGTACAAAGTATTTTAAAACATTCACTATATGCTTGTCTGCATGGCTGTTTCTATTTCTGTGCTTTCTGTTCTGTCCATGTCTCCTACCTGCCTCCAGCTGATAGCGTGTTCCTTTGTGAAGGTGATTATATGCTATATATAAATCACTTGTTTTTATGTTGTTGTTGTTGTTGTTGTTGTTATTAGATGCTTGCAAGTGGACAAAACCCTTGTGATGGACTAAGCCCTAAGGGATTTAATTATGTTATTTGATTACCTACCAACTGTAGGCTCACCATACTATCAGATGATTGAATCAGTTATATCCACGGAACTGAGCAATGCGCTACTGACTTATATAATTCTTATATTCTGTTATGTGGAGATATGAATGCCAGAACAGCCAATGTTCAAGAATGTGAGGATGTAAGTGAAACCTCTACCAGAGAGAACATTGTGGATAATATGATGCACCATGGTAGAAAACCTGATGACGTAGAAATAAATGGTTTTTATAGATTGTTATTAACTCTGTGTGTTTGCTTTGGTTTATGTATTTTAAATGGATGGTATGGTATGACAGAGAACATTCATGGCCTTTCACATTTATAGCAGACAAAGGAAATAGCCTAGTAGATTAGTGTATTGCTTCACTAACTGTGTGCGCAGGATAACAGATTTAACCTTTTGGTAATAGAGTAGAATCCTCCCACTTGTCTGTAGAATTGGGTGATAGAGTAGAATCCTCAAATGTCTATAAAATTTAAGATTCAGTATGACAAACAACAACCAAACTTAAAGAAACCAGAGGCTGTAAAGAAGCTACACTGAACATTGCAGAAAGTTAACACTTTTATTAATAATGTTATATCTGAATCTTTAATAACCCAGTTCAGGGAAGCTTCTACTATAGTATTCAGTGATACTAAGGTGACCAGACGTCCCGCTTTAGGCGGGACAGTCCGGATTTTGACCTCGTGTCCCGCCTGAATATCGGGCGGGACCCCCAATGTCCCGCTTTCTGGCTTTCTGGCAAGTCCATCAAATGTCCCGATTGTCTTTAAAAATCACTTTTTTCGGCGTTTTTTGACGGTGACGACACCATCATCGGCACGCGTCCCGCTTTCGCCCCCGAAACGTCTGGTCACCTTAGTGATACTGAAACAGCCATATCTATGTCTAAAGAGACTTTAAAGAAGGCTGCTGTGCCCAGCCTTTGTCAGCGACTAAACCAAGCCTTGATTTCATGCCTTCAGCATGTCCACGAACTTGTATTACTGGACTGCTTGCAGACAGTTTGTTTCCCAGTTAGCCACTAAAACGTGGCTTCCGGTTTATCCACGTTTCAGCTTAAAGGTCCAGGAACACGGTTTACAAACTACTTTAAGATATTGAAATACCGTTATGTCTTTAAAAGTATACGCTCTCTTGTAATCATTTTTATGAAAAAAATTCAAACTTTCAACTAAATGTGCTTGTATACTCGTAAAATGCAAGCCGTTTCGCATGGAAGCATTAGTCTGCTGCTTGGCGTCTCGGAATCTCGCGCGCATGCGCAGTGATTGATGACGCATACTAAAGGAAAACAACGGTGTTTGATCAATCACGTCCAGTGCTCATCATCTGAAATATTGTAATAGATCTTTGAACCTTTTCTTTCGAAAAAATGTTAGTTTAAGAAAAACTGCAATTTAATTATGGTTTTGTCAATGGATCATGATTTTTGCTTTAAATATTTTTGTTTCTTCTACAACTCATAATCCAGTACAGAATACTGCATTGACATGTCACGAGGAGACACTTTTTGTTTACAAATGAGTATTAATGAAAAGTGTTGCTTTGCAAATTTATTTCTATATTTTTAATTATTGAGTATTTTTACTTTGTTGTTTTTTTTATTTGTGCTGACAATTTTGCATGCGAAGCGAGCTGTCACTGGACCTTTAACTACTAGGCTAGTGTATACAAAGCTTCCGGTTTAGTCATGTTAATTGTTTAGGCTCTCTGAGACTACCAGTGGAGAACTTTGCAAGAGGCTAAGTGTTGGTCTCGGCAGACAGACATCAGTCCACCTGTACACGTCCGTGGTTTGTCGAAGGCAATCGATTCTCAATTTCTCCCCTATACGGGTGACAGAATTTGCTGATTTTATCTAAAGGTCTACTGTTCTACCGCCCTAGCACTTGGAAGATAATAACGTTTATTCAAGATGCGGTCAGTGTATGGAGCACAACACGTAACATGTTGTGGATCATGTACCTTCTTCATGTCGCCACTACCGCTACTCGTGCTTGTGTGCTGGAAGGACGTGGGCGAGATAATGAGCTTATACTGCAAAAATGAAATGTTTACAGCTATTTCTACTCTCCACGTTTATTGTGATGTTACACAAGCATCCGGAGTCAGAGATGGCATCTACGATTACAAGTAGTGACACAGAATTGTAATTAGGTCGACTTTGACAAACAGGTTGACCATTAGCAGCCTGCCATTCGAAGAACTTGTAATACAACATGTTCATTAGATCTCTAATCAGCAGTAGCCGTTTTCAAGAGAACATGAAAGGTTGTTGCTTCTTCCTTCATAGTAATTCCCTTTTGCATTCTAAAATGTTTCTTGTAGCAGTGTTGAACATTGTTTTATATGTACAAAAACGGAGTTCTAGAATGCAATCAACAATTAATTTCATAGATGATGACATATAGAGCCATACACTGGCAAACATGCTATGGAGTTCCAAGAAAGACCTAGAGAAAACAGCTAGCTCCATCACCCTCACAAAACTCAACGAATTATAATAACTACATCATGGAATTCTAAGAAAACCTAAACAAAAATCGTTGGTTACTCTAAATTTATCTCTAGGTGTCTACATGGTCGTGCTGATTTTCGTATATGTAAAGTGCTCATATAAAACTCAAACAAAATTAGTATAAAACAAGAGAAAAACTTGACTATGTCCTAAATGAACAAACTAAAAAAATGTACAAAATTTGATTGGCCAGTAGTTACAGTTATTCAAATCTATAGAGTATGATATCTTTTTTTGCCATTAACAAAATCAAAGGGTTTAAAATGAAGAGGCACATGACCAGTACTTGTGTACATGCTATAAACTCTCCAATATCTTCAAACTTAAATAAAGATATCAACGTAACACAAAAACCAGTTTGCTGCTGTACAGTTTTCTCTCTAACTCTGAATTTCGAAAATTTGGTGGAAATTAATGAAGAAAAATATTTGTCATTGCTTTTTGTAAACGTTTTCTGGTGGCCCATCGGCTTGAAAGATTCTTCCGCGATTCTATAGCCATGATCACTTGATGTTGGCTTATATTCTCACCTACTTATTTCCCTCTTCTGACCGACACTATGACAAAACATGCACGCCTGGCAATGACAGCAGCGTAGTTATTGTGTTATGGAAACTCCAGTCTTTTTTTTAACCATAAAACTAAGATTACAGTATCACTTTCAGCCGACTTGGCCAGTCATGGCAATTATCTTTTATCGTGTTCTATATCGCTGATGGCTATAGCACGATCATTTCTTCTGTCTCACTTCACTGGTATATTACTGTGATCGATTCCCGCACCACCACCAAAGTAAACTAGTCAGGGCTGTAAGCAGTCCTACAAAATCAGATTATCTTTTTTCATGTAACTCAAAACTGTTTCTTGATATGAAGAGGACATCGATATTGTAACTGGCTAGGTTATCACATTCATCCAGCAAAATATATGGCTGTATTATACATTTGTTACGCACCATAAAAACAATGTCTTTTGACAGAAAACTAAATGAAATATTCTCACTGCTGTTTTTTTGTATTTATCTCCAACTTACAGCTAATCACATTTACACATTATTCCCTCACTCTTAATCAATGTCAGCCTCATCATTCGGTCATTGACAATGAACTTCAGATTAATAACAGCATTATACATAACAGCATTAGACCAACAAGCATATTAATTACTTGCACACACGAGTCTTGTTTAGATAGTTTGTCTATGTGCATTTTCCCCTTTTTCCATAGCAGAGAACGATGCGCGATTTCGTGAATCCAAATGAAAGTAATCATCTCACCTTCTATGGTATATATAACTGCATCACACGTAACAACATATATAAACCTAAAACTAAGAATAGAAGAAAAAATCATTCACCGCGTGGACCAAAATTATTGTGGTCCCCCAGTATAACATTTCAAGTTATTTCATGTATATGTTGACCACAAGATGAAGGATGGCCAAAAGCAAAAACAACGTCTTTCAGATAAGGCTCTACTTCCAGACTCGAGAAGCGAGATAAACACCTAACTTATTCTTTGACTCATTATTCAACTGAAATGGTCTGTATAGGTTCAAGAGGCGTTCATTGGTACTTGAAGGCCTTACAGTTGCACTGTTTCTACAGCCTACAAGCTAATGGTCGCAAAATTCAACAAACCCCAAAACTCTGATGACGTCCAGTCTGTGTTATAGTTAACACCTTGTGAGCACTAATATTACTACCATGTAGTATTTAGTAGTTTCACAAACCTACACTCAACCTAACAGGTTCTTTCCTCCTCTCAACAAATGTCAGATTACATATCTCTATAACAAGAAATTCTGCAGGTTATAGACAAAAATATGCTACCTACACGTTGCACATGAATCATTTCTGTCGTTACAAAGTATGCATCGGTATCGTCTACAGAAGTTTCTCTCGTAAGACAATTTGTTAATCTACGGAAGCAATCCACTTCTACATCCCGCAAAGTAAATACATCCTCCAGTAACAGACGTGCAGGTCAAGATTTCATGGTTTTATATCTGATACCATAAGGTCTCTCGACAAGCACTTGAATCTCGGTTTGATTGCAAAACGTAACTAGTGGCTAGGCAGGAAGACAAGGCTGTCACTGTATAATCACTGCATTACTGCATCTTTGCCGACTCGTCGTCGAGAAGCAGCAGCTCAGCACATCGGTAAGGTCCAACGAATATTCATCTCTTGTTCTCCTTTTTAACACCAGCTACTACGAGAATTTCTTTCATCTAATCTTGTCCAGCTTTCCCGGGAAAGTGAGCTGGATTCCCACCCGTTTTTCGCTTATTTCCTGAATATTCTTGAAGACAAAAATAAGCAGATCTGTTCCACTGTGTCACTATTTTTGTCATGCTAAAATCGCACGCATCAATAGCTCCAATCATTTTGCAGCTGATGCCATTCCTCCTCACTTCGGTCTCGTTGGCCAGTCATACGTCAGCTGCACAGGCCACAGGTTTCCCCACACACGTTATTGCAACTGGAGTTCACTCGTTCTCTTACATCCAGGATTAAGACACTCCTGCAAAGACAAAAAACCCGTCACATTTTCACTCTCATCGTTCCAAAACATCCTGATGTGATCGTATCCCCGTGATATCACATAGGTATTTCCTGAATTATTTAATTTTTTTCAATCCGTCGTCCTGGCATCAGAATTACAAGTGGTTGTTAGCAGAACCGCTGTCTGACCCTACTTTCTATACTGTGTGCTAACAGTGTATTCTGTTCTAAATAATGACAAGGGATAATTATGTGCTTGTTTACAAGAACTTTTTGGTTTTTTTAGGTGATCATATGCTGTAATGTAACTTAAATATGAAACAATAAGAAACAATTGCGTATTTGCATGACTTGCCAAAACAAAAAATTCTGCTATAAAAGCCACTTTTATAACTACTATAATTACTTTTACGCTGAGCCAGCAACTAAAGCTATATCAAGGTAAAGCAGTCAGTCTTGTAAACAGATGCTGAATGCAAAGAAGGAACAGCGTGGCTGAGACGAGATCTGAACCCAGGACAATCCATACTGTATTGGTGACAGACGCTAACAGTTGCACCACCGCAGATGACTTCCAGTTTTATCTCAAGAGCTGACCTCTAAGTGTGACAAAAGCAGGCGAACGAAAACAACACATCACTGGCTAATTTGTGGGGAAGTTGAGGAAGAGGTGAGAAGTTGCGCGAACGCACGTATACACACTAGCACAGACAGGAAACTGAATTTAATTAAAATTCTTCCTCAATGAAAAATTATATAAATTATTATAATGAGAAAAATTATTTAAACTATTAAAATGTACAGCGTGCTGATTATTTTAACGTACTATAAGCTGTAAATACAATAATTGTCATTCATGAGTCCTGAGACTGGAAATCCTAAGACCTAAGTCATCCGCAAGTCAAACATCTCAAACGTGACCTAAAAAGTTTCTGTTAACTTGATGTTGTCTTACGATGACGCAATACCTTTTGTATCGTGAGGTTAGCGTGTAATTACTGTTCATACTAATACATACCCTTGTCGTTGCATCGTCGATCACTCTCCTCCACTGGTGTTGTGGAGTTCGAGAGCTCGGACCGAATGACTTCTTTTCCCTCTTCCATTTGGTTGATTCTAGCCTTAAGCATCTCGTTGTCTCGCTGGGTAAAAAATAGTAATATGAGAAGAAGGCGTAAATCTCATTAAAAACGAGCACACTAGCAACCGAATGTGCACATGAGCAGTGTAATGTCCCACCGAAACATCAAACTGAACATGACTGGCAACAACAAAATCAAGTGCATTAAATGAAATGTGGGTGAAAAAAAAATACTTTATAACTGTAAACATCTAAGAGGAAGGCCAACGCTGAATGTTCTACCAATGGGTTTCACGGGTTTTATCTTTTGCTCCATTAACAAAAGTATAGGTCAAATCTGCAAATTCAAATAACAACAATAATAAAATATGTCAGTCTTTCACTTTTGTAGTCCGGCGGATCAATGAGATACACAAAACAAATGAGAACACAAAGTAAAACGAGTAACAAGTAGGCTAGTATGGGGCGCCAAGAGGGAAATTTTCTCTAATTTCTCTCTCTAGCTGTAAAATGCATTTTATAAGTATAAATACCTATACAATTCATTCTATTCGTACATATTGTCGCGTACCACCCCCCAGCGTCCACGGAGCACGCTCAAGGCCACTCACACAGCAGGCCACACACGCTCACTCAGCCGGAGGCAGGATGCGACTTACTTCTCGAACCCGTGCCCAAGCGAAGACCAAGACAAAGACGAAAAGAACGACACAAATACGAAGTTTAATCAAAAAAAAAATATATATATATACCCAAACACCCAAATACCTAATACAACCAAGAAAAAGAAAATACCGATGCGAGTACTCACAAACAACAACAACAACAAAAAAACCGAACAAAACAAACCAACAACCTGGTACTACACCACCGCAAAGAAATAAAAAAAAAAAACAAAAAACAAAGCGCAAACGCGCAACAAATTGTAACAGCAAAAAAAAAAAAAAAAAAACGCGCACCGCGGCCCAGTACAGTCAGTTAAACGTAGTTCCCCCTCAGTCTGTAAATCTTAACACAGAACAGGGGCTTGAGGCGCTTAGTACACAGTCTCAGGAGCTGTTCACAGTACAGTTCCCTTTCTGAATGCAGGTGTAGAACCCGTAGACGTAGACGTCACAAATGAAGAAGTGCAGAATGGTTGATTATATCTCAGACGAATGCTCGTCGAACAAAAAAAAAACGTGGAGCCAGGACATAAGGCACGCACGCATAGCACGTATACACAGGAAGTACACAGTAAATACACACCAAGGGCGTGCACCCCGGACATACACAAAAAGCCCACACGGCTTATGCTATTGACCGACGGTCACCCCGAGAAGAAACGGAAGCACATTCCCGTAGACACTGGATGTCACAGCCCAATGCTGTCATTCCGACACCCTCCGCACTTCCCACAAGTCCCGGTGGTCACTGCTGGCATCAACTCGCTAGTACAACCAGCCTCTCAGTGCCCACAAGCTTGGGTCAGTCGTGGCAGAGCATACAACCGGCACCTTGCCTCACAGCTCAGACTCCAGCCGTCTTCTCACAAAAAAAACTCTCCGCTCTACTCAACGCCTTGGTAAAAAAAATCTCTCACCAGCAGCAGCCGACCTCACGTGACGTAGCCAGACTGTGACGTTACAGAAAACGGGCGAAGGCCTTGACCTCTTCCCGCGAACCGGACAAAAATAGCCTGAAAACACACGTTAACTGTCGTCTGCTGCGAGCTACCTCTCCAATACAGGAGCGTCCCCGCGCGCTGAGAGAAATGCAAACCTAGACGAAATCATGACACGCGACACATAATGCATTCTATATTTACACTATTCAAGTCTACAAGAATAGAATGAAATATATGCTCTACAATTCATTCTATACTTATAAAATGCATTATATAGCTATACAATTCATTCTAAACTTATAGATTGCGCATAAGTGCAGAATTCATTCTTGTTGCAGTATTCCTTGTTTTCCAATTTTGCCTTCATGGGATTAGGGTATATATATATATCTGAATTCTACAATACTAACCTGTAGCTGCTCCACTTTTTCTGTCAGTTTCTGCACTTCCTCTTCTGCTTTGGCGCGCAGAACCTTTTGTGCGTTCAACTTTTTGTCGGCGTCCATTTTGACGGACAAGATGACGCCTGCGAAAAACATAATTGCCATAGGAGACGTATTGTTTCTATTTGTTTGTATAACGTTCAAATAATGTACACTACTCTATTCACGTAGCTTGTTTACAGATTTCTTCAATAGACGTCATGGTCCCCCAGTATAATTACTATTCTGCTTTAATGTCTCATTATATTGCTTACACTTTCATGTAAAGTGTAGAAATGATAATGACAATTTCACTTTGTTATTATATTAGAGCTGTGTACACGTAAGTGGTCAGTACATAAGGAAACATCACGGCACGTAAAACTCACGCTCTCATATAGAAAATTGCTGAAGAGGAAATTAGCCTAAACGAATGTTTTTAGTGTATTCTGACACCCACCTTAAAGACTCACACCATTACATTAATTACAATAAAAATATTCGCTGCTACGCACAATAAAACACATCAATTATCTTCTTTCATCAATTTACGAGAAAGACACATGGCAACAATAAAAAATTCCGGCCTTTTAAGTTCCATTTAGTAAATCAACAACAACACCCATAAACAAGGCAAAGTAACTGACCAACTAGAAAGTCGACAAACTCGTTTTGAGGGCAGTGTTTGGCATTGTCAATGTTTTATATATATATATCTGCACAATGAATTTTTGACAGCTAAATCATTCAACTCCCACCCACATCAATTACTATTAGTTGAAAACGCGTGTTCTCTTTTAGAAGATAAATTATGTTTGAAATTAAGGATACAGTATTTATACAAGTCCGTCCTCCAGGCTAAAGCCAGACGAAGAAAGCAAAAGACTGACCACCTAGGAAGTCTCCAAAATAGTCGGCAACTTGCTTGGTTATCGCCTAGCAGTTTGAGGAAAGCAGTCTTACTGTGTCCTTCAGTAACAACGAAGATGCAAACACTTTTTAATATCTCTCCCTTACAGGCACCAGTGCCAAGGGAAGGCCGCAAATCCCTCTGTTCACAGAGTTGCCCACCGTCGGTCACACACCTTTCTCGGTTGCAGGCACCATTAGCAGATGATAACCCCTGCTAGCTTCATGTCTCAATGCTCATGCTTCGAGACCAGGGATGGGATATCATTTAATGTGTCCCTACCACGGCAACCGCATGCGGAACTCAATATCCATAAATTTAGGAGCTAAAGCATAAAGTATATGACAGGACAGACATTTGCCTCTTAATGGGTGTTCCAGGCCCATCTGTCTGTGTTGCGGTGGCTTAGTCACATTTAATCTGTGCCAGGAAGCCTGGGAGTGTACATATTGTTACCAGTGCGGCAAATCTACGACTTGACCAAATATAGCAGTAAAACTTTTCAAGTTGATCATGCAGGTATCCCCATGTGATTTGGAGTTCCTAATCCCTACTTCAGTCTCGCAAGTTTTGTCACAAAGCAACTGGACGTTTGATAAAAGGACAAATGGAAAAAGGTGGATTCTTACGCTAATCTTCAATGCAACTATTGTTTTCAGCTTTACACCATCTGTACGCCCCCTCTTCCTATATCTGCGACTTTGATCAAGGAGAGCACTCAGGAGTATCAACATGTAGACCAGGAAAGAGCTAGGAAAAGGGAAGAGGTGAAATGCATAGTTGTAGTGAAGGCAAGAGCTGGTCATTATCGAAGCCGTTTACCATCTTGTTGGCCACTGAAAACTTACACCCAGCGAAGACATTTCACAATATCTTCGTCATCACAAACATTCGCAACACTGAATGCAAACACAGATCAGAAGCACAGTGTAGTAACAAATCTAAGACCAACTGAAAAGTGTAAAGAGTCAAGAGCTGCAAATGTTTGGGAGATAAAATAAAATATTCTTAAGGACCGTACAATGGCAAGAAAGTATTTACACTAGTATTGAAGATTGAACTCAAATGCAGAAGTAAAAGATGTTAACAGAAGACACTTTTTTATAGTTCGTAACTCATCAGTAACAGGAGACATCTGACGTCTTGGTACACTGTATCTGTTTTATTATGTATACACCGCGTCTGTTCTTATAATTGCAACAGATGTCTAGCGAAAATGTTTCTGTGAATGTCTTATGCGTCTCCGTCTCGGATCTCATCAATGTAGAAGTGGTAGTTTATTCGCGATAATCTTATCATAGGAAAGTTTCAGCAAAGCAATCCTTTAAAGATTGTTTTCTTAAACAGGACACAATCACATTTGTTAATGACATATTATATTATATCAAATCTTTTAGTAAAAGCGTCACGATATTCATCAGACGAACTCTTAACATGTTACAATTAGCGGTTTCTTGTTCAAATATTTTAATTTTCCGGATGCACCTTTCTTGTTCGTTTCACCTACTTATCAGATAGTGGAAATAGTAAATAGATTATTAGATTGTTTCATAAAAAGTCATCTGATTTTAAGATAGTAGTGGCCTTAGGGTTGAATCTAAACATCTAGTAAAATTTAGTTTTCAAGTTAATCCATGTAGTAAGACGAACGTACACTTACCTTACTTACGTGTTACAAAAACACACACAACACAAAGCTCTCTCAGATGACAATGAAGATGAAGAGATTTGTAGGTGAATCGAATCAAAGAGGCACAAGTTCAGAGGAATGCCACTGAGAGAGTTATAAAGAACATGGCGGAGAAGAAAGTTGCTTTCCCGCTCAGTCGGATATTTTTAGAGCAACTGTTTTTCTCTTATGTATGACGTCTTTTTCTGCTTCAAGTGACGTGGACAAATGATGCACACAAGACGTCAGACACAAGACGTCAGACACAAGATGTCAGACACAAGACGTCAGACACAAGACACAATTCGTGCCATTAACAAGACCGAAGATTATTAAGACCTGAATAACTACGGTGGATTATCTTTAAATTATATTAGCAGTAAAAAAAAAAACCTATTTGATACGGATAATGATTACAGGCATGTTAGCAAAAGCAGCAGTAATGAACGGTTTTAGTAGCTGAAATGTGGTGTTGGTACGAAAAGAAACAGGTGTGAAAGCAATGATGAAAGTGTTTTTAGTACTAACCATTAATAATGCGGGTGACGCGCCACAGACGAAGTAGGACAAGAAGACCTGCGTAGTCACGCGTGGCATCGGTGACGGAGACAAAGGTGAACGTGATGTCCATCGTAAAGGAGACCACCACAACCACAGCATCGAATACCTATCGCAGCACGAACAGTACACTCTTTTCAACATTTCACAGTAAGTTGACATCGGAGCTGCAGTGGATATGTGATATGTTTAAAACCATTGAAAAAAGTTACTAATTAAACAGAAGACTAACCTCTGCTTTGTGTTTCAGCAAGTGTGTCCCTTCTGCTAAAATTTTTGCCACAACCTGCAAAGAGATTAAACAAATGACAGACCTAAGACTAAGGTATATCGACCTCACAAACCCAAGCCCCACCTTCATATTCACTCAAAATTGTTTTTTAGGGCAACCGTTGGAGCGTTTTGTAGTCTCAAAGTTCATAAACCTACCTAACTGTCGCATTAGTGCTATAAATATCTTTCCTGTAAATTATGTAAAGATAAAAAAACAAGAAAGGTTCCAACACTTTCATAAATCATTGGATCTGGAAGGAGAAGATTGACAATGGCTGCTCAAAAATTGGCGTTTTGCAAATAAATGTGCTTTTGGGAAAAAACACGTTATAGCAATAAAGTTTACTTTCATTTCCCACCTTAGTGAGTACTTGTAGAGCGTATAATGAGAACCTAAACCCTCTCTTTGAACGCAAAAAATAATTATTCACAAAACTATGAATACTTTATAATGGTTTGTTTGCTTAGCGCGTGTATAGATGATTATATGATCAGTACTTGTAAAGACCCATTACATCGAATCATATGTCTTCACACAAAGAAGAAGTGGAAAAATATATAAATTGGTAGAAAACAACGTGCAGTAATGTGTCCACTCCACTGAAAAATACATGACAATATAGAACAAATAAGTCAAACGAGCACATTCCGCAACACACGCGCGCACACACACATAGAGTGAGAGAAAAGAAAGGCTGAAAAAGAATGGTTATAAGAAGAACCATATTATTTATGAGTAGTTTGGTCCTCAGTTTACAAACTCGCCTGCTCTATATTTTCATACAGAGAGAGCCATGATTGTAGTGTTAATACTACCAGACCTGCGACAAAACGCAGGTAAACCATGACCGGCTTGACTGAAGACAGCATACAAGGTACACTTACAGAACTGTAAATAAACTAGAGACGTTAGCTATAAAAGATGCCAAATAGAAGAAAAGAAAGAACGACTGAAAGCTTTATGGAAAAGCTGAAGACAAAATGGCAAATGTTACAAGCGAAAAGTAAGGTGGTTGCTATGACAGAGGAAAAAAGACTTCCACGACGGACGAATACGTAAGGTGAGGCAGTATTTGAAAAGATTGAGTTTTGGAATTACAAGGTTCCCGAGTCGCCTAACGAGAGCAGAGAGGACGTCAAGAAAGCGTGCAACATATTCTCAGACCTCGCCTCGTCGGCGTCCAGACTTCTCCACATGACACTGAGGTGGCACACCGGACAGGCAGGGCTGGACACAAGGCAATACCAGTGCTCGTTCGCTTCTTTGACAGAAACGGGACGAGATCCTACAAAATAGAAGGAAACTGAACAATGGCTATACTACAAAGAAGATCTGATCATGCTAAGCTATTGACAAAAAGGCAGCAAACCACTCGGCAACAAAGGCTTGTGGAATAGGAGTTGAAAGGGGATATTTCTGAAAAGATAGACTGGGCGTAAAGTGAAGCAGAACATCCATTCTAATACAAAGGAAGTCCTTCCCAAAGCATCGAGGGCCTGGGATTTGTGAATGAGCAATGAGGAAGATCGTGACAAAAAAGAAAGATCATTACAAAGAAGAATTCGTGAACGCTGCAAAAATTGTAAATGGCGGGGCTGATTATGTAAGCAGGAGAAACAAGGCATTGCTAGGTGTGTGAAAACATATACATGTAGAATTCATAGTTCATATGCAATAAACTGAATATTTTAGATAAATTTAACAAATTAATTATAATACATTTTAAACCGATGTTGCGCACGTGTTAAGTGCTCGTATATTTAAATGTTCCAATTACCCAAATTGGCAGTTAGCTTTTCAAATAAACGAATAAGAAATGAGGAGTAGAGAGTAAATGTGCCATTACAAGTGCATTGAACATTTTTCATTCGGCAAACCAACTCAAATTATGTAAACGTGTCTTGCATCTCGATATTTGTCAATTTGCATGCATTAGAACTGGCCTAATTATTACTTGTAAAATTTCTTTCTTGTCAAGTTACATTTACTTCAATGCCCAGTGTACTTTCCCACTCACATGAGTCCAAGTAAAATAGTCCAAGTAAAATTCAAATTTAATTCGTCGTGCATGTTTTTCTTCTTCCTTGTGGCGAGAGCTGTAGTGCTTCATATCTCCTTTCTGTGAAGACTTGATGCGTCCTTTAGTGACAGCTAGGGTAAAGGGTGAATGCCTTTTGAAAGCTGCCAGTTTTTACTGATAAATCTGTTATCTTATTGATAATTATTATTTTTAGCTACCGAGTAGCTGGTTCTGTTTAAACCTCTGTTGTGATTTTCCCTTTTACTTTCCTCTCTGAATTGACTATTATTAGATCGTTAGCACTCAGAGCAAAAAATTTACATGCATCCTGAATTTTCTGACTAAATTTTTATTAATCTGGGATTTTCTTTGATGCATATCAGTTTTTAGAGTAAGCGACAAAGGAAGTATCGCTTCTACTGGGGTAAATTGAGTAGATATGTATATATTTGTGATATGTAGGTAATTGTGTGGATATGTGGATATTTGTAGTATGTAAGTAACTGGATTCTAAACTCCCAAAATTACTGTTGTTGTTATCTAGGTAAAACATATTTAGTAACAGTTATAAAATGAAACTGTATTAGCTTACAATAAATACGTGCTTTTCTTTCCATGCACTCTAAAAACTTTAATGAACATTTTATACCCTTGACTTTGTAGCAACTTTATACCAACAGGACTATTTTTTAAGTTTAATCTAATCTTATAAATTATATCTTCATAGTTTTACGGCAGAATTAGCTCTCGCGCCAGTTTTACTGTGCATTCGAATACCTGAAAGTTCAGGCATTAAAACAAATTCGTTAAAACTGTGGGATAAAATTAGTACTTACAACTTTTAATGGATATAAAAAATAAAGTCATACGATTATTGAAAATAGGCTGACAACTGATCATGTGACAGGGATAAAGGAACAAAATTTACTTACGTGAAAAGTTTTCATCACTGTGCTATGAAAGTAAACAATTTTTCATAAATAAAGCTGAACATCATATAAGTTCCAGCGTGTACATCAAGTCGAACCAAAAGAATTATGATTCATGCAGATAGGATCGTATTGATACAATGGTTCGTTTTTATCTATTGCCAGTGTTATATTAAACGTGTAAACCTGACACTGTTAATGGGGTGTAGATGTGGACTACAGAACCACTGACGGCTTTTCTAATCGTGAACCTGTCACATGACTGAACCTAGCACTTAATTGCTGCCATCTCTTGGGTCTATTCAGGGAAAGGGAGAGAGCTAAGTACCGTTGGTAACACTCCCTGGGGGTCACTGTGCTCGGGGTCTGTATCGTTACGGTTCCCCAGAGGGCAAGTGGCCGTCTCGTTCTTACCTCGACAAGGAAGATGGCAAGAATGGTAAGGCTGGCAACGTGAAGCACGTGCTCTGCCACGTGCTTGTTAGGCGCATGTTTCTCGTCCTCGCTCGTTCCGTGCGCATTTCCGCTGGATTCGCTGAGATTTTTGTGGGAGACATTGACATGCAGACCTTCTGGAATGCCTGTGTGTGAGGAGTGAAGTGGATGATGGTTTGGAGCGATTTCAGCACTTCCGTTAGTTGATAACTCATGCGGATGATCCTCAGGAACTGCAAAAATGATACTTTGAATCATACAAAGTTTACATAATTATATACATAGAATGTTGTGTTCTAAATCTATCTTTTGATGAGAGAGTTTGTTTCCTCAGAAGCGAGTATGACTGTGCCCAAAAGTTAGAAAAACACTCGGTGTGCCATTATGAAGAGACAGAAGAGTTGATGGTTGTGGTCGTGCGGCTCTCGCCGATGCCGGGATAACAATAAATTGTATGATGCTAATTAAGTTTTTTTTTTAAAGAAATATAGTGATGATGAGCAATCTTTACTTACTGACGATGATCCCCATGTCGATGAGTAGCTCTAACACGACGATGACACTGTCCAGAATAACAAGAACGATTATCGTGTACTGAACTCTGTTGCTTTTGAGTTGTTCTGCTAGTTTTTCCCTCCACCTGAACAAACATACCAGAAATCAGCCATAGTTAATTTCAATTGGAATCAAGCTGTAAAGATTAAAATATCTGTGATGACATATAGCAAGCAGAATGACAGTCTACAAAGAAAAGGACACGACATACAGAAAGGGAGAGAAGGTTGTCTGAGGCTTGTTGATCAGATCACACCGTGCAGGTTTGTAAATAACGGAGTCGACATTAAGCACACTTCAGATCATTCTTTACACAACATGCAAAAACAAGTAACAATGGGCTGAAAACATTTCTTTCTCCACGTTTGAAAATTAAGTTAATGTTTTACATTAAAGCTAAGGTCCTCGTTCACCCGAAAGTTTTCAGGTTGTTCGGTGTGCCGAAAATTTTAAACGAAACTTCTGCTATATCGTTTATACCTTGCTTGGATCTGAACCGTATACAATTTGGCAGATATTTACACAGACTTATAAGATAAAAGTGTAAGCAGTACGCACAAGACCCTTTCCAACAATTCTTTAAGAAAATACACATATTAAAGCCCGATTGAGAACGAAAAGGTCAGAGGCAGGTGATCACATCGAGAGGCAAAAGAAATATAAATTCATGGACGCACAGACATATATTTAATCACATTTAGGTCGCGATTTCTTCAAAGAGTAAACATGTAGATCGTGTACAAATGTACACAAAAACAGCAAAATGAATGATTTAAAGCCATAGTTACTAGAAATTGGAGACTGTGTTCAATAATGTTTCCTTACATTAATGGAAATATTAGTAATAAAAATACAATAACATCTTATTACCTTGACTTTTGACATACTTTTTGCCAGCTTAAACTGACAAGATTAACTATTACCACAAGCGGGGTAAAAAGGATGTAGTGATTGGAAGACAAATGAAGGATCGAGCGAGATAAAGAGAATTCTCTCCTAGATTGTTTTGCGATAACAGATAAAACGGAACAAATAAGAAGCGAACAATCTGATGCTCGAGTCACACTATCCGTGTCAATATTCACGGCTAAACGATGCTACAAGTCGATAGATACAATCTTCATGCTGCAAGGAGGGCTTTCATCCAGAAAAATAAACAAAAGTTGGCTTGTGTACCGCCTTATCTGCCTTGTGGACAAGCTCCATGCACTTCACATTGTAATGTTTAATGTAATGTTTTTATATCTAGTAACTGGACCGAAAGCTAGATGTAAAAAAAACATATTTTTTGCTTATTCTGCGACTCTCGTCAATAAAATATTTGTTCATTGTTCACAAATGAGAAAGGGGGTGTGACTTCCAAATAAGGTGACGACAAAACAGAAGGACGCAGGTTTTGAGTATGGAAAGTGTGAGAAGCGAAGGAAAGAGTAAAAAACAATATTTGAGAAAAAAAACAACTAAACATCGATAACACGTCCATCACACATAGCATAGCACATTAAAGGTATGTGACAAAACTTTCAGAAATATAAACTACGTTCGGTGTAGGGTTTTTGCGTTTTCTGTATTTAGTTTTTATTCGTCATCGATACTGTTGTTTTATTCTTCCTTAGTTAAATATATTGTTTACTTGTTCTTCTGTCCCTCGTATGCTGCTCATGTCTCATTATTGTTCTTAATCGCAAGAGCATGCTCCTTAGGAGTGTGAGTTTGCGTTATACAAATTTTGCGTTGATTATTATTATTGTTAGGGTGTGGACGCCAATTATAAATTATATTAATAATTACTTTCAAAAACAGGCGTACAAGGTGCAGCTTTCCCCAAGACAAACATGTCATATTTGACTTTTTGTGAAAATTATTTAAAAAATCGAATACAGGAAACGAGTAAAGGCAGACGATGTGTTTCCGACTGTGCGTAATGCCAGAAGCAAATTTAAACATGCTATCAACAAGAAGACGACACTACAGTGAATTGAAGGCGATTTTATGAAGAAAAAAACACCAAAAAAAGAGAACTGTTGACAGAAAAATGGACAGAAAACATCACGTCATCTCCTAATACATTAGGGTGCAGCCTCCAGCTCGCCAGCGCACAAACGTGGGCACCCATCTTCATCAAGGGTAGCGATGGCGGCCTCGGCACAACCAGACCTGATACGACACGTCGCAACACGACAGGCTCAATACACGAGTCGGTTCAAGACATTCTTGCCGAACTGTTTGAAAAAATTGATACATTAGCGATAAAAGATGTCAAACAGATGAAAAGTCGGGTTAAATAATTTATGGCAAAGTTTTGGAAAAGGTTGAAGGACCGACGTTGGATGTAGAAAATAAGGTGACGGCTATGAAGAAAATGAAAGTCGAGAAGAGAAAGACAACCCAATTATTTTTTTTTTAAAAGTCAACGACCACAAAACATGGACATTTAGTCTTGAATCTTGAATCTCCTGTCCAGAAAGATAAACAACCTGAAGCAATATTCCAGAAGGTGGAACTTAAAGTGTACAAACTCCTAGAGGTGCCCAAAGAAAAGAAAGGAAACTGTGTTGCAAGGCTGTGTAACATTTTTTTCGGATATAATCGGACTGGAAGACCTGAAGGCAAAGCGAGACCGGTTCTCGAGTTTTTTTTTACGACAGAAATAAGAACGATGACATACTACAAAACAGAAGGAAACTCAAGAATATAGGGTGTACAAGACTTGACTGTATTACACTGTACTCTGTCGAAAAAAGCAGAAGAGCAGTCCGCAACATGATTTTAAAGTTCAAACGAAAAGATTCTGCCAAAGTTGTATCATGAGACTGAAAACTTTCACACATACGGACAACAAAGATATCCTTCAAAAGCAATACGATGTCAAGAATAGAAGACATAGTTTCAAAAATAAAAAGTTTTTTTTTTTCATTCATCACATGCGTAAGGCAGGCTTTATGCTATGTGATTAGCACTGAGTAATTAGCAGACATACGCAATCACTTCTCTATTACCACTTAGTGATAGTACACCTAAAAGCGAATTAAATTAGTGTGTGTGTGCGTGCGCGAGCGCATGGATGGGAGGTAGGTGGTACAATCTCATGTACGGAGAGCTGTACTCAACTAGTTTTCCCCAGAGAGCGTTTACTACTGAGTTTTCACTTTAACTTCCCTTCCCGTATGGTCAACTAAGTATATATATATATATATATATATATATTGTGAGTAAAAGGGAAGAGGAAAAATTGTACATATTATCATATCACTGTGCTTGAAGAGACTGAAAAACATTTGGTAATTGCCCTTTATTAATACCGTTGCATCGTCTTGTGTTGCATTGTATGTGGCGATGCACGCATATCTGTAAACAATATTGAGATGAATTTTCTCTGCCAGCATGTGCGTGTGTTGGTGGCAACATTTGTTGTGCGGTCGAGTTTCGGTTTTCCGGTTGTTATTTTATATTACTACATAAAATTTCGTTGTGTCTAGAACAGACACCAGTTGTTTTTTGTTTTGTGTTTGTCTTTACTCCGTTTCTTTGCCGCTAATGTTGATCAGTGCATGCACGAGAGAACAGGGAAGCGACTGTGGGCGATTGCGTGTGCGTATGAGAGTGAGTAATAGAATGAGTAATAGAGTGAGTAATGGAGTGAGTAACAGAGTGAGTAATAGAGTGTGTGCGGGCACGCGCGTGCGTAATAGCATGGGGTTATTGGCGACATCCTTCACACTTTCCCTGCACAATGTCAGTTGGATCGATTAAGGTCGATTAAGCTATATACAACCTCGAAGGACCGTAAAAAATTAATTGTTGTTCTCTCTAGAGGATTTGAGGCTATTTTTACCCTGGCATCAAACAAGCTGAAAGCATAAATATATATTATTCCTAATTTAGGTTTTCTCTTGTGACTTTCATACATCAAGTTTGTTAGCCTCGTTTTTCACTGTCAACTGTGCTAAATATTTCCTATTTGTATTCATATGCGATTTCCACCCATTATGCACACAAATCAATTTACCTTACCAGCTTTCTTATTACTCCAGCTACCTTTAATTGCTTTGGTTTTGCAAGTTCATGTTTTGCGCAATATGACTTTTTATTATTATAGCTTCTAAGCATGTGTACCTACCAGCATCTTACTTTACATCTATGAACTATCACGGTCTGAGACATACGAGGAAAACATGTTTTCCATTACTTAAAAAGAAAAGATTACTCAATCTGTCTGTGAAAGAAGACACATTTGGATTGTTATCAGGAGCAATTCATCTCTGCTGACTTTCCGTGGAGTGGCAATTCTGTTAGTGATTTCGAATTTTCCATAAAATGTGAAACAGAAAACCTGGATGAAACGTTATTAACTGTTGTAAAAAATATGAATAAAGAGTTTGTTATTGCTGGTATTTATGGACCAGATAGGGTTTTTTTTGACATTTGTATTCAAATTGTATATTTAAATTTGAATTCAAAAAGCGTTTCAGGAAACTAGAATATGTTATAGGGAGTGATTGAACATTAATTTCAATTTAAGTTGTATTATTATAACGACAAACATAATAATATGAAGTTACAAAAACGGGTAAATAATAAGATTTATACTTAATAGACATTTGGTTGGTAGATAAACCCTAAAATACAATGATTTGCCTGGCTCAGACAAAGACTTAACTATTTCCTTACATCTGATTCACTGTCCAGTTATCTTACCAATGCTTGCGTCCATGTTATCTAACTGACTATTTTTGTTCTCTATGTATGAAGCATGATTTGTAAAAACAGAATTTTTGGATCCCTCCTTGAGCATAAGAAATATTTCAAAAAATAAATAGCCTTAAAAAGGAAAAAATTTGAATAGTTCAGTCCCACGGTCTGTCTTAATGGAGACTGGCACCACAAGGACCAAAGTCGTGTCTTCTGTGTGCCCCATCCTAAAAAAGCAGCAGCTGATAAAGGAAAAACAAAAAGCTGGTCAAACTAGGTAGAGGGGGAGTGGACCTTCGTACGCTGATCAGGAAAAATCTCTCAGTGCCAAGTCTTGTCGCTGGAGTAATCAATAATTGCAGTGGCGTTTTGCCAGGGAACTAAAATAAAACACGACCGGCGCTCTCTCTCTCTCTCACACACACACACACAGGCACACACAGACAACACACACACACACACAGACAATACAGAGAGAGAGAGAGACAACCACACACGCACACGCGTGAACGCACGTACACACACACACAGGCACAACAAGACAACGAGAGTATGAGAACTGCTCAAATATCAAATAACGGAGTGGCAGGCAAATAAACAGACAAACAAACAAAAAATAACCATCAATATCATCAAAGCCAGCTTCTCATCTATAACAATTTCTTCTGCCTACCGACTACGTGCAATGAGCGCTTATCATCCTAAACCCGACATTTTCTTGCGATAACGAGTCGCAGCCGGAAGTCAAGAGAAGATGGTGAAAGATATTTTTCATGCATACATTTAGGTATGCGAGGTGCGAAAGAATCGGACCTGTTTCGGAAGAAATTAACATTTCCACGACCAAAAAAATGGAAGAAACAAAATAAAAATGGGGTTCTACTCACGACAGGTCGTTTTCAGCAGTCGTTTCCTCCACATCGTCTATCGCGTGTAGAGAAATCTTCTCCGAGGCCTCAGCGTCCGCCATGTCTTTCGAGGCCAGTCGCTGCTGTCGTCTGCTCTCTACCGCCACAGACGTGCGGCACAGCCGACGCCGAGAGAAGGGGCAGAATTTGCAATTCATCGCCAATCGATCTACAGAAGCTCTCTGCCAGCCTGCTTCCAGTGTGCCAGCAACCAACACTGCCAGTATCCTAAGGCGAGGGGAAAATAAGTACGAAGTGAGGAGTGATACGTTGGTCCTGTAGGTACAAATTTACACTCATTTCAAAGGCATATGGCATTGATGGATTCACAAATGTTTAAAATGAATACAGATATTTATGAAAATCTTTTTTCCTTCATCCTGTCTTTCCAGTGTGTGTAAGAGAGAGTGAGTGAGAGAGAGTGTGTGTGTTTGTGTATGCGCGAGCGTGAGTGTATGTACGTGAGACTGTATGTGTTGTATATGTGAAAGACAAGAAAAAAGACAAGTTAACTGCATGCCAAACTTAGTATTAGAAGTGGTCTCACAAAATATCGCCATCATTAACAAAGACGTCAATATGGCATTGTCTGCACCATCATAGCAGTCGGATTTCACCTTCACCTACGGCTCGACACAGTCGGTGTCCGCACTAAGCAAATCCCAATGTTAAAAAAAATGTCACTATGAACATACTACTGGAAGAATGATGTATTCCTGAATGAAATGCACAGAGGAGGAATCGAGGATTCGCTTCACACCGGAGCCAGGAGACACTGGTTGACAGTGGCAGTCCTGCCAGCGCGCCTTGACGGTTGAGCGAGCCAGCGCTGACGACAGACACCACCCATCTGTGCGATCAGTCATTTGAAGATCTTTTTAGCATGTGCGCTGTGCCGCTTTCACACTCGGTACTCAGCCACCCTATTGACACCCACATTCCCAATGGTTTTCTTTATGTGTATGTGTGTAAGAACAAGGCCATGTTTATTATTATTTTTGTTTAAAATCATTATCACTCTGTGACGCTGAAATTTGGTATGGCAGATACCTCACTACTAAATATTCACCCTTAAAACTGTGACTGTGCTTGACATTAACATACACCATAAACAAAATTGAGAGATTATTAATTAATCATATAAACTTTCAGAATAATATGACATTGTTTTTTTCTGAAAAGTGGACTTTGACTTGTATTCCAATAATAAGTATAGTATCTAAGTAAACAGACTCAAGAGCAATATATGGTTCAGTTCAAAATTTCTCTGTCGGTTATCTCATAGTAAACATACCCTGATACGTTAACACCAAACACCACCCACATCAGATACCGTTGATATGCAAGTTTCTGTCACTACCCTTTAATATCCAGGTGTTTGCAGGAGCAAAGTTCGGGTCAGTGCTGCGCTACTTGACTTGTAGTCAGTGGATCGAGATCCTGTCATCCTGTGCCTGAGCAGCTTTGGCAGGCATTCAAAGGGTGCATTCAAGTGGTTTCTGTATTGTGTGTGTGGGAATAAGGTCGTGAGAAGCATCGGTATGCTGACGTATATGACCTGTTGGTCTAACTAGGCAGCTATGCTGTTGCTTCATTGGGTAGATGTTTGCACTTACCTGGCTGGTTTGCACATTCACTCTTATCGAAAGATGTTCTCAAGCTTTTTTTAAAAGCAAGGCAGTCTCGATATTTATATCCCTAATAACATTCTCAGGACAAGGGTACTTTTAGGACTTTTAGTGTCACACGAGATATGGTTTCAGTCAGGTGATGCAAAGGTGAAGTACTTTGTCTACAGTACAATGAGCCTCGGCTTTTGTGAGCTCAGGTCATGCACGTCTCGGGTACACTATTTGTTTTCTGGGTGTGGCTTCCTGTTTACAGGACTGACTGCTTTATCATGAACTGGGATACTTTTATTGCTTCAAGCACAGGGTTACAGCGAGGGTGTAAGAATCTGTGTCATGACAGGGTCGCCTGCTTTCCCATGAGCAATAAAGAAAGAAACAGATGCATGTATTTCAGTTCCATTCCGCTTCAAACTTGAGCGAGAATCCTACCTCTTCCTTTTAAATGATTTCCTTATATTGTCTCATGTAGCTTTCCCGTATCCACTGCTAGTCGGGTAATTGTCCTCTTTCCCCTGTCCCCTACTTCCCGAGTGTTGTACAAGTATTTCTGCGTCCTTATATTATTTTACTTTTTATTTATTTATCGTGGCATAGTCATTTAGGGATAGACTTCACTTTTTTAGGCTCTTGTTGCAGAAATGTGTAACTTGGGATATGATAGGTTGAACAGAGGTAGGTAAAAAGGGTAAAGGTAGTGTCATGACCTCACAGTGGTAGGGGAGTTGGTCTTCACTTATCCTGGGGCTAGCTTCTAGAAGCGCCATCTTTCTCTCATCGTTGCCACACCTTGCTTTTTTGTGTACATCATTCATTCAATCGCTTATTACCTTGACTAGGACTGGCTGACTTATGCTGGTCAGCCCATACTGCTGGTCGGGGGAACTGGATAAATCCAGCGGCATTTGCTGTAGTGGCATTTGTTGAGCAACGGTAATCAAGTCCTGCATGGTATGGTTAGTCCATTCCTTTATGTTTGCCATTTCTTCTCCTATCCATTGCAGCGTCAGCCTCCTTCATCGGTACCCAGAAGAACATTTTTGTCATAAGACCGGGTCAAGCGGCCAAACCAGATCCGCTTGCATCTTGTAGTCGCTATAGGAGGGACTGTTGGCCCACCGGGAAAGATGACTGCTCTTTGCTCCAGATCGGAAATGTACTGTGGCAGTTTGTTTGGACACTTGGTCTCGAATGCATCGGTAGAGCAGCATGGAACTAATAGGGACTTGAACAGGTGGCACACTTAGAAAACCTAATGGAGTCGGTGTGCTAAATCACCTTTTTTCCTGTCCATTGCTGCTGTCACAGCTGCAGTCTTAACGCGGAGTTTCGCAGTGCAACTGCCGCCAGGTGCGGACAAACTGACTCCCAGGCAGTGGCGTAGGAACCAGGGGGCAGCGGGGAAAATACAGGGGGCAGGAATATCCTTTTGCCCCCCCCCAATATTTGAGACGTAATTCCTCACAAAGAGCAAAGAACTGAAGAAAGGTAGGGGAACGTAGAGAGGAGACGGTCATCACCGTCACAAAAGCGGCCCTGAGGCAAGTGGAGCTCTAACACCTCTGACGATCAGATCGTGCGTGCGTGCAGTACCCCCCCCCCCCCATCCTTTTTTACGAAATGTGCGAGTTCGAACGCTGTTCACTGTCAGCAGGGAGTTTGCCCCCCCCCAACGCCGAAAATCTCCTACGCCACTGCCAGGCACGGAAGCCAGGAAACAGCCAGGGAAATGACAAGCTGTGCTTCAGTGATAAATACTGACATTCAAAGTCCTGTCTAAATTTTGACTTTCAAAACAGTAGTTTACTTGCAGTCGTTATTAAAACACAGTTCTGGGGCATTACAAGATCACCATACTGTGTTATCGGGTGATGTCACTGGAACCATCCTGCGCAATAGTTAACTTTCAGTCTCTTACAAGCGGTTGTCAGAACGCTGGCATCTTCGATTTGAAGATCGTGTCGTTAAATTTTAAACAAAACTACAGTGGTCAAAGGTTCAACGAACTAGAGAATACTGGCGTGGCAGACAAGATTCCACGTGGCAACTGCATGCTTGTGGTACGGTAATCTTGTTAAGGTTGTCATGCCAACGATCTAAATGTGGGTAAAATAGAACGCCATTGCGAAGCCGAATTAAGTTCTTTCTGCATCACTTGAGACCAATGGAAAAGGAGGTGAGGTGGTCGTGAAGGATTTTTGCATGATGTTCTCCAGAAAGATGTTAAGCAGAACAAGCGATAGGCGACGCCATTAGACCCCCCACTGTTGCCTGAAATATCTCTGTTAGTCGCTGAGAAGTATTGCGAACACTGAGCGTCTTTCTTCCCATGCAAGTCGCAGCTTGTGCGATCTGTCCACTTACCAAACCGTCATGATGGTTGGTTGGCTTATTGATTAGGAAAGTGCTTCTTGGAAAGGGATAGGGAGGAAACCAGAGTACCTGGAGAAAACCCCAGACGCCCAGCCCTGCGAACAAGGTGCCACATTCAGAGAATGTCCCGAGACGAGATCTGAACCCTGAGCAGCTCACTGCAGTGGTGACAAGCGAGTGTTTTAACCACTACACTACCGGGCTCCCCAAAACCGTCATGCGCCTTACCTTGGCCACAAACACGTAAGCCTTCATCCTGGTCAGTGACTATCATGGAACACATTCCCCAGTATTGCAGTACGAAAGTCACCATTTGCTGAAGGGGGGTTATAAACACCTGTTAAACGCCAACATGAATTCAACATTTTTCTTTATTACTTTAAAATAATAATTGCCAAAATATGAGAACACATTATACTTAATTTTCAAGATTTAAGTCTTCAAACATCGGCATTCTCACCACCCATTAAGAAAGCAGAAGAAAAATAGCCGCTACGCAGGAGAGCACTGTTCGTGTGTTTGTAACAGCAAGGACGTGTACAGGTGGACTGCTGTCTGTCTGTCAAAATATCTAAAAAGTACTTTCAAAATGAAAAACGTCGCATGTAATGTATCGGTGTCTGGTGGAGGGTGGCAAAGGTAGCACCCCTAGTGTGGGTACAGGTCGTGTGGGAACAGGTAGTTCACGCGTCTTTGTTCCCCATTTCCCATACAACTATCACCAGTATTTCCAAAAGGCGACAGCTGATACACTCCGGTACACCTCTGCTACTTTTAACAAGCATTAATAATGAACACAAATTTAATACAGCATTATTTATAGTTTATTACAGTTTAGATTGACTTTTTACAAATCACGGCTGCCACACTTATTGGACGCCATGAACCTTTACTTTGAACAGTTAAGAGATATGTGAGATGGTCTTTTTTTTTGGTCATATGATCCAGCACGACACGGTTGCCAGAGGAAGAACTATGGCTTACGAACGTCAAAGACTGGACTGGTCGTCCTGTGTACATATATATTACACGTTTCAAGTCTGCAATGTACATGTATAATTGTATACTATTCCCAGCACTGGTGGAGTAGTAGACTGGAACGACAGTGGGACTAGGGATCGAGAAAGGTGTAGTCAGTACTGCCATGTCATCAGCACTGTCATGCTCACGTCACGCTAGTGTCGGAAAGCTGAGACACCGATTAGCTATCGCGCAAGGCCAGTTAGAACAGGGGTGGGTGTCGCGTGACCGTCCCCGGCGGCGATTATCTTTTTCGCGCACTGACTTGTTGTACACATGCAAACTGCCATACGTGGTTAACTGAAGCTGACGAACCTTGACCTCCACCTTGCGAAAGAAACGCTAGCTCGACTGAATTAAATTAAGTTGTCATTCAAAACTATATAGGTATACAAGTAAGAAATGCCGAGAAGGGTGTGCCTCAAGACTGATGGTAAAATGAAATGAGAAAGTTGTTAGTTGTTCGGATAAATATATATTGCAACAGCTCTAAGAAAGAACGAGTTCAATACATACGAAGGTGATCAAAACTGTGAAACAGAAGACTACACCATATATTCGATCGATGGTTCCAATATATGATCAATTAATTAGCCAAAAGAATGATAATAATACTGGATGTGCTTCTAAGACTTTATTTTCAAAGACAAAAAAAAAAACTTGCTTCTTGAAAAATTTGTATGTAGAATATATTTTCAGGTAGAATTCCTTTTATAAATTACATCTACATATATGACGAGTATATTTATAACTTATCTTGGAAAATCGTTCAGTTTCACACTCCCATTCTCTTTCCCCACAGATTACATAAACATAGAAAGTAAGATATATCTTTGTTGTTTGTTTTTTTTCAAATTTACACCAAATTTCTTTATCATGTACCGGCGGGTTTTGGAAGCCCTTGGAAGGGACCCAGGTGGGAATTTCCGCGAGTAACCATCGTTTCCCGCCAATGCCCCATAGACAACACGTCAATCTTAATTTACTGATGAATCTTGATTGTTCGTTCCCTATTAGTATAAAATACTAATTAATCAGCTGAGTCAAAACCTATAGCCTATTAAAAGTGCCCCCAAAACTGACAGTAAACAACCCTAACATTCTACTTGGTATATATAGTAAAGGTGTATATTAATGAGTTTTAAAATTGCACACTTTTAACGTTAAATTACAATAAAGTAGGTTTTCCAATGGCACATAAAGCTGGTCATCAATTTGTTGACAATAAAAATTCGGAAAAAAAGCAGTGAAACCAATTTTGTGTATTATATAGAAATGTACGTGTGGCACAAACTTTGTTTCTTAATAAATGCACAGTCAAATACTTTAAAGTGATGATGTATCACATGAGGGAAGACAGCAAGAGTGTTCGGGTTAATTCCATGTGTAGTTTTTTTTCCTGGCAATCCATGTTGTGTGAGGGATGTAAACAATCGTAGAGCAGTAACGATAACGTAAAACATAAATTTACAATTAAAACTAACAGCATACTTATTCCTCACTATGAAATAAGCTCTACTGTTATTTGCTACTCAAAATAATTAATCAGCATCATTAGCATTTTACACTGGTAACCATGTTGCGAGATTAATTTCCTCCACTATACCATGCTGCAGATGTGCAAGAAGTCGTGTGTAGCTCCGTGGCTTACGTCATGCGAACCAGGGGACTGCACTCGCGAAGTTTATTTTGGTTTGGTGCAAATGTCAACTTCCGGTGGCAACAATGGTAGAAGCAAGCAATCGCTTTAATTATGTCTACAGCTGTGAGCTGGACATCAACATCGAGATCAAAATGTGAGAGAAATTAATACAAAGCAAGAAAATCATTATTTGAGTGTGAGTTGATGAAAGCCTTCCATATTAGTTTTGCGTTGGCAACTTTCATCACAAGGGGTGTACTTCGTGTTCGGGTAACATTTAGACAGGACGACGTTGTAAGGTGCACGATAAAAATGAAAACAAAGATAATAACCAAATGATAATATTCTGATACATTTCGAACATCAGATTGTTTTTCTACTTGAAAAGTTCATCGTAGGAGGTTATTGGCTTGTTACTGCATTTGCATTTGGAAGTAATACATTTCATTTTGCCTAAACTGGAGATTTGAAGTACTAACAAATGTTAGTTTGTCGAAGTTGGAGTATTACTCGGTTTTGTTAAAAGTGTGTGTTCCTTGATATTATTCAGATTTTAATGATAAGGTGGATTATTGACAGGTTAAGAAAAATCTTTGTGGATGATGCTCAAATTTATATACTGATGGATTTATATACTACAGTTCCAGGTTACAAATTAATGTATCCTGTTTAATCCTAATGAAGCATTAATTTATATTTTTAGAAAGTCATACACATTGTCAGACAATGGGTTAAATAAATATGTATCTATATTTTGGTGAAAGACTAAAATACCTTAGCCCTATTTACCTAACCCAAATTCTTGATGTAGAAAATTACTTGATGACATCATTAATGATAATGAGATTGCAGTCTGGTGATGTGATGGATGTGTATATTGTTCATCATTCTAGTCAAAGGTAATATTTTATTTTGTAGGAAAATGCATCTTATGCTTTGTGTAATATTTATTTGTGTGGTTAGCTGTGAATGCCTCATTTATATCTGTGATCAGTTAAGATATTTTTCTGATTAATTCTGTTTTTTAAAACTTTGTTCCATAGAGGCACACTAGAAGGGGAGAGAGAGAGACCATCATTCACAGAACTCATTGCGGATCCAGCCAAACGGTTTTCAGGTGCACATCAGGATAACTGCTCAGACTTGTTTGTGTCTTGCCAAGTCTTTAGTGATGGACGTGCTATGGCTCTCCCTGTACAAACAAGCTATAAAGCATTCAGCACACGCTGGAAGTATGTATGATAGTAGAAACATTTGTATCACATTACCTTGAAAAGGAATTACTAGATAATGATTTAAAGTGAAATTTCAGATAATGATAAACTGTTTCCAGTATTCATCTGTATTTAGTATTCCAAGTTGATGTATTATATAGGAAAATGTGGTTTCTCCTTTCATTGAACTATCTATTTTCATGCAGTATGTATACTTTATTCCAGAAACAAAATCATTCTGTGAACATGAGTGCAAACATAAACAACAATGCACCTGCACTTCAGCCGTATGAGTATGATGTCACAAAAAGATAAAGCATAAGCTAAACAGATAAAATGTGCAAAAGTGTATGCAGGAGCAGAGAAGTATTCTTTGGTAGTTTCCTTGTGATGAGTAGAAGGTCCTACTTAATTTGTGGGAAATTAGAAGCATTGTCAAACAGTCAATGGAAAATTTACAGTTTTTTTCTGCTTTTGTTTTTGTCTGTCATCAGCTGGAATGAATGGCTGCCTGTTCCTGTCAAATACAGTGAACTACCACGAGATGCAGTGTTGGCACTTACCATTTGGGATGTAGAAGGCACTTCCAGTGCCATCCCTGTGGGTGGCACAAATATATCCCTTTTTGGCAAACATGGGTAATTTAAAAAAATAATGTGCATATTTTTGTAAACATTTAAAACGTAGATCTTTTAAAGTTGTTTTTATTTTAGCTGTAGTTCAGAAGGGTGTTTTGATAAGCATTGTTTATTATATTTCTGTGGGAGATGTATGAATAGATTTTATAGCTACTGTTTAAATTTATTTTTTTAGGTGAAAACGTTTTCTCTCTTCTTTTATTGCTTTTTGAATACTGTATTTTAAATAAATGTTCATTCAGAGATATTTATTTCTTTATAGAATTTACATGATGTAAAGCTTTAAAGATAATCAGCCTTTACAGCCTTCAACCAGAATTTACCTATCCTTACTGGGGGAGCAAATAAATTAGTGATTAGAGCATTAGATCTGAACTTTAAAGTGCACACACTAGCTGGCTTTACTTAAGTGATGTAGTGTACTTTTTCCAGTTGACTTAGCTGACTCCATAGAGGGCTGAGAAACATAAAGCTCCAAGAGAAAGGAGATAGGCAACATGCTTACAAAAGTTGGCCCTGAGATAATTGATGGTTCTATTAACTCACTTTTCTCATTCTACATATGTAGATATATGTAAATCTCAGAGTCATATCTATACTCATACTTGGAATATGCAAGTACCAATGATTTCTTCCCTCAGCATTTCATTCCTTTATGTACCACCTTTAATGTATCTTGCCCTATTAAAGAGATTAAGCCAGCATGCCTAATTCCAGCCATAATGCACTATGCAATGTATTTAAGAACATATCTATTACTAAGATTTCAAATTTTACCATTTTGGCATTTGTTTGTTTCTGAATTATTTTAAACTGAATGATTAGATCATGTGAATAGTTTGTTTTTGTAAACTGCTTAACTTTTTTGTTGGAGTTTTGTGCTTTAGTAACTAGTAATAAACAACTGCTTAAAAATGTTTATGCTTCTGAACTTACAGCACATTACGGAAAGGAATGCACGACTTAAAGGTTTGGCCTCATGTTGTAGCTGACTCTCACATTCCATCCACTACACCAGGCCAGACAAAGGACACCTGTGATACTATGTCTCGCCTAGCAAAGGTATAAATATTTTTTCACAGTCTGGAAAATTCTTGTCCAGAGCACATTATTATTTATCTCATTAAGATAAACTAGACGTTTTTACATAGTTTCCTTGTCGGGAAAAAAAAGATAGAAAGCATAGTCATCTTTGGCCTGCAGCTGCAAGCTGGGGAACAGGGCCAGATTATAGGCTGGCAGGAGCATTGCTGAGCAGATCTTCAACAGCCGAGTCCTCATCTAAAAGCCCCTGTGGCATGGCAAGGATCTCTACCATAACTTTATCAACTTCAAAAGGCTTTTGATAAAGAGTGCTAAGCAGGGCTTTTGCATGTATTATGGACATTCAATGTAGAGAAGGGTCTTGTACGCACCGTCAAGATGCTTTATGACAGCTCCAGGAGCTCAGTACTCTTCAACAACCAAGTCAAGTGGGTTTGCTCTTATGTGTGTGTTAATGTTTGTTGCAGTTAACAAAAAAACACAGAGATGGGCACATGATAAAAGTTGACTGGCTGGACAGGTTGACTTTTCGCGAAATTGAGATGGTCAATGAACAGCAAAAGCGAGACTCAAACTTTTTGTACCTGATGATTGAGTTTCCACAGGTGGTGTATGACAGCACTGTCTTTACTGTTGTCTACTTTGAAAAGGTATGAATCAGTGAGACAGTTGTTTCTTATACCTAACCTATCCATCAATTTCACTTTTATTTTCCCCATCTTTAATGAAAAGAAGAGCTAGTTTATCAGTGATTATATTAAGGAGTCAGGGATGCAGCTGTGACTTTTGGTTAAGCGAGTTTAATAAAGGCATCTGCTAGCTCTCTTCCTGCATCTGTGTGAGAGAAAGTTTGCTACTCACACTATATACCCCCCACCACTAAGTTACATCCCGTTATTGTAAAACCCAAGAGATTTTATCTCTATGCTTATAGAAATGTGAACACTGTATTGCAAAACACTGAAGATGACATGGTAATTTATTAAAAAATGCCATTGCTTGAAGTTGACACTTTTGTGTCATATAAAAAGTCAGCATTACAGATTTTTGCATTTCTAATCATTTTGGACTAAGAGAGTAGCCAGACTGAAATTTAGTGCTATGAAAATGTATTTTCCCAATGTCATGTTATGAAAGAAAGAAATTTTATTACAAAATGTTATTTTTATTGGTTAGAAATCTTCCACCTTCTCCAGGGTGGGCTGTGGCATGCACATATGCAAAGCTATGAAATTTATTTGTCATTATAGCAGTCATGGATACACACCAATTCATTTGCTATATTTGTAAATGTCCAGATCACTTTAATTCTGTTTTATGGCAGGATGGTGACAGAGGTTGTGAATTTCGCACACAAGCTGACATTGTGTCTATTCCTGATTCAGAAATGCTATTGGTAAGGCTGGTATATTTATGTCATTTCTTTTAGATAATAGCATTTTTATGAAAGCGCATATTTCGGAACAGCACCATATCTATGGTGAATTTAGGTTTCTGAAAGACCTATGACAGAAATAGAGAAATGGCAGACACTTTTGACCATTACAAGCAAGATTTAGGGATATTTCAACTGATTTAAAGTGGTTTTTCAAATGCTGCAGGAAAATCTTATTGAGAGTAAGCACCATAAAATGGCTCGAAGTTTGCGCACAGGACCAGCTGATAGGGACATGAAGCCAGATGCCAAAACAAGGGATATTCTGAAGGTAATGGTAATTAATTCTCAGTTACCCATTTCACAAAGGTGCTGCATAGTGCCAGATCAATTTTCCACTATACCTGACAGTCATGTGTGTCAAATAATGCTGCTTCTCGTTAAGAAATATGTCCCTATGCACAATGTTATTCTGATATATTTAAACCAATGCTGTCTTTCTTCCATGTCTACCTCATGCTTTTATATAACCAAAACTTGAAAGCTCACCCAGATAAACCAGTTTTCAGTGTTATTTTCCACCCTCTTAACCATCTAATTCATGATTGCACTGTGTGCGCCTTCACTCATCATCGCTTATGACTAACACTTTGAAGTTACAAGTGCAAAGGAAGTGTGGGCACTGACCAAATATGTCATTCAAGCTATGAAAAAAAGAATTTTTTGTAATGCTACACTGGTTACATATGCATCAAGATTTTTTTCAAAAGTTATAAGGGGTTAGGAGTATAATATTACATATTACTCTAATTTCTACACAGAAAATTGTAAGCTACCCACCAGCAACGCAGCTGTCATCAGAAGAACAAGACCTTTTATGGAAATTCCGCTTTTATCTGTCTAAGCAGAAAGAGGTGAGTTTTGTTTTAATGTGGTTTTTATAAGTGGCGACTAATTTGCATGTGTACATGTCCACACATGTGTTGTATGTAGCGGATGGGTATAGGATGTGTACCTACTTGTGTTATGGTGTGTGAGGGGGATACAGAGGAATAGTTTGTGTGGAAATGAATGCCAAATAGCGCAGGTTAGTTAATGTCCTGCACATTACAAGCACTGTTCCACATTATCATTATCATAAAGATGCAGTCTGATTGATGGATTAGTGGATGGGGAAAATCCACTAATGTTAACATGATTTTCATGTTGTCGTGTTGGTGCAGTATGTTAAAAATTGCTTGAAGACAATTTAGGTAAAGTTTGATTTGATACAGATGAAAATGGATTAAATTTTTTTTTAAATCTTCTTCATATTTTGATGGTAGGCACTGACCAAGTTCCTAAAATGTGTCAACTGGAGTGTGGGTCAAGAAGCCAAGCAAGCTTTAGAACTTATGGTGGGTTGGCAAGCAGTAGATGTTGTTGATGCCCTTGAACTACTAAGCCCAGCTTTCCAGCATCCCCTTGTACGCAAATATGCTGTCAGCAGGCTTCGACAGGCAGATGATGAGGTATGCATTCTCTTGGAAGATGATTATCTATTTCACCTGCTACTCTATTTGCCTATCCTGTTAATTAGAGCTGTTAATTTGCACAACACAAATATGTTGGCAGTACAGACATCTTGTTCTCCAAATAAAATTAGTTTTTCAGAAAAGTTAAAATTTCTTAATGATGTGCATTTACTGGTCATAACTAAATGTAAACCTTACCAGAATATACTCACAATTTGTAGTGATTAGAGTTATCCTGTGTGAAGATGAGTTATAAAGCACATCTCCCACTTGAAAAGTAGCTCTCTGCACTCAACAGCACACGCAGAGATAAAAAGTCAGGAGCATCCCATACAATTTTCTTAGAGGCAATGTACAGAGCATCAGGAAAAACGGAAGACACCACATATAAAAGACTTGCAGATGTCCTGTTCATCGGTATTGCATGTATATGTCTGTATGTCTGCTGAATCCCTACAAAGTACACAGTTCACTGTAAGGAAAAATCGTTCATTCCTAGCATTTGCTTGCTCAGTATAAGTAGTTGTTACTTTCCCTTACAATCGTTTTCTTTATAAGAATGCTATGTACCTGGAGGTTTATCCATTAAACATTCACTGAAAACGTACCTCTTCCCTAAACATTACTCTTAGCACCATTTCCCATAATGCTAGTCCTTTTTCACACCTTTCCTTTTGCAATATTATGCTACTCTCGGTTCTTGTTCTTGTTATTTGGTTCCTCTTTGTGTTTTCTGTATTTGATTTTATTCTTCGTTTAGCATGGTTGTTTATTCTTTTATAGCTCATATGTTGTTTGTTTTCCTGTTCCTCGTATGCTGTACATGTTTTGTTCTTTTTCTTAAGCGCTAAGAGCATGGTCCTTAGGAGTGTATGTGCTTTACAAATTTTGCATTTATTATTATTGTAAATGTATGTATGCTGATGTGTTTTTTCCTTCTCCACTAGTAACCCTTAAAAAATGTTTCTTCTGTTGGCAGGAGTTATTGTTATATTTACTGCAGCTCGTTCAAGCCTTGAAGTATGAGAATTTCAATGAAATTAAAAATGGTGAGGACATTCTGCAGTGCCGCAAATCGTTGGAAAGTCCTGATCTGCCTTCGACTCCAGCTGATAAAGACAGGTAAAACAAAACACGGAGTGAAAATATAGAAAGAACTTGAATATAAAGTCAACTTGCTCTTTAGCAGAACTATGCAGTAACCTTTTCCACCATCATGATCATCATTATCATGTTTGTTATTATTATGACATCATCATCACTGGTTTCGATTAGTGATTCTTTGTCTCAACAAGATCTAGTAGGCCTGCTTCCATTCTGATGTGGAAATCTTTATGTTCTGGAAGCTTACACATTTCATGCATATCAAACTGAAAACATTCAGATGAAATATTTCGTTTACACTATCTGAAATATTTTAAATCAATTTCTTGCTGTTGTATTGTGCTGGAATGGATGGGGAAATGATGAAAGGTTATTTCAATCTACATATCAAATAATCAAGTTACTACCTGTCTCTAGGGTTATTTTAGTTATTTAATTTGTACTTTTTTTATTATGCCGAGGTCGCCAAGCATGATGTCAAGAGCATCATCTACAGATTCCATCACAGAAGCCCTTAATGGTATACCAGTCACTGTAGACGCCAGTCAGCCCAATCTCGAGTTTGAGGTATTGTTAAGGATATTACTGAACTAGTTTTGAAGAACAATATTGGCATTTTGTGAAGTGAGTAAACATAGTTTTTAACGTTGATTGATTTGGATGCTTTTTGTTACAGTGATGCTTGAGAGCCATACTCGACTTGATATAAAATCTTGTGGGCTAGAATATGGAGATGCCAGAATGATGCTGTTCTGTTCTGTAGGTTTGTCAGATTAGTATCTGTCCTCATGTATCTTTTTTCCTGAATTTGGTGCCTCAGTGTAAGTAGTGTAAGCAGTCTTACACAGATGATCTGTTATCTGGCTGCCTGTCTGTATGGGCTGGTTTTTCTCTTATTATCAGTCTTTAATTTATGAAGAAGGGCTTGCATGGGATTCTATTCAGTCTAATGATTGTGTTCTTGTGGACTGTCTTTAGTATGTGATATTCAAATGTCAGAAAAACACAGACAAGGTTATGGGAGTATTTTGGGAGATTATGGGAGTATCACCTTTATTGCAGGTCATAGTCACCAAAAGCATTTCACTTGCTACACAAAACAACCTGTGAGATGGATGCCAAGAATAATATTGCTATTATTTTCTTTTGCATGCTTTTTACACCCTTTCAAACCATTTAGCTAAATGCACGAACCATTGCCTACAACAATTGCCTCCCATGTTGTTTGAGCCTGTGCCCAATTGTTGTCTTCTTCATTGTCCAACAGCCTCAGATGCTGTATCTGCCCCATCTACACTGTTGTTTTTTTTTTTGGTTTTGTTTTTGTTTTTGGTTTTTTTTTGTTTGGTGTTTTTTTGTTGTTGTTTTTTTGTTTGTTTGTTTGATGGATTAATTCTCCTCTTCACTACAGTTCAATACTCTCTGATCTAGGGAACATTTTCCTTGCAACTTTTTACCCTTTGTTGCTTTAGATTGTGGATCTACCATGAGTCAACAAGCATAGACTTGATCCTCTGATCTACTGTTTACAATCCTGCCTCCTGTGCTATGAATATTATTAATATTTACACTTTATAAAGATGGTCAACCTGTATGAAATGTGTCAGACATCTGGAAGACTACAAAATTTATTATGTAGAAGGTATCAGGACTTAACTAAGTTTTTATGTTTGCATATTTTTTTTCAGATGGACTTGGCTACTTTTCTTATTTCAAGAGCCTGCAACAACCCACATGTTGCAAACTACTTTTACTGGTAAGAATAATCACACACAAATGAATAGTTTAGGATAGAAAATATAGTCTGGGTGACAGTACTGTTAAACATACAAGCAACAGCTTTCAGACACAGATGTTTATATATGCAGTCCTTTAACGGGCAATTTCAGTAAGTCACCTGCAAGTCTGTGCTCGCTGAGTGAAATAAGGTGGCTATTTGTTTGGCATTCATCATTGCTTTTAATTCTTCCTCTTCTCATTATTCTCCTGTTTTCATCGGTTCATTGACAGGGTGTAAAAGTGGATGATAGACAATGGCTTAAATTTCTTCAACAAAGTCAGAAGGCATCCACTTTTGTCAGCTGCAAAACATTTTCAAACCTGGCTTTCTCAGTGACATGGTACACAAAGTGGTTCAGGAAGTGAAATTTCTTGGGATAATCTTTGACCATAAACTGTCATTCCTTCCACATATCAAGTTTCCCACCTTGTTCAAAGCTGTGAACATAGGAATTGCATCCTTCTACAGTACAGGCTACATTTCTGCTGTAGCCACTGTGGTCTTATAGCCTTCTCAACTTTCTTACTCCCTGGCATGTTTGTTTCGTCTTGTGCTCATGCACTAAAAAAATTATAGGTTGAACCTTTCAAGAAAAAATAGTTACTTAACTGAAAAAATATGGGCAATTCAAAAATAAAGTGTCGTTTTGGATAAATCAAATCAGAAGATCACATTAAATGTAAGATACCAAATAGTTTAGCTCCTTGAATTCTGGTTAAGTACTAATGAAATTATTGTATGGTGTGTTCTAAGATATAAAAAATTTCATGAAGATTACTGCCTTCTGTCATTAATGAAAATATAATTATCGTGAAATCTCTTTTTGGGGGTTTATTATATATTTTTGTAATTTTTTACACAAATACAATTGTGTAATATTTGACAGGTATCTTATTGTGGAGTGTGAAGATCTGGACAGCCAGCCAAAGAATAGGAAAATGCATGAAATGTATATGTGTGTTATGAGGCGTTTCAGCATAGCATTAAGCAAGGTCAGTGCAGGCAACTTTGGTTACTTTTATTGTCTGTGGTCATTGTTGTAGATCAATGTTCTTGTGATAATCTCTTTGTTTTTTAAAAGTATAAAATGGTAGAATTGACTGTTCATTATTTTTGTTTGTTTATAGTTTATTTGTTTTGTTTGTTTGGTATGGGTTTTTTCTTACTTTTTAAAAATCACTTGAGTGATGACATCATAAATGAAGGCCACACATTTTGTACAATGGGTAAGAGACAAATCTGCATTTCTGCCAAGCCTCTCAGTGCTACCATTTTCTGGGTCTATGCGCCACCTTCAACCCATGAAGATGTCAAGATGAAAAAGTCCATGCTCTTTTATACAAAATAAGAAAGAGATTATGGCATATTATGAATGTTCAGTGGGTCCTTTATCCACTTTTCAAGTGGTTTTTCATAAAATCATGTAGAAATATGTATATTCTGTCACTAAACACAATGCCTGACTTCATATTCTTGTTGTGGGCAGAATGAGAAAAATAAAGAATGTCTGGGATATAGCAACACAGCCAGTTTTTTTGAAAAACTGGGTCATATTGCATTCATTCTGACTGGTAATTATGGATAATTATTCCTAGCATAGCAGTGAAGAATACCATCTAATCAAGTTGTAGAATCAAGTGTCAAGAATCTTTGATGTTTGTCACAGGGTGGATCAAATTATCGACAGACGCGATCTGTCTTAGCAAGACAGCAAACCTTTTTGGAAGGACTAGTGATTATGGTCAAGATGGTCATGAGAGAATCAGGCAACCGAAGCAAGAAGGTAAACTTGCTGCATACCACAAATTTGATTAAGTGTGCTTGATTTGTGTTGTACTCATGTTTTTTAGGTTGGTATCTGCTTTTTGTTCCAAAAAAAAACTATGCTTAGACATAACATACATTTTACTAATAAGCCCGCCCTTTGAACCATAAATCTGATTGCTCTGCAATATTGTGTTGAACTTTGTTTTGTCATGTGCACTAACAAGTATCAAAGATTAAAGTGAACTGTTAGAAGTCTTGCTATTCATATGGATAGCGGTACATAAAATGTCCAGGAGTTTGAAGTCCACCTGATTTTTTTTGATGAGGTAGTTAGTAACAATGATAATCATTTTAATTATACATGTGTAACTGAGAATTTCTTACTATGCATTGCTACAAAAATAAAATGTTGTACTCAATAGTCAGGTCATTGTTAACAAGTGAACAGCTATATTGAAGTTTCATTATATTTTAGGTTAGACAAAACTAGATATCTCTAGTAGGATATTATATTTTTAAAAATTGAAAAAAATTTCAACCATAACAGCTAGTGTATCTCTCCAAACTAGTTAATCTGGAATGTCTATAGGCATAATTTTCTGCTATACAACGTGTCATTTTCATTTATGATGGACTTTATATGCACAGTTACCCTCTGGTAAAATATAAAATGTTATCTCTGATGCCGTCCTCAGATTGAAAAGCTGCAAGCTCTGCTTCAGGATCACGAAGCATGCAAAGTTAATTTCTCATCATTTGAAGAATTGCCACTGCCTTTGGATCCTTCTGTCAAGGTTACAGGCATCCTCCCCAGTGAAGCAACTCTTTTTAATGTAAGTTGTGGTGAGAAAGGGGAGAATGTGTAAGTAAACTTATTTGCCTATCAGACAAATGTTGATGCTGGCTTCTCAAAAATTTGTCACATTGAACTTCAGAACTCACAGGAACATCTTGCCCTGTGGTCTGATCCTGGCAGCAGTAGGTGAGACTTGAAATTCAATAAATAAAAGGAGCTTTTTTCATAGCAACATAATAATAATAATGTAGATTTTGAGGAACAAGCAAGGAACATCCACTACAGGATAAACAGGAATACAAGGGTCATTCAAAAAGTTCTTACCCTCACCCAGAAGGAGCTGCAGAAACAAGACAGTTTTTAACAATTTTTCTATATAGTTCCCCTTGACATCAATGCACTTGGTCCTGTTTCATGTGGTCTGCTTCAAGCTAGACTATGGATCCATCATCTGTGGCTCTGCTCGAGAATCCTACCTCAAAAATCTGGATTCTATTCACCACCAAGGGCTCCGCATCTGTTTGGGTGCCTTCTGTACCACTCCTGTACCACTCCTATACAAAGTTTGTACGCAGAAGCTGGTTAGCCCTCACTTTTCTCTGATGTCTGAAGCTCATGCTATCCTATGTCTGTCGCTTAAAAGCTCACTCTGGAAACCCTGCTTACCATACTGTCTTTGGACCACAGCATTCTGCCCTTTATGCCACTTGTACCAAGGAGCAAAATACCATTATCACTCATTGTTGCACCTCACCTACAAGCAGCCAGAATAGATATTCAGCAGTTAGAGCCTCTCCCTTTACTACCAGCTCCTCCTTTGACACGTGGGGGATTTGCCCCTAAACTTTTTAAAGTAAGATTATTTTGCGGTCATATAGCCTTAGTTGCTGGCGCAGAGTAAAACACAACCAACCAACTTTTCCTCAATACCCCTGGCTGCTGGGGTCTTTCCTCTTTTGTTTCAGCCATTTGAGCTCATTGCCAAGTAGGGAAGTGCACTGTATGTGCTTTTATCATTATTATTTGAAATATGACTATTCTTTTAAATCTGTTTTTAGAAAAGTGTAGATTATGTAAACAAGAGAGAGATATGGTACGTGTGTGTGTGTGTGTGCAGGGGGGGGGGAGGTAGGAGGGACATTGCCCGAAGAAAGGCTGTTTACAAAATTGTGTACATGTGCCTCATACCTGTTAATTTCAATTGTTAGGATACTTCATTATTTGCTGAGTTTAAAATTTAGTACCAGATTTACATTTCACTGGTCATATGAATGTTTTAAAGTACTTTTATAATTTCAATTACCAAGCTGCTATTCATTATCTTATCACATCATTCATTATTATTACAGACTAACAACAGTTAGTGTTTGTGACACTTTCTTAGGTTGCAAAACATCTGTTATTTTCTAATTCCCTGGAAACCATTTCACGTGTGTGTGTGTAGAGCAAGCTCATGCCTTGTGGGTTGACATTCCGCACAGTGAATAGTGAACATTACAAGACTTTGTTCAAACATGGAGATGACCTACGTCAAGACCAGCTTATTTTGCAGATGATTGAGCTAATGGATAAGGTAATGTTCTTGTTTTTTCCTTCTGTCTGCATTTCACATAACATTCTCAAAGATTGTTAGGTGGGGAAATGATAACTGATAATAATCCAATTAACTAAATAGTACAAGACTATAAGATTGTTAAAAAGAAATGAGAGAGGCTTCACCAGTCAAAGTATTTATGGATGAAATGCATCTTGACACCCAACTTAAATACTGATCACAAATCCCTGGGCATGAGATGTACTACAACTAAATATTTTATTTTTCTGTCACGGTCACTTTCATGGTAGCATGATGGTACAAGTACTCAAATAATGGTACTTCTTCCTAACCAGTTTGTAATGCTGGTTTTTATTGATAAGGACGTTGTTATTTTATGACCTAGAGGTTTGGTTTCCTAACCCTTTGATTTATTATTGCTTTTTCTTGCCATGATGTAGCCTTAGTTGATGGCACGGTGTAAAACAAGCATCTAAAGATTTAACTCAGAAAGTTAAAACACTTAAATGCTAACATTAGAGCCATTTGTAGTTTGGATATTGTCCCGTATATGTGTGTGTGCATTTGCACAGTCTGAAAGATGCAAACTTGACTACACAATCATTTCTCTGTGTGGATACAGCTACTGAGGCATGAGAAGCTAGACCTAAAATTGACGCCTTACAAAGTTCTTGCAACAAGCAGTAAACATGGTAAGCGTTTATAGTTTTTTTTTTCTTTTTTGGTTTGCCTCCATTCTGTGCCATTTTTTTTATCAGCATAAATGTGAGCTTTTCATTTTCTTGATGTAATAGACAAATTAGCCAAAGAATAAGGGACTTAATAGTATACTTCCATCAAAAAAAAGTTGATTTACAATACTATTGAACTAATCTTCCCATGGAGCTATTTACCAAACACAATACAAATATTACTATAATGATTTAATGAATTGATGCTGGAGAAAAAATTTCTGCATTAGCACAAGCAGAAAACAAAGCATTTCTTGTTTCCAGAGAAGCCTTGCCCTTTGGAATTCATGATTCTTGTAATGTGCTGATGTTTATGATGTGGCTGATTGGGTTTTGCTTTTCCATGAGGAATGCTTGGCAGGCTTACTGTATTTAGTAAACCAAATAGATTGTGGGATGAATTTTATTTTTTTTAAAGTTTTTTTCCTGTTACAAATGCAGGGTTTGTGCAGTTTATTGATGCAGTGGCCATTGCTGACATTCTTCAAAAGGAGGGCAGCATTGTGAACTTTTTCAGGAAGCATGCACCATGTGAAAATGAATTCCTGGGTGTTCAACCAGAAGTGATAGACACATATGTCAAAAGTTGTGGTGAGAAAAGATTTGCTATTATTGCTGTAGTTTGATTTCATTAGTAGTTGATACTATTATTATTTCATTCTAAAAATAAAGAGTCCTACAGAAGGCACATGAACTATAATAATAATAAGCATACTTATATAACGTATTTCTCTGCTATGGAGTAGACTCATTGCACTGTGCACAAACAAATGACACTGTAATAAAAATTCAGAGCATATACAGAGCATATGTGTACCACTCGCAGTCGAGAGGATACACATGCACATAGAAGGAGGAGGTGAAGGGGTAACAAAATGATATCTCTTGCTGAACAGAACCATTAAAGAGTCATTGTGTCTCCCGTTGAAACAGGTCATGTCCTGGTTTCTGTCTGATCATAATAATTACTTCTTTTCAGCTGGTTACTGTGTGGTCACATACTTGCTTGGTATAGGGGATCGTCACTTGGACAATCTTTTAATAACAAAAACAGGTGAGTCATAAAATAGAATATCAGGATTTATGAATTAATGCATTTGTTAAAACTGTAGAAGAAATAGTTCTTCGAAAGTATGGTTTTGAGCACGCATGTCCCTCAAAATGGAAGCTCCAAACACTGCATATTGAAAAAGAGCAAGAAAAAAATGTTACAAAAAGTTTGAGGAATAGCTTGCCACTCTTGCTGAAGAAACTGGTACAGCTGATTGAGGTCAACTGAGTGGCTGGCTCTAAGTCGCTGGCTCAGGACATCCCACAGATGTTCAGTGTGATTCAGATCAGCGGAACAGGCTGGCCAGACTATTTTGTTGACTTGGTGCTGCTGCAGGAAATCATCGACCTGTTCAGTCTTACATTGTCATCGTGAAGAATGGTCCAATGGCCTGCAGTGCTGGCGGTACCAAAGGCTTTTAAAATGTTATCTCTGCCTGTCAGGTTGCCTTGCATCAGGCAGAGGGAAATTTTCTAGGCCATCCCCATCCCACCCCACATCATGATGGATCCACCACCATAGCAATCACACGCCACCACAGTGGGATCATGTTATTCAAAAAACTTATTTTGCAGGCTTGCTAATTAGAGATGTCAATTACCAACTTTGAAATGAGATAGTAAAGAAAGGGCAGCTTTTTGTGCTAACATTAACAGAATGTATCTATTGTTTCTGCCTACTCAATCACCCTAACCTAAAGTCACACGGTCCAAAAGCCAATGTTAAATGAGAACTTATTGGATATTAAATAGTTTAAGCTGTCTCCTAAGGAAGAGCACTTTATATGTATGTATATATGTGTGTGTATATATTTATAGTAAGTTATTATTATTGAAATATTTTCAACCCACGGCTTAATTTCATAATGGAAATTACTGCAGGTAAATTATTTCATGTTGACTTTGGCTACATTCTTGGTCGAGACCCAAAGCCAATGCCACCACCTATGAAACTAAGCAAAGAGATGGTAGAGGCAATGGGAGGACTTTCCTCCGACTATTTTCATCAGTTCAAGCAGCACACTTATACTGCTTTCCTGGCTCTCCGAAGGTACTTCCTTTTTCATTTATATGTTTAACATGCTTGTAAGAAAAAGTGGGTGCATGCACGTGTGTGTGTGTGTTAAACCTAACCCTGCTGCCACATTTGTAAAATAAATATAACTAGTGGCTGATTTATTTTCAACAGGAAAGCTAATTTGTTTCTGAACCTCTTCTCGCTTATGGTGGATGTCAACATTCCAGACATTGCGTTGGAACCTGATAAGACTGTAAAAAAGGTAAGTACTAACTGGCCAGTGAAGCATAGCATTATGGACTTGAAAGGTATCAGATGCTGAAGGAAGGCAATAGATAAGAAGTTATAGTAGTCCAGGAGAAGTATGAGGCAAACAGATTGACTGTAGCCTTGCATCAGATAGTGAAAATGCGTCAGAAACAGAAGAAACACATTTTGACCAAAGAGGCATTATTGGGCTGCCTGGAGAGAGCAAAGTCAAGGGTGATGTTTAAACTCTTCTACTGGCCAGAACCCTATAGGACACCATAGAGGACTGGGAAAGGATGGGAGGAATGAGAACTGATGACTATGGTCTGAGACCGGTCTCAGAGATCGCTCTAGAACCAGGAAAAGGCTATGTCTTAGATGCCAGAAACATAGTGATGTCAACTAATCTATAGTATGGCAGGTAGGTCAAGAAGAATAAGCGCTGGCACTTGACCACTAGATATTGAAAAAAGCTGAAAATAATGGCTTTGTTCCTTGAACACTTCACACATAGCTGTTCTCAATAGGGCAAGAAAAATTCTAGCTTACAGATGTGAATAGTTCAGTTATCCCAAACTTTCCTGCATAATACCTAACATGAAACAGCTTAATAGCATTTTAACTGATGGATTGATCTAGGCTGTTATGAATATTATTTTTAAAAACTGTCTTTAGTTTTGCTGCTTTAGTGTTTTTTTCTGAAAGTAGTGTTAAAATAGATATTGTTTCATGCCAGTGTAAATGTGGACTTTTTTCCCAGGTTCAGGAACGTTTCATGCTGCATTGTTCTGATGAGGAGGCAGTGCACTTCATGCAAAACTTGATTGAAGTCAGTGTAACTTCAATGATGCCAGCACTGGTAGAGCAGCTGCACAAAGTTGCTCAGGTACTTAGAAAAGTATACTTTTGAGTGTATCGCATCTTGTAAAGTGCAGAAATATTTGCTGAAATTTAAAGGTACTATGCCACATGACTTCACGAACAAGTGAAAATCATTAGCATAAAATATACATACTAATCATTAGTCCAGCTGCATGTGTTTCTGGATCATGAGATTCATTAGTATATATCTGTGTGTAGTCTTTGTAAAAGGTGCTTAGTGTGAGCCTTAGTCATTTAGTTTGGGAGTTCTCTTAGCTGTATTTGGTGAGATCTAAATCTGTGGTTGTGGAAGTGTCCAGCGTAATGTTTGGTGTTGACGAGGGGTGAAGATGCTATAATGCTTTTTTTTTTTGCTCCCTTTTTTGGATGTGCTGTTGAATAATGGATTGTGTTGTGTGGTGATCTGTGCCTGTGGACTGAGTAAATCTGTCAGACTGGGTGTTCTGGTGGAAGACTGCATCTTGTAGAAGAATCTGGCTATCCTTTCCTTGATTGTCAATTCTGTAGGTTTCTGTCCTGTCTTCCAGCACTGCCAGGTTCAATGTTCAAAGTACTCCTTACACTACCTTTAACACCCTGGCTATACAAACTGAAACATTGGTTTGATCTCAGAACTTGAAGTGGAGCAGCAAATAGTAGTTCATTCATTACATGGGCTTGATTGAGATTGAGTAGAGATGTTGAATTGGTGCCCCATTTATTTCCAGTTACCACTCTCATTAGATTTCTCTTTATTGGCAGATGAGAGACATAAAAGACAGATGTCTTATGTCTGTTTAAAGCCAGTGAATAAGACTAATGAGAGACAAAGAGTGTACAAGGAACCTCTGACAAGAGGATGCCTGTTATGTATAAAGGACAGCTTTCAGGATGTGTAGGGTATCCCTGCTTAAATCTTACTGTAATAAACTCCAAGCTCATATGAAATAAATGTTAAGAGCAACACTTGCTTTCATAACACACATGAATACATTCAAAGCTGGAAGAGGTTTAGTATTTCAGTTACCTGGGATCAACCCTCACAATCTAAAATCATCAGAATGTGGAGAAACAGCAACAGTGCTTTCAGAGCTGCATATTTTGTGGACTGAAGTCTACACCAAACTTTGTCGTCAATCCCTAAAATCCATTGCACACTTCAGCAGAGGAAGCTTGTTGTTATTGTTTAGGCATGTAGTTCAACAGTCTTGTGAAGACTGAAAGGCATGCTAAAAGGAAGTAGAAAGAGGGGTAGGCAAAAGATGGTCCAAAGAACATGGAAGAGTAGACCTATTAGATATCCCAACTCTGCTGTACCCAGCAGAGTACTGACCACCATAGAGAGCTGTGTAAATTGTGTTTCACCCACCATTCTCAAACAAGTACTAAAGATACTAACTTAAACTCATTTATTGAAAATTTACATTAATAAGCTTGTTTTTGGTGAATTAGTATAACTGTTTTCTGAACATGCTAAGTCGCTGACTTATTTTTTTGTATTTCTGTCTGCAGTATTGGCGAAAATGAACATCCAACATTTCCATTGCATACTAAATACTTCAGATTCAGGAACTTCACCTATGGGAAGCTACAGTGTCTGAGTGACCTGGCTGTTTATACTTTTTTAAGCTAGTGAAGCATGAATAAATAAACTCTTTGCAATGTGATCTACAAAATATACTCAGATTTGAGTGTGCAATATTGCATTTTCTTCTCACAAGATCTATTGCACATGTTGGTGGGTTTGACTTGAAAGCTGAAAATTAAACATATTTAGCTTGCAAATTACTGTCATCAAAGCAATTATTTAACTTTTTATGTATTAAAATAAAAGTATGCCATCTCCTACAGTGCTTAACAATACTGGTGGGTTTTTTTTTTTAAAAAAGGTGGTACATTTAATATGTGCTCTGGAAAAAAGGGCATGCTTGGTGATAACAAACAAAATGCATCTTTCAGCATGATTTGACAACAAAAGTTCATCTGATTGGGATGTCTGTTTTGTTTCTGTACAATGAATGGCAGTCAGTTTGCAAAGCTCGGTGACTTGTGTGCATGAGTGAGTGTTGGGAGAGGGAGGGGTTACATTTCACATGTAAAAATAGTTTCAGCATCTTTTGTTCTATGTATATGTTGTCAGACTGTATTATAAAGAAATGTTGAATGTTGAACAGTAATAAATGATTTGGTTTCTACATACTCTGTGAGTTTTCCTTCATAAGAATTTTTATTTCAGGATCAAACTGATCTTATCTGTTGCTTCATCATTATTTTTTTGGGACATGATAACCTGGTCACCAGCTTTCATGACCTCCTCGGGGAAGCGGATAGCACTGGCGTCCAAACTGAGAGTGCTGGTTCAATGCCTGATTAGCACAGCAAACTTTCCCCAGTCGACCAAGCTGTCGGGAATAAATACCTGACTTTTAGAGAGTTGGGGAAGGTAAGGCAGTGAAGGAGATGGGCAAAGCCCTCAAGTAAAAGCTGAGGGTTATTTGTCGTCTTCACCTTGCTTGGATGTCACAACTCGGCATTCAGTCAGAACTGGCATCCCAGGGAGTTAAAGCTATCTCAAGAGAGGTGTGGAAAAGAAACGGCTTCAGTGGTAACAAGCACCAACTCAGGCAGTCCTCTCTACAACCAGACGTATCAAAACTAACTTATGTCGCATAGTAAGCCAACCAGTGCAAAAACGGCAACCTGTATCACATACGTCGCATCGTGACTATGCCAAAGAATGAAGGTAAACTCAACAACTGCGAGAAAGCCAAGTAACACCGTTGACTGTCTACCAATTACCACGAAAGTCATTGTGACAACTGCAATTATGACTTTGCCATGTAATGCAACAGCGGCTACAAAAAGCAAGTCATGGCGGACACTACCCACTCCGTCACTTATAGCTCTACAGCTATGTATGGGCTCGATCAAAACTTCATATATTAGGGGAAAAATAAACAAAATGATTGACTTAACTGTACAGGAAAACTCATAGTAAATCCCCCTTTCACAGTAAAAGTCTTTTAAAGTTCACTAATAGCACATCTGTGTTTGAAGCCCCTGCTGTCAGATCCGGAGCTCCACCAAAGAAACCCGATACACACTTTTCAAAGTTGCTGCCTCTTTTGAAATTTGGTTAGATCCAGCACAGCAGCCAACGACCACAGAAAGATAACAGAAACATATGACAGAAATTTACACTCCTTACAAATCTAACAATCATCTTAAATATACTCTATTACTATTATCTAATTATGATCCAAAAACTAACATAAAAAGATTACAAAAGTAAAACTGAGTAGACTCACCTTAACAGGTTTCGTATAAATAATGTACACCATTTATCCTTTCGGTCAAGAATTCACAACTTAAAAGTCTGGTCAGGAGAAAACAATTAGGTTCTTTTAGGCCCTTTCGATATTTGTAACGTCATTTGAGGAACAAAATTATCAACTTGAAAAGTTCTACCTGCTATATTTGGTCAAGCCATAGTTTTACCAAAGTGTTACACTTTTGCAACATGTAATCTCCCAGCCTTCCTCGCACTAAATGGACTGAGCCACCGCAACACAGGCAGATGGGCCTGGAGCACCCAACAAGAGGCTAACATGTCTGTCCTGTCATATACTTTATGCTTTAGCTCCTAAATATATTGAATTTTTATTATTTTGTTATCTTCTTCAACGCAATGAGTTTGCCTTTAGCAGAGTTCTTGCGCTTTATAAATTTCCGCTTATTAGTGTTATTAATTTTTAGTTCCGAATGCGTTTGCCTTGAAGGGCCGCACTAATGCTGGTCTAGAAGAATGTGCATTGAGACATAAAGCTAACGAGTTATCAGCCGCTAAGTGGGGCCTGCAGCCAAGAAAGGTGTGTGACCAACCTGTGAGCAACTCTGTGAACACTGGGATTTGGAGCAGTGCTGCCTGTAAGGGAGGTATCAAAATTGTTTGCTTTTTTTTTGTTATTTTTGAAGGACACAGTAAGACTTTTTTCCTCCAACTTCTCCATCACCAGACATACAAATACACAAAAGCCCTTGTGAACAAAATTGTATGATACCAAATTTGCACTTGTAACATAGCCAACAAAAGAAAACAAATTATGGCCAAAACACTAAAACTGATGTGTACAAACACTGGGAGGCATATAAATTTTTACTCTCAGGTCAAGAAACGTGTGGAGCGTGAGTGATTAACTTCCCACTTGCCCAGTGGTGATGATTGCTGGGCTTTCTTGGTCCTACCAGGAGGACAGAAATACAACTAAAAAATATCCTTAATTTTAAACTTATGATTTATCTTCTAAAACAGAACATGCATTTTCAACTGATAGTGATTGACATGAGTGGCAGTGGAAGGATTTTGCTCCATCAAAAACTCATGTATGTACATATATAAATATTGACATTGACAATAACCAAGACTGACCTCCCAAAAAGTTTGTAGACTTCCTAAGCAGTCAGTTTCTCTGCCTTCTTTGTGTGTCAGTGTCAGGGGAGGACTGTAGCAGGTGGAGGCTGATAAATTCCACTTATGCATAACACAGGCGATGTTCTGTTAGACAACATACAAGACTGACTTTCGGTGCGTAATTTCAGCGACTCATATTCTTGCTTTAATTTTAACCATAACACTTACTTTCCCTTTCTTGAACCAAGAAAAGCTACAAACGTTTCCCTAACATTATTCATCTGTTTAATAAAACAAAAAAAACAGCAAGCCATTCTTGCATCACACCCTATTCCATGACTGCGCCTTAGGGCCTAAGCGAAATAGTGAAACAGGAAACAAAACCTGGGATAAAGAGCCTGTCTGATACAGGCAGGTGTGTTCCATACCCTTGTGACACAGGGTATCTGACTTCATGAAGGGATTGAGGAAACAGCAAAGGAGATATGCACTGCCCTCACATAAAGCTGGCCCCAGGAAAAATTAATTCTGGAACACCTCTCTCTCAAAAGGCCTTTACCTTGTACCAACTAGTGCAAGTCATGATGTCACCCACACACAATATCACACAGATTGCCAAATAAAACTGTACACTATTACCCGCCTAAGATTGTAGGCATCGCCATACAGCTGCAGCAATCATGGCTGCCAGACAAAGCATGTCTTTGCAAGTTGCCCCTTCCCAACCCCAGCCAGCTCAAGAAGATAGTGGATATGAACTGACAAAGTTGCCAGTAGGCAAGAAACGCAATTGTACGCTTGGACACAACAAACGTGTGCGATCCTCATTCGAGTGCCATGCTTGTGAAGGAGGACTGTGCCCTGGATGCTGTCAGTTACCATAGGTGAACTGCACCTTGTATAAAAATGATGTGTGAATAGTTTTCTGTTTTGGACAATATGTGGACATGGACAGGATTTTTTTTTAATGAAACTGATTGTATTGTGAATGTGGTTGACATGCGAATTGTAAATTTTCTTGGATTATTGCTTTCACCAGAGTAAAGGTAGACTATTTTTATTACTTTTATTGGAAAGTTCAAGCTTTTTCCTTTCCAAATAGGTTTCTTGCCATGGTGGCTATAGATCTTTGCACTGAATGTGCAATCTATGCAAGTCTGAGGTTGGTTGTAAGTCGGGTTGGGGAGATAGTTTTAGCAGAAATAACGCTTATATAGTGAAATGCATCTGTAAAAGGGTTTTGAACATAAGAACAGGCGAAGTAACTTTACAAGGGATAATTTCTCCTGCAGATTCTCTAAAGTCACGATATGACTGGTCATGAGTTCAGCGCTTCTAGCAGTTAGCTGTTATGAGTTTGGAATGAATTAAAGCCAAAGACCTCAGCATTCAGCACCAGCCCAACTGTATTTTCTTACGCTTCTGCCGACTCACATTTTCTATATATTATTTGTGAGAAGCGCTTGGTAAGAATGCTCTCAAGTAAACAAAGGCAATTAGCCATCAGGATGATGTCTGTCCCTATACTTCAGGTACAGCATCTTCTGACCTACTTTTTAAAAAAATTAAATTTTAGTTTTTGCAATTTTTATTTTGAGGCATTACAAATGAAGTCTTAGAGTGAGATATCCTTTTGCACTTTGTTTGACCACGAGTGTGGCTAGTTTGATAAAAGTGTAAAATCTCTCACTGCATGCTCTATTCCTCTTTAGCACATGTCATCTGTTTGTGATTAAAACAGCCATTATATATTAAGTTTTGCCTGACAAAAGAAATCGTAACAATACCCAAAAAGCAACACATTCACTAACATTTGTTTTCAAGAGGAGCAACACAAGCATATGTACAAGGGATTGTTGATTACTTACTACAGTTTAAATCTAGACAAAATGAACTAAAAGACATTATCCCAAGCCTTAAGTGTATGACAGGTGATTTTTTTTTTTAAATCTGCTTCGCCCATTTACAATCTCAGACTTCTATATGATACTTTATGCATGAGGTACCTTTCTTACTCTTAGTACAATGGGCAATGTGGAAAAGAACATTTAAATTCAAACTTTTTCACTTTTTACTGTACTTCTGCAACAATTTTTGACACAGCAGCAGTCTGGCATTTTCCACTAAATTAAAGCTGCAAAAATGCACAGAAAGTGTTCAACACTCTTCAACATCTCTACTTTTACCTTCCTCATAGAACGAAAAAACTTGTTGTGACGTCACACCTTTGTACTCCATGATCGATAAAAGAAAATGATTAAATAACAACATATAAAGAGGGCATTAATTTTTATCTTGAAGCAATAATCAGCTCCCAAAATAAATATTGGAAATGGCCCATTTAAAAGTAACATGATAAGATCATAAATATGGTTACATGTTGGGATATTTTACACCCTGACTGTGCTATGACATTTTCTCCCACTGGCTTTAATTAAAAACAAAAAGCTTGTGCTTAAATTATTATTTAAAAGTATATGTTTTTACTTTTAGTGATACATTTAGTATCAGTTACTTTTATTTTAGAAGTCATAAAATGTGTCATCACAACTGAGTTACAGAATTAAGAAAACTGTTGGTGAAACCAAAAAAAAGACTTAAAAAGAAATGACTAGTTGACAGATGTGAAACACCATGCACGAGCACATAATACATGCATATGTATAAATATACAAACACACACAGCTTAACTGTCATAAGGTATGTCAAGTAAATGTCTTTCTTGAATAAGGTTGTTGGATTTATTAGGTAGACGTCTCACAATACATCCAGGAACAATTTGCCTACAATGATAAGATGTATGTTTTCATCTAAATCAATAAAATTAACACAAATATAAAACATAAAATCTTGACTATGGATTAAGCTAAACAAATTAATAATCTAAAAGCAACATGCAAAATCAGTGAATGACTAAGACAAATGCAGTACTATTGCAAGGAAAGCTTTTTTTTTGCATCAAAATCAGATTTCACTCAAAGAATTATCTTTGATTTCTACCTCAGTCTCTCTTCTTTCATAAAAATAATGTCTGATCTGTACACTCCTGTATGCAACTCTTAAGATATAACTCTGTGTATAAGAGAAAATTTATATGTCATAGTGGCATGTTTGTGTACAATGTGTGCATGTACAAACAAAAGAACTGCAACCAGCAGTCCAACACAGTCACAGATAATAATCTTGTTAGGAAAAAGAAAAGAACTGAGGAAAAAACAAACCGTCACCATCATCATATTATACAAATTACCATATTTCACATTCATTGGTATGTGACTTAATCAAAATATTGAAGTGTGAGTATCCACTAAATAAAAGTTTCAGTAGCACCCACTAAACAATGATTCTTAACACACAGTGTCGCCTACTTACTATCTGCATCCTTAAGCCCCTTACAGTACTATGTTGTATGCAATTTTTAATATATATATCATATATTTGTTTAGTCTGATCGATGCAAAATGGGAGGTAACACACATAGTGACTGCTGACTCATTGCCAAGTTAGCTGCATCCTTTCACAAGCAAAAAGGATGACGATATAGCAAATGGCAGATGGAGGAGATTAAAAACTAGGCATATAAATAAAATAAATAGAAGATGACAATTATGAAAGTGATTTTGTTGCAAAGAATCTTCAGGATTTTTCTCTGCCTATCAAACTGAAAACAAATTATTGATATTTTAATTAATCTTGTGTATGAAATAATTTTGGAAAGTCTTCAGGACACAATTTCTTTTGAGTATATGAGAAAGTGATCTATCAATATCAATATAGGCAGGAAAAGTTAATTTCTGCACAATTTAATGTTAAAATTAAACTTTTATTTCCTGCCAGATTTTATTTCTTTAAATAGGTGGATTCTGTGCATGTCCAGGTGATTATTTGAATGTCAAGGCAGCGTTACCAATGTTTCATGAGCCAACAGTGGCGAAAATGTTCTTGTATTTAAGCACATATTTTGTGCCAAATCAGTCTTCACCTTCTGCAGAAATCGCAATGACTGGGAATGCCAAGTAAGCAGAGTTTGCAATTCTGCCTATTACCACAGTTCCTCTCAGAGGCAGAATGCTGTTTACAATGTTGGGCAGACCAAAACTTTAAAAAATCCATTGTGAAGCCCTGATTAGGTGGTCCATGCCTCAATACGTGAGCGTTTTACTGCTGGGCTTTCGTAGTCCAAGGCATGCACACTTACAGGTGATGAACTATCAGAATGTGACATGGCATGTCCTGGAGATAAATGACCAGTTCCATTCCCTCCTGATGATGGTCGTAACTGCTGTTGAGGTTGCTGTTGTTGTATGTGATGTGGCATAGGTCCAGAGGGAGTAGTAGATTCACGTGGTGGAGTAATAGGCTCACTTTTGATGTGAATGCCACTGAGAATATTGACACCCATGGGAGACGAATGACTGCTCAACGAAATGCTTTGTTCCACAGGACTGCAAACAATGATGCAAATTTTAAAGCCAATGACAATCTCCTTTTTATTTGCATATCACCATATATTTAATAAATTTAATGTTTATATAGCATACTAATTATTGATGTGACAAAGTTTTAAGTAGCTGAATGTTAGTATCAGGTGTGTTATTTTTAGGATGTTCATGATAGCATTCTATAAACAGTCATCTAAAAATATCCCCCTGGAATCAGCTATCTCGTTACAGAGGACAACTTTTTTTCCAGAATCTGATACCAAATCAGGCCCTCAGCATTTGTCAGATAGACTACAATCTGCAGCTTCCTCACAAGTGAGCCTTGAGGTGACGGGAGAGACACAAGGTGATGCAAGGGACATGTCTCGTGTCTCAGTACTCATGTAAAGGCAGCTACAACCAGCAAAGATATCAATGGATTCCTTACATCGAGAATCAGTGGAGGGCCATCCACGTCACGGAAGACATTCGAGTGTTAAGTGGAGTGTGTGTGTTGAACAAATGCAGAGTGAGGTGTGTGGTAATTAAGTACAAAAAGTGACCGAGGTTACTTGGATTAGAGATAATTGGGAGACTAGCCATATTTTGAATCTTTGAAGTTATTGCTTTATATGTAACTTCTTGTACCAATCTCTTGATTTAATAATAATTTTCACTATTACACTAAACTGCCTTGAATTGATTATTGAGAAAATGCATGTATTTAAAAAGTTAATCCAGTGCAAAAGAAACCCAACGAATTTATCAAAACACCAGCAAACCATTTTAAACTATAAATTGCTGGGAAAAAACTGTACTGCAACTGACTGAAATCAAAATGATGTCTCGCCTTAAAAGCCATGAAATGCATGAACATACATTATACAAAAATGAATCAAATTTGCTAGGGATACTAATTTTTTTTAACAATGAAGAAATGGTATTAACAGCAAGTTTGCATATTCTTATTCCAAATAAAGTTTAGCTTCTTAAACAGTTCTTGAAAAAAGTAAAAGCATTAAATTTTACAGTATCAAAAAGCCATTGTCAATTAACAAACATAATACAGAAATGCACACTATATGTGACAAAATTTTAAAGAGATAAAAGTAAAAAAAAATGTATATAAGGTTAACATGACAGCAAAAAGATTTGATAGAAAGATGACAGTAGATAGAGAGGGGTATATATACGCATTTGTATTTTAGTGAGCCCTCTTTCCCATCTCATAAGTGCATGGTTGCATATGAACTTTGCTGATTGTAAGATCCTGTTTACCTGTGGTGTCCCATAGCTGACTGACTGTGTGACATGGGTGAGCCAAGGGAGGACTGATTATGACCACCCCACGAACCAAACATCAGGCCTCCTGCACTCAAGTCACTGTTGCTCAGGCAGAAATTATCTGTAAAATTGTAACAGTTCCAAAATAAGACAATAAATGATAACTAAAGTAAAGAGGCATTAGAGTATACACTTACCACGAAAAAGGTTTTAAAAAGAAGTCATTTACATTTAATCACTAGCAGTGGAACTGGCATTGCCCAGGAATGATTTCTCCTGCAAACCCTTGCAACTGTGATTTTATTATCAACTTAAGATGTACCACTTCATTTAAGTGAAGTTTGTTCAATTCAGCAATTGACACATATGGCATCAGTGTATATTTAATTCAGCAACTGATACATATAGCATTAGTGTAGTGAAATGTGAAAGATTTGTTCCATTGAAAAGTGATTAAGGTACTGCTGCTGGTTCAAAGTCTTTGTGCCTAGATTCTCACAAGAGCTTAACAATTCTGTTTAGTCTTAAAATATACTATTTATTTGCTACGGCCTTTCTCTCTCGCTTGTTTTTGTCTCAGTCTCACTCTCTTTTGCTTCCCAAACTGTCAACAGGTCAAATGCATCATAAAAAAAAAGGTGACAATCAGGCATGCATCTTAATGCGCATGCCCAAACAAAAGATCATTCTAGAGCTATAAAGATTGTCAGAGCTCTGTATGCTCTCTATACAGAGAGACCAGATGAAAAGGCAGTTTGGAGGATGAGGAACAGAAAGCCGTTGTTTCCAGTGAAAAAAGAGATAAATGTTGTTGTGCATGGTGTTGATGGCCACCATGAAGTTATTTTTCTTTCTATTGTCTAAATGATATTAATGTTGAAATTTACTCTGTGTGATAGATTTGTGTCAAAATTTTCTCCAAAATTTCCGTTGTATATATATATAGTAGCATGGGAATGGATACAGCCTAACACACACATAGAGGCTATCACACATGTGGGGACTGGGGATGTCACAGTAGGGAAAGGTATCTGGTGTCTGACCCCATGTCCTGTGCTCACCCAGAGATCGTGAAATGGGTGGAGGCTGCCCAGCAAAAGGGGAAGGGAGCTAGGATACTTTCTAAAACATTTGGATAGGAGGGATAAAAGTATGGGGTGGCAAGGGACAGGGTCAGTCAATCAGAGAGAGCTTTACCCCATTTAGTGTGATCAAGGATGTTTCACTCTTTCCAGAACCATTAATCAGCGCAGGATTAAAACAGCTATACCACAACAGCGTTGAGTGTTGACTTGTGATGACTAGTGGGAGACTGGTCAAAACTCCCCCTCTTATCTCCCCTATTACATATCTGCTATTCTTGCAGTCTACTCTTCAACTCTACCTTTGACTACTGCACGCTATACTTTTAAAGACATTTACTAAATGTTTGAGCAAGCATGTCTTTTCCTGTTGTCACAAAACAGTGAGCTGAGCCGTACATAATTTGAAAGTAGTGTGGTCCTGCAACCACAAAAAATGCAACAGCTGGGGTACAACTGAGTGTGTAATATGGCACTTAATTTAGCACTCTAGCAGTGTACTAAGTTATGTCTTTATTCTGTAGAAGGTAGGGGTCGAAGAGCTCCCAGGACTGTTGCTTTCTCACACCAGCTGCATACATACTAGCTATCCTTGAACTGCTCACCTGTGGCTACTGGCTACTGGACCTATTGTTACACCCCAAGTTACGAAGCTGCCAAAGCCACTTGGGGAGACCACGATGCCATGGGGCAGGGAAAGGTCGTGACAAGACCATGAGAAAGACTGGCGGAAACATCTTTTCTAGTCTTTTCTACATTCATTTAACATAGCATGCAGTGTGAAATACTACAAAAATCCAGTTAACTACCAGAAAAATAGTTTATACCTACTTGCAGGAAAAGATGTTGAAATGCTGGACGGATAGTTTATGTTGCCTGTCATTAAATTGGTTGGTGCAGCTGACGGGTTAGGTGAACGTCGTTGTGACTGGAGAAAAAAAAATTTACACAAAAAAAACACTTGGAGATGAAAACTTAATCAAATTAAACGATAATATAATAGGCTATACTCGCTCACATATTATTTTTGTGATAATGAGCATTTTTAGTGATTTCAAAGAATGTTCCTGTATACTGATAACAGAATCAGCTGCTAATCATCAGGAAAGAATAAAATTTGGCTGTTGATGTACACTGGTTGCTTGATTGTGTTTTACGCCGTGACAGCAACTAAGGTCATATCACAGCTATATAAAGAAAACTTATTTCAAAAAGTTTAAGGGCAAGTTCCCTAAATGATATAACCACAAAATCTTAATCAATAAAAGCCAACACAAGTAGCAAGAATAATGTAAAATGTGAGTAAAGTGTAAAAAAAAAGGGCTGTGACCCAAAAGGCCACCAACAAATCAAAACACAAAACTACTAAAGCATAAAAGATGATACACCCTATCCTTCTTTAAAAGGGATCAAAATAGCTTGCCAATGAGATGGACTTAAACAAGGAAAACTAAAAAGCTGTTGTAAAAAACTGCTGGCGGATACTCTGGAGTTATGGACAAGTAATTAAAAAATGTACAACACCAAACATTCCTTGACACCAAGGACAAAGAGGTGTGATTGTGTAGGCATGGTGTGTTCTAGCCTTAGTCTATTAAGAACTACGTCCTCCTGCCACACAGGACGGCACCAAAAGCAGGTATTTGTTTTACACCATGGGAGCAGCTAAAGCCATATCATGGCGAGAACGAGTAATATTACATTAAAAGGCTAAGATGCCAATGCCCCAGATTATGCAAATAACATTCTTAGTAGCAAAAACCAACACAAGGAATCAAAATTTTAAAATGGTAGGTAATGTGTAAGAAAAAGGGGTGTTGTGGCCTAAAAGCCACCAACAAACCAGAAACCAGAAACAGAAACTAGCAAATATAAAAAACCTTAAATCTTAGAGTAAAACCCTATCGTCTTTAAAAATGAAAAAATTGCTGCCGATGGGATGAATCTAAACAGGTAGACCAAAGAATCTGTGAAAAAAATGTCTGGGCCAAAGGCAGAAAATTAGAAGTATAGTGTTGGCAGGAACAGATTTTCAATCCTTCTTTAGGGTGACCCTCTGTACTGCTGAGGCCCCCTGGGATGCCATTTCTGACATCCCAGCAAGGTCCAGGCAACAAATGACCCCTCTGGAGAGTTAAGGGATTGATGTGGGGTTACTCTGATGGGGTAGTCTACAAACTGTTTACCATCCATCGACAAAGTGCTTCAGAAACCTTCTGATTGGCACACTGGATGAGAAAGGCTTGATAGATGTAAAATCTGCAAATGAAATGTTCTTCAATCCCTTTGCAATTGCAAATGGGGAAAGAGACTAGAGCAGCTAGGACAGCTCAGCGCCCTCTACAACAAGAAAATGGAGCCAGACCCCCTCAACATTATTTTGCACACTCTCATGCACTTCATCCTCACTATCAGAAGATTTATCCTCTGGTATGCCCAGGTTAGATTTGGGTTTTCCCCATGATGAAAGGAATATGGTTTGTTCCTTATGTTCTCCACTCACCACTGAGTCCAACAAGGGGATGCGATTGAGCGGTGCCACTAAGAGCATTTCCAGCAGGGTCGCACCAGGGATACATAAAGGAATATACTCTGGCCTTCCGAGTATGAAGAACAGATTGACCCCAGCCACAGCCTTCTAGCAGTGATTTGAAGAACTGGACAATATTTTGGAGAATGAAAAGAATCCTTCAACACTATTTTGCATTTTAAATCCATCAGCTCACGTTGCAGACAATCTGGCACACATTCCACATCTACGGTAAACAGATTTGACAATATTTTCAATGTACTTTCCAGTTTTCTGAAATCCACAAAACGTTGCAAAAATTCATCTCACTGATCTTAATGCTGTATTTTCTTATTTTGCAGTCACCCAATGTCAATGAGTTCTGGGTAGGAAAGTGTTGAAACTTTCTTTCCTTCATTGGGTTGAAAAGAGGTCAAGTTCCATTTCAAATGCTTTCACAGCAAAATATAACTCATGAACAAGAACGTGTTTGGCTTGCAAAACACTGAGTTTGTTTAAATGGTCCATGACAAGAAAAGAAAGATCTGTATGCCATTGGAACTAATAATAATAAATGCAAAATTTGTAAAGCGCATACTCACACTCCTCAGGAGCATGCTCTTAGCGCCTAAGAACAAGAACGAGACAAGGACAGCATATGAGGGATAGGAAAAGAAATAAAACATGAACAAAGAAAGAATAAATAGCAGTAATAATGATGAATAAAAAGTACAGAAAATGCAAAAAGGAACCAAATAACAAGAACTGAGAGTATCATGATAAAGACAAGGGTGTGAAAAAATGACGAGCATGGTGGGAAAGACTATTAGGAGATAATAAAATTTGGGGAGAGCATTTGTCTTCTCCTTCATTTCTAAAAAGTGAAGTATTTCTTTTTGGAGCTCACAAACACGCTCAACAACTTTTCCAAAGCAAAGCCATTAGTATGGTAGGGAACATCTTTGTGATTTGCTTCAACTTCCTCCAACAATCCAGATGATTGGTAAACAATCCAGATGATTGGTAAATGCATAAAAAAAAGCAAGAGGAGACTTAGATCCACAAACAAGGCCAAAGTGAGAGAGAGAGAGCAGTCTCCTCAAGCCAGACAGGGACATTACTCTCTGTCCACATCATTTTTAAGTCTGGCTGTTGTAATGGTGATTTTGGTGCACATAGAATTTTAATCACTTTTAAACCTTTTTAACAGACTATTCCCATCCCTAACAGCTATTGATTTCATTCTTTTCAGTTGCAGCAATAAAAATAATCAGGATCAAAGCACTTTACATATATAAACATATATGATGGGTATCCTGACTTGTCGAGGAAAGTGAAAGATGGCAAGAGAGGACTAGGCTTCCCTTTTCACATGCCAGTCATAGTAAAACACCTAAATCTTACTGCACTTTTAAAAAGTTTTACAATAACATAAATTTTAAATATAAGAATGATAGATGTTATAATTACTTCAGAAGCATGATCACTGCGCATTGCAGGTGGTACAATCCGCAGGCTAGGATTGGGGCGAAGCTGCTGTGAAGATGAAACTACAGCCCCTTGTGGCACAGGTGATGTGGGCAATGGTACAGGAGATCCTCTATGCATTGGTTTGGCACAAGGCACTACACCAGGTGAACTACAAGGAGAAATGCGATGTTGATAGCCATTGGGTGTAGGGACTGGCGAGTGATTTAAATCCACTACTCCACCTGCAAAATAAAGGATGAAAAAAAGTCTTGTAAATTATTGGCCCTTTCCAAATGTTATGATGAAAAAATTCAATGTTTCAGATTAATGTTAATGTAAACAGAATATTAAAATTAAAAAAAATTACTAACCACCAATCTGTGAACTTAAACACTTTGATAGCTTTGTTTTTAGCTGTATGAAATAATACTAAAGATATAGTACACTTCTTCATGGTCAAGACTGACAAGCTTTACAACATTAAAAATAAGCCACACAGATTGGCCACAAAGGAATATAAAGCAAGACAGTAAAGAAGGGAGGCCAAAAAATGCTGATACTTCTCCAACTTATTATTATGGGCAGCAACTTGGCTTTATCACAGCAAGAAAAAGCTCAAATCTGTCTAGCTATAGTCAGACAATAATTGGCTGTTAGAGTGAATGTGTACATGAGGCTCACAAACAAAATGATAAGCACCAACAAAAATTACAAAATGTAGAACAATTTCTTTTTGTTCAATGTTTTGGTCATGCCTGTAGTCTTGATGCTACCATAAAATGGGCTGGTCTTCAGATGTTCCCAAAACCTGATAAACAGGTCAATGATAAAGAATGGCAGCATGAACAATATAAAGCTGGACTATGAATGGTGCTTACACTTGTAGTAGGCCCCACTGTATTTAATCTCTAGTTGCTTCAACACCCAAGTTCACCTCGTCTTCAAAAGTTCATAATATCAGTACATTTTTAAAAAAACAACAATAAATTCAACTGCCAATTCCACCACTGCTTGGTCTTGAGTCCAGGATGAGAAAGGAGAAGCACTGTTTACAGGGATAGCAATCCCCAATACAGTAAAAAAGATGCTACAGAAATGCTGACAAAACATCAGAAAGTCTTCAAGCCTCTGGCACATGATGTTGTTGTTTTAAATCGTGCCAGCAGCTGAGGCCATTTCACAGTGAAAAAGAGTAATATTACATTAAAAGGTTGAGATGCCAATACCCCAGGTTATACAATAACAGCTATGACAGCTTTAAATGGCTTAAGGAGAGTACAAGACATGTCAGAAAATAACCTGCAGAGTGAGGTCGTGGAGAAACCACTTGTGGAGGCTGTAGAAGTCCTGGCGAAGGACTGAGAGAGTGATTCTGAGGGCTTGGTGACAGCAAAGTTCCCTGACTTTGATATATGCTTGGGTGAGAAGACAGGCCTCCAACAGACATCTGCAAATTAGGACTTCCATAGGGAGAGGATGGAGGCTGAAAAAACCCATCAAAGTCATATCAAGATACAATATGCATTGTTAGCTAATGTTATAAAACTTTCATAAAAACTTGATAAATACATCAAAACATTCACACTGTAACATATATATGACATGCTAAGATTATAGTCACTATATCTTGCAATATACTGAAAACAGAGAAGTCTGCCATCAGATGATATAAAGATTCTTTTTCTTTTTGAATTCTCACTTTGAAAAGCATTGAAAAGACTTTAAAATACAAATTCCTAGATGTGTGGATCACCTAAGAAGCTGTCTTGGGTTACCAATTTCAGTGACAATGAACACAAATTTCAATAACTCTGCCTAATGAAAATCAAACTGTTTAATTTGCATACAGATTTATATCAAGACTGAGGTGATCAGAATCAACAACAAGTGGGAAAAACTTCTAATCCAACTTCAAGGAGAGAACATCCTGGAAACAGATCACTTTGTGTATCTGGGGAGCAAGGTTGGTTGGTTGGTTTGTGTTAAATGCCGCGCCAGCAACTAAGGCTATATCACGGCAACAAAAGGTTAGGGTTCCCTTACCTTAAAAAGTTTAGGGACAAAAAACTCCAAGTGATATAACCATAACATGAAAATGGAGTCTGCGTGTCTGACCTTGTGGTTGACAATCTCGACGATATTGAAAAATAAGGAAGTAATTAAAGGAGCTAGTGTTGCAAAAGGCATTAATACGATTACATATTACTTAAAATTACTGTTAGCTTTTAAATTTATTTACTCATTTTAGCCTTTCGAATCATATGATAGGTGATTTTATTTATGTTAATAGGGTAAAATTTGGGCTGGGAACCGATTATTTCTATTTCTATTTCCTTTATTTCTTATGGGGAAATTTGCTTTAGTTAATGACCACCTTCCAGGAACAGATTATGTTTGTTAACCAAGGTATTACTGTATAATTTTGTTTGACAAACAGAAATACCTTTTTTTCTATAGATGAATATGATACTGTTCAAGTGATCTTAAGACATCAAAATATTTCATGAGCAAACTAACCCCCCTCATGGATGCTGCATTCTGTTGCATGATTCGCTGATATTCATCTGTTGACAAGTGATCAAACTTTTCTTCACATCGCAGACCACTGACATAGGGCTCTTGTTCCACAGGTTCAGGGCTCTCACACCCTTTGTGTTCTTTCTTGTTGAGAGCCTGTTGAAGAAGAAATAAAAGTGATCCATTTCACCATGCCAGCAAATAAGCAGAAAAAGTGCCTTAAAAAAGGAGCAAGTTCTCATTGCATGACCAAAGTTGTTCATGACCTTGACCAAGTAAGAGATACAGGAAACAATCAATACACTATATGACAAAATAAAATTGACAGAACATTGTGAAGAACAAGAACAGTTTGAACTGAGTTGTATAGATCTGCTCAAAAGTTATTGGGATGGCCCAGAGTGATCTTCACACTCACTATAACACAGACATTTTCAAAAATGTCTGCAACTCTATGGGATGATATCAGAAGAGTTCTGTTATCTCCATTCAGGCTGTTGATCCTGTGAGCCTGCATGCAGGACCAGCAGCATGAGGCTGTCCTTGGCTGTTTTGGTTGTCATGTGTGAATAAATTGTAATTATAAGCCAGTCGTCAATCAGTCTTGAGGGGGCTGATCAGGCTGGCTTCCCTTGCAAAAGAGTGCTGAACTCTTCATTGCACCTGTGGCTGTCTGTTCTCAGTAGCAGATTATGGAGGCTGGTGGATAAGTGTTGTGTCTCCTCATGTGTGTTTTGCTCTAGTCATCCGTTACAGCCTAAAGTTGACAGGAGATACCTGGTGACACAAGGGTTGTCTCAGCTCTTAGTGCACGTGTGAGGATCGGCGAGGACTTGAACGGATACCATTTATCAAGGAGTATCAGAGGGACCTCAAAGTCATAAGTATCTTGGTAGCTACATCTTGACTAATAGAAACATCGAAAAGCAGATCTCCATCAGAACTGGTCGTGAACATAGGATTTGAAAAGGCTGCAGAAACCCCTAAAGACCATCAGGCTTGCAGGCCATTACAAAACTGAAAATATACAAATAAAATATCTGTCTTATCCTAATATATGCCCCAGAAATTGGGAGATCCAAAGAGATCGAAAGCTGTCTCGGAGGCTTTGCGGCATGATGCTTCCATCAAATTCCCAGAAGTCACTAGGCATGGAGAAACACAAGCAAAGAAATTAGCAGATGTATCAACATCATCATGATGGTTGGGTGGTCAGTTGTGTTTTACGGTGTGCCAGCAACTAAAGCTATATATCACGGCAACATAAAGTGAACTTATATTAAAACGTTTAAGGGCAAGTTCCCCAACCACAAAATCTTAATCAACAAAAGCCAACATAGGAAACAACAAAATGTAAAAAAAGTGAGTAAAGTGTAAAAGAAGGGTTGTGGCCCAAAAAGCAACTAATAAATCAAAACCCAAAACTATCAGAACATAAGAAATATACAACCCTATCCTTCTTAAAAATGTCAAAATAGCTGCCGATGGAACGGACTTAAACAAAGAAAACAAAGAAACTGTTGCAAAAAACTGCTAGTGGATACTCTTGAGTTCAGGACAAGAAATTAAAACATGTACCACACTAAAATTTCCTTAACGCCACGTAAAAGGTGTGACTGCATGGCACAGGGGTCAGAAAAACCTTCTCCTGCTGCACAGGACAGAATGAAGGTATGTGGTCAGAAAGACAAGAAAGGATGGCATGTAATTTATTTTGGCCCAGAGTGTACCAATGCTGTTACCTCATGGACTGAACACGGGCTGAGAAGATAGATTTACAGTTTGATGATACCAGTGAGTGTAATTTGCCTGGAGACTGACATGCAGCCTTGGCAGCTTGGTCTGCTCAAACATTGCCTAAAATACCAGCATGGCCTGGAGCCAAAATGAAAAACATGTCCTTATCGCGATAAATGAGTGCCGCATGAATTTTATAAAGTTGGACAACAAGAAAGTGGTCAAAATCATTGAAAAGAAGAGCTTGGAAAGAAGTCTGTATTTAACACCATGCCAAAATTTTAGGGACAAAACCCCCCTGAGTAATAGAACCATAACATTCTTTTTAAAAAAAGCCAAAGCAAGAAGTAAACAATAACGCAAAAAGAGTGGGTAAAGTGTAAAAAGGAATGTTGAAGCCCTAAAAGGCCACCAACAAACCAAAAAACTGAGAGAAAACAGTGATCAGGACATAAATATTTGTTAAATCTGATGGTAGAGTCCTATCTACATACTTTCTTCATGAGGCCAAACTTGCGCTTTGTGAATGTAACCTTCAAACAAATTTACATTTGTTATGATCCTGAAAGGACAGCCACATCAGATGCTTAAAATACAATTTCTCAAATATTTATTAAAATAAACTTACATTAGCTGAAAAAAGGTAGATACATTAAATAAGGTTTCTGACATACAGTATTTAATAAAGTTTTTAACAAACTTTTAAACAAACACCCTACAAAAGTCTGTTAATAACAATAGCTTATATAAAATGTACTTTTTTCTCTAAATAAAAAAACTCAATGCCCAGTCAAATGGTAAAGAACAAAACAACTAAGGTTTTGTTTGTGTTTAACACCATGCCAGCAACTAAGGCTCTCTCACAGCAACAAAAAGTAATCTTACATTAAAAAGTTTAGGGACAAAACCGCCAAGTGATATAACCATAACATTCTTTTTTAAAAAATCCATGGGTCACCCTGCATGGCAAAACAGGGTGCTTAAAGGAGACCACAGAGAAAAACTGTCAAAAGAAAGGCATGATGAGAAAAAGAAAGCAGGAAAGAGACCAGCAAAGACAAAAGATAGGAAAGATAAAACTGTAGTATGACAAAGAGATGTTTGTTTAGAAGAAGAATATAGATGAAAGGCCAGGTTCAGGGAGAAAAAAGAAAAGCATAAGAAAAAAGGGTATGCCGGCTTATAAGCTCAGTTATAGTCACCCAACCAGAGAAAGGCTGGGTGTTCACCACCAGCACGAGAAGCTATGTCCAGAGGGGCACCAGCAATAAAAAAGTAAACTGTAAAATGACTATAAATTGTAAAATACAGTAATTTAATGAATTATTCAAATTTCTGCAATTAAAGTATAAAGTGTTTTTAATCACCTCAATGATATCCTTGTTAGTGCGACTCTCATGTGGTTCATTATACTCGGTGTACTTCAAGAGCACTTTATCCATATCAGTGCTGGCATATTGGAACAGCTTGTTGGAGCCATTGAAGATGATGAGTGCTATCTCACAGTCACACAGCACAGACAGCTCATATGCTTTCTTCATGAGGCCAAACTTGCGCTTTGTGAATGTAACCTTCAAACAAATTTACATTTGTTATGATCCTGAAAGGACAGCCACATCAGATTCTTAAAATACAATTTCTCAAATATTTATTAAAATAAACTTACATTAGCTGAAAATGGTAGATGTATTAAATAAGGTCTCTGAATTACAGAATTTAATAAAGTTTAAAAACCTTTTATAGAAACATACTAAAAAATTCTGTTGATCACAATAGTTGATATAAAATGTACTTTTTTCTCAAAATAAAAAACTCAATGCCCAGTCAAATGGTAAAGAACAAAACAACTAAGGTTGTTTGTTTGTGTTTAACACCATGCTAGCAACTAAGGCTATCTCACGGCAAGAAAAATGTAATCTTACATTAAAAAGTTTAGGGACAAAACCCCTCAAGTGATATAGCCATAACATTCTTTTTAAAAAAAAACAACGCAAGAAGTAAACAATAATGTAAGAGTGGCTAATGTGTAAAAGGGAGTGTTGAAGCCCAAGAAGGCCACCAACAAACCAAAAATCCAAGAGACAACAGTAATCAGGACATAAAATTTGTTAAATCTCATAGTAGAGTCTTATCCTCCTTAAAAATGTCAAGATTACTGCCAATGGAACGGTCCTAAACAAAGAATTTGCTGTAAAAAAAACTGTAACAACAAATAAATAAAATGTATCAAAACGAACAAATAAAATGAAGAATGCTATCTAGTCAAGTTTGTAGTATTCAGTATCTAGAGAGCATAACATTGTCAGCCCCCTAAAAGCCCAGACAGCTGGTGCTTTTCCCAGAAATCTTTGACAGAAAATAAGGAACCTGCACCTAGCCACATAAATAATACATCTTTAAATAATGTGACTACAGGGGTAATTCACACAATAATCCTAGCATACAGAAGGGCAGCGTGTGTGCTGCCATAGTAATAGCATAATAATACAATACAACTTTATTAATCAACAAGGGCAATTCCAGATAGTGCTCATACTAGAAATATATAAAGTTAATACATATACACGTTGAAATTATTTCTCTCTCACACACACACAAATACACATATTCCCAACAACAGTCGGTGATCTTAGGTCACTTCAGGCTAGTACAATATCACGACCAGTGAAGCTGATCAAGTAAATGGCACATGAATGAGTTGCAGTGACGATTGGTTCAGCATACAGGCATCGCATACCTACAAGTTTGAGTATGCCTCTTCAATCACCAATTTTATCCACCTGAAAATCATCTGAGCTGATGAAATTCTTGACTACTACAGCCCACTGGGAGGAAGAGGTGAGAGTGGCCTGCCCTGCTGTCTCTAATCTTTCTGATATAAATCCTGAATGAGAAATGAATCTTTATGCTGTGCTCAGTCTGTGGAAACTTCAGTGAGAAACACAATTTGTTGAGTTTTCAGTACGATTTGTTTAGTGCCCACTGAAGATAAACTGTGTTTGGCAATAAAAGAAGGGCCTGTTAGTGGGGAAACTAACCTGTCTGCTTTTGGAAAAAATTGGATCTGAAGAAAGGGCTTGTAAAAAAACTCTGGTAGTAGAAGCCACTGCCACTAAAAAACACTACCTTTAACTGTTTAAGATGAGGCATCTGAAACAAGCAGAAGACGGGTTCAAAATAATCTAATTTAAGGTAAGTTAAAGCCCATGCTAAATTTCAAAAGGGGAATCAGCATCAGGCCTCCAAGCTTTGAAATTAAGACTGAAAGATCCCTTGTTTTATTCTACATCCCACAAACCTAGATGTCAAAAAGTAAACAACATAAATCAATATCCTTTAAGGGATGCTAAATTAAGATGAAAAGAGTGATGAGGTTGTTGAAAAAGCCACATCAATGTCCAAAGCAAAGAAATGCATCTGGAGTAAATCACTGTCCCTAGGACAACTTTCTGGTAGAAGACTTGAACAAAGTTCATGGCAGGTTTAAAATGCTGCTGAAAGCAAATTATCCTCAACAGAATTTTCCTTTTCTGTATCTACAGCTTCAAGCTAAGATCCTGCATAAATCAAAACCAGCAACAGCAGTGAGAAGGTAACAGTATAAGAAACCAATAGGGCAGTAAGGGGTGGGGGCAGAGAGTGGTACATAGAGCAGTAAATGTATAAGACACACTATTGGCTGAAACTTTCCTAATGTTAGACAAGTCTGTCAAGGAATATGTCCTGCTGATGGAAGAGTAGAAGAAAAACCAAGGTTGTTCAACCTGACTCAAAGATACAGCTGAGACAGATATAGAAGATATTGCTGATAGTTTAGTCTCTCATTGGCCAGGAAGGAATCAAAGTAGCTGGTGAGGTTGACCAAAGACTGTATATTATAGAGACCATTCACTTGGCTGATTTTCTTCAATTTGGCATGCTGTTATCTCCCTTAGCTAAAGCAAAACAAGTCTGTTGTTTGGATATGTGCATTTGTTGTTTGATGCAATTTGATACTTTTCTGTCCACGTAATTTATTCCCAGTTTACCTAATGATATGACTTGAGACACCCAATATGACTTGAGACACACTCTTTAGATCTTTCTAAACGCTTTGCTACCACAGAAGCGAACATCTTCACAACTGTAATGAGAACTGGGCAGTGTCACAAAACACACATAACTGTGCCTAAATAAATGAAAATATAAGGGAAGAAACTGTTGGTTACTTCAGGGATTGTTTTACTATGATTACTTCCCTTAAGCAGTAGCCCCCCCCCGTCAATCAGGAGTATGGTTATATTTGAAAATAGGCAATGAGTTAGTTGGTCAAGACCTGTTTGAGACTGTTGCAGGTTATTCAATCTGAAACGGATTTGTACTCCAAGAGTCAAAAACGATAATATAATATTAAGTAATATTTCTAATGTCTAATTTATTTTCTAATAAAATATTTCATTGATGCTTTATGTTTGTGTGTATATATATAGTACAATTATTTTTTTTTCAATATCTGCCTTGTAACCTACTTTCGTGACAGCTTTCCATTCCATACTGTTACTTTCATTTGAATTTATTTAAAAAAGTAAATAAATAAAAAGCCCCAAATCTATATTTCTTGAAAATCATGTCCCTTAAATGCTCTTTAAAAATGGTGTGTCAATAATGGTTGTCTTTATTTTAGGTTAGTAGGTGTGAATATTAAAACACACTGTACTTTGTGCCACCACTACCATTCTATGAATGTTCTATTGCATCACTTTTTGTCTGCACTGAGTTAAAATTCCATGGTTACATACCTTTAAATGTTATATTTGTTGTGGGTTAAGCATTTTTAGATCTGTTTGCTGCAATGTAACATTCAGAAAAAGCAGAGTAAGATATGGATGAAACAAAGGAACACTCACACATCCAAACACATACACAGAGGGAAAATAAGATTTTAAAAAACATGGATTTTCTGAGGTAGGAATGTATTAGTAAAATACAAAAAAAAAAGTGTCCAGAAGTGTGCTTGAAATTATACAAAAATTACATATAAAATCCCATGCATGTACCTAATGATCACATATGCCTCCAAGGACTTTGGGGATTAAGAGTATAATGCATATTAATATTTACACACATATTTGTACATATTGTACGCAATTGTACATGTTAAATACAAAACACAAAGAGCAAAATGAGTTTAGAAAAAAGCTACATTCACAGACCTTAGGGCAAAATAATAAGCACTGTAACTTAAAATGCTTTACAATATAAGTATAAATTTAGCCAAGTGTCTAAAAATACCTCGGTGATAAAACAAATCTGTAGCTGTTAGTTGATCATCATATAGTGATTTGTATTTATTTCAGTTTAGCTTTTATTAGGCAGTTTTGAGTGACAAATTGACATGGTTGTGAACATATGTCCTCAAAGTTGTGTGTTTTACTCATTCACAAACTAGAATAGAAAAATAGGTCATCAGCACTCTTTTAATAAAGATCTACAAGTGAGTAAAATTTATGGTATTTTGATTTTGCTTTGGCCACTTCTGTAAAAATGATTCAGTATTTATTTTCAAGAAATAATGCAGTCTTAATTTACCAAAGAGTGAAACAATATGTACTCTGATCTTACATGTGCTATTTTTACACACAAAGCACTGTCTCCAACAATGTCAGTCAACAATAACATCAGTTGAGATTAAACTTCGTCTACATGCACATATTTTGAATGTTCTGGCAAAGTGCAGATTCCATGCATTTCAGTATACCTACCAGTTATTCAATTGGCACAGTTAAACCTACGGCACAGTAAATAACTTTTTACGAATAAATTCCTGATACTTAGCAATAGTCAGTTCACCAACAAATAAACTTTTGCATAAATCACACACTCTTGAGGAGACCTTCAAAACAATAAAACCAGCAATATAAGCTACACAACTGTATTTTGCTTGCAAATGTAGAAAGTCTTTGGATGGTTCTGCTGGACAGGAGATGACAAACAGTTCTGTTAGAGATCCTCATCTCTACCTTTTTTTAAGCAGTTCCTGTGTTCTGCAACAGAAATATTACAGCATGATGCAAGACTTCATTGCAAGCTTGACTTCATTTCAAGCTACTACTGATACCAGCACTTCCATCAGAGGTGAGTTAACAATATGGAAATAATGGCAGTAAAGATGCAATTGATAAAGAAGCTAGTGGCAAAATACTGAATATAGGTACTAGTTCCTTTTCCTTGAACTTCTTGAACTGGAACATAGAAGGATTACAGTCAAAGCTAGAAGACACTGACTTTATCACTTCTGTGTCCAAATTTGATTTTGTGTGTCTAACTGAAACATTCATAAAGGATTTCCTCTCAAAGGACCCTATTACAGAGCATTCAGAAAACCAGGTGTTAGATTATCAGAGCATGAAAGATTATCGGGAGGAGTCATAATCCTGATTAAGAATTAATTAGTGCCTTATATGTTGAAAATAGTTTGGATAACATGCTTGCATTTTTTCTTAGAAAAGAATTCCTTGGAACGGACAAAGATATAAGCATTTTGTGCCTATGTACCCTATGAACACTCCGTCTACCATACCATAACAGATAACGACAACAGCATTGGTTTACTTGAAGAATGTATAACTGATACGAAAAAGTTTATGAAGATGTATACATTTTTTATTTTAGGGGATTTCAAGAACAGGGACAGAAATGTGTCATAAATGTATATAGCAACAGCACATTGTATGATATGCACTCTACAAAGGATAAAACTATTATCAAATACAATCAGAGGATAAGGTGGTTAAAAAAAACACATTCTACTTCATGCCACCATTACCATTCTAAATGCTCAATTGGTGGATTTTTATTTGAAATTTTTTTTTTAATTCTCAGTCTCCAAGTTGTGACCTTTTCAACATACTCTGTTAGAAGCGAATAAAGATGTTGCTCTTGATAGGTGCACTAGGCAGTAAGTATCCAATAGCTAGGTTGTTGTCAGATGAACAAGAAAAAGGTAACATGACTAGCCACAAACTTGTAGCTTGTAATTTTAATGATCATTTTATCAAATTTCACAGAGCAAAGAGCAGCATTTGATGGCATTGAGTGTATAGTGTTTCAAGGCAGCTAAAATGCCACCACCAAAACTTCTACTGATCTTAAAGATTTTTTGGAGTAACTGGTATACTTATTTAGCTTGCATAAAAGTGATAATACTGCAGCTTGGTACACACATGTAATAGACCAGTATTTATTCTGTAAAATTTAATACTCTTAAACAGGTCTGTCTACCTTTTCTGCTACTACATCAAACATACAATCCATTGCTTAGATATCATTTACACATTTTTTAAACATATTTCAATAACAAACTTACTGACAAAAAAGTGCAGAAGATATATCAAAGAATCTTAAGATTACTGGAAGAAAGTTAAATCAGAGTGAAAAAAAAAAAAATATCACATGGGCTGTGCTAAGCTCATATGCATGTCACAGAAATTTATAGCTTTAAACTGTACCTGTATCAGCTTGTCTGCAGTTTCTTTTGCAGGACTTTTGTGCTGGATCTGTCCTTTTTCGTTTTATGATAATTGGAGGTGGCGGATTGGAAACATCAAAGAAGGTAGGAACAGCATTTCACACTAATCTTTTTCTTTCTACTGGGACATTGAATTGACTAGATTCACAGCATTTGCTACACAGATGGCAGTTCCCAACACTTTGGCAGTTTTTCCTATCAAATCCAGAGGATAGCTATTCCGAACCAAATTCTTGATCTGAAATAATGATAATTATGCATTTGAGAAACCTTGGGAGCTTCAAATTATCTCAAAATGATTATAAAATCACAGCTCTGTTCTATAACACATCTACAGATAAATGACACTGCATTCATTTTACTGACATAAGCTGCTGGTGTCCTGTCATATTCATACAGCAAAGAAGATATTAAAGAATTAACAAAAGTTTTTGTGATGTGAGTCTAAACTGTGATCACAGGCAACATTTGTGTTCAAAAAGGAAAAGAAAAAGATGGAAAGAAAAGAAAACCCAAACAAAAGGATGAGCAATAAATGTTTTTGAGCTTTTTACAATCCTTTCTTAAGAAAAATAAGACTATTTGTGGAAGCATCTTTAGGTTTATTTTAACTAATCTTTCATGTTTCTGGTCATACTTGCATACCCTGATTAAACTAAAATATTGCATTGTTGACAGACTTCAAATAATGCTGTTCATCTCATCTGCAGACCATCTAGATTTGAACATTTATCACCACTCATATGCTGTCTTCACTGGCTGCCAGTTGTAGCTTGTATAGCTTAGAAACTCTCCACTTTCACTTATCCCTTTTTTTGGCACTGGTCCTTAGTACCTCTCTGAACTCTCTTCTATCTATACACCCACATAACTTCTTCGCTCATCTTCTGACACCAAGCTTCTGTGAGTCCTAATAGCTAAGATAAAGACATACAGACAGAGATCTTTCTCCTACCAAGTCCCATCAACATGGAATGGATTACCCATTAGCCTTCAACACTGATTCTTTTACCACCTTTATGTCTTAACTTAAGACACATCTTTTCAGAACGACAACTTCACTGTGATCCTGTCCTAACCATGAGCATGCATAACGTGTCTGTAATTTATTGTGAGTGGGTGTGTATTGCAGAAGTGAGCGTGTCTGTTATATGTGAATATGGGCACATAGTTGTTGATGATTTAGTCTGTATATTATTTATGTAAAGTGCTCTGAGCAAATCTTTGGAAAAGTGCTATATAAATTCTCTTTATTATTATTAACATATATAAATAAAATATTACTCACCTTTCTTTGTCCAATGGAAATTTGATAAAAATACTTCTTTGCAGATTTCTTTATTTTAGACATTTCTGCAGTTAACTACACTGCAAACACCTCCATCAGTCTTTCTCTTAGCCTTGAGCATCTTCATAAAGTCCACGCTTGAACAAAGGGACTGAACTCTGATCTTATGCTTACAGAAATTCCTGAAGTCAGAGGTCTTATTACATAAAGTCTACGCCCTCCAATTTCACTTCAGCTGTTAAAAAGCATGGAAGGGAGCTCTACAGCTGACAATATAAAAGGTAGTACACCTTCATCCATAATGTCTCTATAAAACGAAGTCTCTAATGATTTTTCTGAGATTTATTGTAGGATTTCAAAAAAAGTAAAAGTGTAGAGTAAAAGAGGGGCCCCTCAAAATAAAACCACTTTCATCAATGTCACTATTTTGTTGTTCTCTACAAACAAAGTGGACAATATTATAATGAACTAAATACGTAGATGAACTGAAATTGATATCTATTATTTACTGATTTACCATCATCCTTCATTACTACTTTCAACAGTCTGAACTATATAACCAAATGAAACTTTGCCAACCATTCTCCTGTTTGACTAGCCAAGCTCCTTTCAAAACCCATTCAATGTTTTTACTTTTCAGTGAGCTCTAATGATTTTTTTTTTTATTCACGTTGTAGGATTATACAGATTTTCTGCCATTGCATCAAATTAAACATTATCAATTTCTCAGTCTTTTAACTGCAAGGCCTACTTGGCTGCAAGATGTGGTGACTGTCTTTAATGTAGCCATACTGCCCCCTCCTGCCAAAACCCCCTGTCTACTCCTTAGGCCCTCTGTTTGTGTCTTTGATCTCACCTTGATAAGTACACACCTCCAGAATCTCACCCCCAGGTCACCTGGTAAAATTCAAAGCAATTATAGTCCCAATTTTAAATCATCCTCTCCACGTTTTTTTAACCCTCAAGGATGCTGAAAACTCATAGTGGAAAGTGCTAGTGCTTCACCAATTTCCTGGGCAAAAAAGAGCGGATAGATCTGAAACCTATTTAATCTTTATTATCAATTCTATTTTAGATGGTTATGTTGAACCAGTGCAGAGAATATCAACCATTATTTTTATAAAAGGATTTCCAAATCTCTACTACTTATTTTTCAGCATAACTGCACACTGAATTGATAGCCATGTTCAAAAACTTCCCTCCTTACGTCAACAGTATATTTTAAAAAATTTTTGAAAAATGCATTAATTCCTGTATTCATTTTTAAATTTACCACTTAGTGCTTCAAAATTTGGTCAAAAAATCATTTTTAGCATATTTCCTAACTGAATCCTGATATTTTCTGAATTTTTTAGTTCCTGTCTTATCCAGAGACAGGAATTCATTTTTCACATTTTCTTGAATTTTCCAATTCTCCCTGACCCCTACAGACTCTGATTATTCATGTTTGTGAGACCAGACATCTCTTCAAAGCTGTTTGCAACAGGTTTGAACAAACTAAGACACAGAACTTATACTGCCAATCAGCATAAAAGTAATTCGCAACTGATTAACTTTTAATTAAAAACAAATCTTTTTAACTGCCTGAACTAGCTTAAGACCAGGAAGGAGCACTCAATTAAGATGCCACTTAAGACTAAGACCTAAACTAAAACTCACCTCATAAACACCTCACACAGTAAAACAGCACTGACATGCAATGCAAAATGTGTCACTGTTGGGGCTGGTATAATATATTAGCATTGTTTTCAAGTAGCTAAAAGATATATATACTCCTCTAAAACAGATATTCTGGCAAAAAAACTGTGTATAGCAAAACTATAGAGTGTAGTTACAGGCTAAAAACAGGAGCCACTTACCTGTCTATTTCGTTCGTCACAAATACGTGATATTTGTATTTTTTTCCGCCCCATTATTTTACTTTTTTCTTTGCTACCCTCCAATGTGATGCTTCTGTGTTGAACAGACTAAGGATAAGGTAGGATGTACAGTCTGAAAACACATGAAAAATAAAAGATACAACACACTGAGGTATAATCTCAATGTAACAAATTTCGATTCAGTATAACACATTTTTTTCTAAAGTCCTTGCAGATTAATAATAATAAATAAATAAAAATTGTATAGCCTGTACTCATATTCCTAAGTAGCATGCTCTTAGCGCTTAAGAACAAGAATGAGACATGGGCATACTAGAGTTGGTTAAAAATGTAAAAAATAGCTGCCAATGGGACAGACTTATATAAGGAAAAGAGTCTTTTGAAAAAACTGCTGGCAGATACTCAGGAGTTCTGGATAATTAATTAAAACATGTACCATGCTAAAATTTCCTTGACACCATGTGTTACAAATTAAATGTAGTAGCGGTCTGTGCGATGTGTGGCCCAGCGCCGTCAGCACTTTGATGCAGTATCTGACCCCGCCTGACCTGCCGGTGACCACCGCATGGCTTTGACTAGAGCTGCTTAGACCTTTCTAGCAAGTGCGTGAGCAAGTGTGACTGATGCAAACTTTGGTACCTGAAATGTTCCGTGCGAGTGAGCGGCAGGGGTGAGGAGAAGATGCTGGATGTTTCTACAGTGTTGTACAGTGTATCTAAGGCCTGAGTGAGAGTGAGGAGAGGAGTAGTCGTAGTCAGGCTGTGAGATCAAGGGAATCTCTGGAACAGGAAGTGTTCAAGGAGGAGCTGGTAGTAGAGGGAGAGGCTCTACCTGCTGAATATCTACTCCGGCTGCTAGTAGGTGAGGTGCAACAAGGAGTGATAATGGTTTTTGCTCCTTCGTATGAGTGGCATACAGGGCAGCGCAATGTGGTCTAAAAACAGCATGGTATGCAGGGTTTCCCGGGTGAACTTTTAAACGACAGACATAGGATAGCATAAGTTTCAGACAATGGAGAGAAAGTGGAGGCTCACCAGCTTCTGCGTACAAACTTTGTACAGGAGTGGTGCAGAAGGCACCCAAACAGATGCGGAGCCCTTTGTGGTGAATAGGATCCAGAAATATGAGGTAGGACTTTCGAGAAGGGAAACATACTAGGGACAGAAGAACAAGCAAACAACATATGAATGATGGAAGGATAAACAACAGTACCAATGATGAATAAAAGCCAAATATAAAAACATATCAAGGATCCAAGTAATAAGGATTGAGAGTATCATGATTTTGCAAAAGGAAGACGAGCAGGGAACTAGTAATAAGTGGAAAAGGTGGGAAGGGTGTGAAAAAGGACTAGCATTGTGGGAACTGGTGTTAGAAGCAATGGTTAAGGGAGGGATGAGTTTTCAGAACACATTTAAAGTATTCAATGGTGGGTAGGTGGCAGATATAGAAAGGGAGAGAATTCCATTGTAATGTCTAGATCTGTAGCCTTCTTTTGACTTTCAAACTTTCTGAAGTCATCTTGAAATGATTAATAATAAAAAGATTAATGTACAAACTGTTTTACTCTACCATCAAAGTGCTTGACAAAGAACATAAACACACAGATTAATAATAATGGTCTCAAAACAAAACGTTCATTGTGTTCACAGTTAGTGTAGCTACTCATGTTGAGAAGGTCAATGCCATCAGATGCCATTAGGATTCAATGTCTTCAGCTCAATACCATTACCAAAATATTCCTTTCTAGCCTTCTCTTCTTCTCTATCTTAAGAGACTTGCAGATGTGATTTGTAGTTGTAGAAGTATCAGTGGTAATAGTAGTGGTGGTGGCAGCAATAATATATAGTTGTCCATTTTTGGTGCATGTATGAATGACAGTCACAAAGTGGCAGAGAAAATGAATGAAACAGGAGGCAGAATCGTAGACAACAGATCAGAGGATCAAGTCCAGGTTTGTTGAGTAACCTAGATTTATAATATGAAACAGAGGGGTGGAGTTGAAAATGCAAGGAAAATGGTAGATAGCTGGAGTGGTGTTTCTTTGCCTTACAGGATTGAGGGAGGCAGCTCTCCACAATTTTTTTTATTTTTGATTAATTTGCTATTTTTGGTGCCAATTGTATAGGCCAGTGCTTTTTTTCTTTGCATCATTGTTTTGCGGGACTGTTTGACTTTTATTTTCCTCTAATACTTTCAAACTAACCGTCGACTGCTGGTCTTTTCTACCTGATGCCATAATTGTTTCTTCTGTTCTGCACCACCGTACAGCCAACAGCAAACTGAAAAAACCTGAAAGTCCATCAGGAACCTTAGTCTCAAGGGATGGAGAGAGTGAGCAGTCATGGAGGGGGTGAGAGACACAAGACACCAGTCGGACTTATTCTACACCCTGTTTAGTAGGTCTCCCAAATAGTGGCCTGTCCACTCCGGGATCAATACATCACTATCTCATAAATCTTGCATCAATGCAGTCCACCTTCCTTGAGCTTCACAGGATACACCACATCCGACCCTCCATTTCATCAAAAAGTTCATGTCAACATTTGTGTTATCCCAGCTGAATTATTGCAACTCTCTACTCATCAAACTCCCTACCAGCCCTCTGGATAGGCTTAAAAAAGCCTAGAATAATGCTGCTCATACTGTTTTCTATAGGCAAAAATCGGACCCCATTGCAAACTATACTGGCTGCCAGCTCGATCACCATACTGTGCTACTGGTATCTTCAATGTCTCATCCCATCATACCTGTCTAACTACTGAAGAAGGATTGATCTGGGAAGAAAGTGTGACAAGACCATTTATTCTTGCCATTATCAAGCATTTTGTGGTACTTTTTTACCTTATTAAGAACAGTTGCCCATGAGAATGATATAGCAGAAGTTTTCCCATTTGCAATGCCATACTTGCATAAGTGTGCAATAAAAGCGTCCCTTGATATCTGCATTAGCAGATTTAACAGGTGATGAGATGTTGATGCTTGCAGCAGAACTTCACAAAATCAAGAAAAAAAAGATAAAGCAAGGGTGGCTTAAAGGAAGAGCCTAGAATGATGCCTGATCTGATATGTGAGTCGAGGACGCAGACTCTTACGCCAACTTTGAATGGACCCTCGGTACTTTCACATGCTGCTTGCTTACAAAAAACCATACATCGCGATGCAGGTGACAAATATGTGCAAGTGCATTTCACCTGGTGAAAGGCTTGCTCTAATGTGCAGCAGACTTTGTCCTTGATACAAGGAAGGTGATTTTTTCAGCTTTTCTAAAAGCTGAAGCTTCAAACTTTCACTTTAAAGTTAGGTTCTCCTGTAGTTTCACCCTTGAAACAAATAAGTATCTTATCCTAACAAAATTTCTAAAGACAAATATAGGAATATCTGCATGATTAATCAGTGAAATTTTGGTGGTGGGTGTGTGTGTGTACATGCACACATGGATGCATTAATCAGTGAACCTTTGGGAAGCATGTTTGTAGGATGTCGTTTCTTTTGTTCGGTATATTTTCTGTTTGTGTTTTGAACCAACCACTCACCATATTCTGTACTAGCACATCAGTGATAAATTCAGACACAATGAAAAATTATGACTCACATCACATACATAAAATGTAAATGTCTTTATTTTAGTCAAGGTAAAAGCAAAAAATTCCATATACCTTTGTCCCTCCCTCTCCCTCTCTGATACATGGGCATGCCCGTACACACACATATACAATCAATTACTCATTGGCACCTAAACAAACATTAATTCCATCAAGTGTTGAGGCGTAGTTGCTCTTTGCTATATTACAGCCTTTATCACCAGGTCTTCAATATTTTATTTCAGAAGCTTCTGTGTAATATCTGGTATTTCTGAAAAGTGCTGAATGAAATTTTTGGTTCCCAGATGAGTTCAGGTCCTCATTTGGTTTAGTTTTGTTCCTGTAATAATCCTTGACATACTTAGCTTGCTCATCCCCTGATCATTCCTGTCTCTTTTACCTGGCCTTTTGCTTGCACCTGTATAATCACTTCTTTAGCTACAACGGCTTGAAGCCAGTGAAAGTGCTTGGTCATCCTTCTGGAACTGGTAGAAAGGATCACAAACTTGTGTTTCCTGCAATGCAGTGCCAAATCATTTGTTATAATGGCTCTTTAAAAGCTACTTTCATGTTTTTACATGCATTAGTTTAATTTGTACTGTTTCAAAAACTGATCTGTTATTTTTACTGGCTCCCAATACTTACTGGCTCCCAATAATAATAAAACACAAAAATGGGAAGGCATTGCATGAGCATTTGAGAAACCCTGCATTGGTTTATTTGGTATGATATAGAGGTAAATGGTAGAAACAATGATGCAGGAATATTTGCCTGTTCTACATTTGCCAAATCACTTGAAAGCAAAACTCTACAAGTTCCTACACCAAAGGGAACTTGCTCATTCAGCTATTAAGATGCCTTTTGTACTTGTTGGTAGTGAGTCATTCACCATGAAGTAACACCTTATAAAGCCATACCCCAAGGACTAAATGAACCTGAACAAATTTTCAATTACTGCTTGTAGTCTCTGAAATGCCTTTGGCATATAATAATAATTTTTTAAAAATGTGGGATTTATATAGTGCATACTCACACTCTTAAAAAATGAGCTCTTAGAACTTGTGACAAGAGCAAGACAGGCAACATTCGAAGGACCAAAAATAAACAACAGTAGTGATGACTGTGAAAGATAACAAATAAAAGACAACGAAAATGCAACGAGGAATTTGGTAACAAGAAGTGAGGGTATTGTGATTCTACAAACTGACGGAAGGTTGAAGATGTATTATCATTGAGTGTACTATTGTTAGGAGTAATGCTTAAGGAAGAGGATTCAATGGTGGCTACCGGATATGAAAGGGTAGAGAGTTCCATTGATTTGTTGCAGGGTAACTTGTATGTTAATGTTGTGGTGACAGGAATAGTTAGGATATGATCAATCATTAGACGAAGAGCAGAGTGGTCTGGTTGGGATGTGAGAAAAGATAAAAGATAATAGCATAGAAGCCTGCAAAGAAAGGACAGTTTGTAATTAATGCAAGAATGGATGGCTAGGCAGTACAGAAAACAAAGAAGAGGAGTCACAAAGTCCCATTTCCTAGCTCCAGATGTACAGTATTTCTGTACTTTTTGGAGTTTATAAATAAGGTATGAGGGGCAGCCTGCAAGGAGCTGCAGTAAGCAAGCTTAGAACAAACAAACACAAACATATTAGTCAACTGATCCAGAGTGCTGTCAAACACATTAAATCTACTTCCTAATGTGGCCTTTTGGGTAAAAGAAAGCTGTGTGGCTTTACATAGCTTTCTCAGGCCAGAAAAGGATGTGGCCTATGGGTAAGATATTTTTTTTAAAATGGAATATGGTTCAGGGATAGCCCTGAAAAAACAGAGACTTTTTTCAACTCTTTTTGCAAGAGATGAATTCCATTATTAGGTTTACTGGCAGTGGATCAAATATAAAAGTCAACTATATATAGCAATGTTTCTGGCTAAGAGTCAGTTATTTGTTTTTCCAAAATAAACTTACTGAACTGGTCAGAAAAATTTCATTCTTTGTATTTTCTGTTCAAAATACTATTATAACTGACACATATATTTTATAGATAGTTTCATATATCTGATTTTGAAGATATATGTTAATGTATATAAAAAAAAAATCATTCTGCTTACCAAGTTTGAAGATGTTGATACCACCAAAGACATCACTGGTAGCAAGAATTTCATCTGCTGAGAAAAGGGCCAAGAAGAGTTATAGATATCACATGCTTCAGCGCCACTTACTTTGGTTTCATTAATTTTCCGCACTTTTCTTGAAAAAAGTATTTTGGAGACTGGCCAACTTTGCTTGGATATGGTCAACTTCAACATAGTAGTACAATCTTATGAAATAAATAACCAATAGACCACATTTATGCCATGTGTTTTCTCATTCTGAGGAGATTGATGAACCTTTGCTGTACATGCTTGATGGGGCCAGCTCTCCGCATTTTCGTTTATTCTTGGATTTGTTGCGCTTGTATTGCCTATTGAACTGATCTGCACTTTTTTCTGACATCATTGGCATTGTGTTTGACTGTTTACTTGCTTGTGGCTTTTTACTTATTCCTCTGCTAGCATTAACTTTCTCATCGCTGTCAATTTCTCTGGCTAATGCCATTCTTCATTTTTTCCTATCATCCCTGGGTTAGACTTTTCTTCAGTGCCAAACAGTCAAGCATTTAAACATTGTACTGCAATTTCTGCTTTGTGATTATCTGGATATTCTTCTGATGATTTTGATCTAAGTGTTGATTATTGATCTATTTTGCTCCAGTCCAATGACTGTAGCTCTGCTTCACTGACATCTTGATCTATGAATGTTTGCATAAGAACGACCTGGCATTCCAGTTAGTTTTAAAGTGCCACAGGAATTTTGTCTGTCTTGTACTTGTAATGTGCGGAGAGCCTGGCTTTGGCAGGGATACCATGCTATAAAAGCTCACACCATTATTATTATTTGTGATCACTGTTGAATTCATGGCTCTGATGTGACGAATGTTGAGCTTTATAATGAACCTTTAATTTTTCATAAAAATAATTACAAACATTTAGTAGTTTTCCAGTATTATCAAAATCTGTGCATGTTCAGCAGACTGTTACTTTCAGTGGCTGATTTTTATTCTTTTAACAACAGCACACACACAAAAAATAGTAAACTTCTGTCACACTGAGCGCAAGTGTGTCATAACACTTGTTTTTTAATTATAATCCCTCCTATCAACTCCTTGCACTGATGTAGATTTCACAGTAAAACAATTACACTTACAGAACTAGCATAACAATAAACTTGGAGCTTTATAAAACAACAATGATAAAGCAAACATCATTTAAAATTGGAGCATACCTGTGAATTCAATCCCTGTCGCTGACGACAAAGCAATCTTCAAGGAAAGCCAAAGACTCATTTTCAACTGTTTGTTTCGATATTTTGGTCTCCTAGGGTCCCACAATTCCTGTTAGCCTTGAAATAGTTCAATTAATGTATTTTGCTCATTCATATTTCCAAGCAGGGCCTGTGGCTCTGGTGGCAATTTTGAAAAACTGTTCTCCAAAATAGACCAAGTTCTAAAACCCCAAACACAAGGAAAAACAATTTCGCAAATGGTTTGTGAAACATGGTGCGGTGTGTGTCACCTAGCAAAAGGGGAAAACGAGGCTGTTTTAAGAAAACAATGTTTGCCAAACACTGTGTGGCATAGCCTTTAATGAATTGGGTTATATGGATATTTTGCACCAGTTAAAATTAGGCCCAACCTTTTTAAAGTCATGTTGCTATATTGGAAGCTGAGCCAAGTTTTGATAAAGCACAGAAGTTGAAGCACATCTAAATCAAGAAGACTTTCATATGCAAGAATTACACACACTCCACTAAGACACCAACAGAAAAAAATATTTCATATGCTACATACTTTTTAGCTTCAAACACCTCCACCACTATATATATAGACAGACACATCCTACCTCCAATAATCATACTGACTGCATTTACTGTGTTGAAAAATTGAAAAACCGTTTAAATGGTCCCTGTGAATGCATGCAAGTGTATATATACTTACTTTTTGAGGCCGCCAAGAACGAAGTTTGCGCAAGTACACAGGTCACTCCTGTATATATATAGATGATGAATCGCGTAGACTAATTAGTGTGCTTTCAGAGTGGTATCCAGTTGGTTTGTGACTACACATCAAAAGAATCAAGAAACTGGTCGATCATCTACTTGATGCAAGGTCAGCTGATGAGGTATTTTGTGTCCAGTCTTCTAATATGATCAGTAGGTGTACATCAAAACGATGTTCTGCAAAATAAATATCGAATACACGACATGCATGAATTTATTTCCATCAATGTTCTTCGATCATTTAGTTTTCATCCGTCTTAGTTTTTATCTCAGTCTACGCAGCTTTAACAAGCTCCAGTTATGTTACAGAAAAATGTGAAAGCCTCAATCTTTTGGGTGGGAAAAAAGTATCTAAGATGGCAGAAAAATGAATCGTTGTTATCTCTTCACTAATCAATAGCACGGTTGACTAGAATTAAATGTTTCGAACATCAAACGCGGAAACAATAATCGCCTCACCCGAATAAATCCATGGATTGAACGAAAATAACTCCGATGGTTTCTATTTTTACTTGCAAGAGGCCCGTCCTGAGGTGCAAATCTGCAACTGGTGCTATTTTCGGAAAAGGAAAACACGCTTGCAGTTTATTGTAATAAAACACTCACATGATTAGTACGCAAAAGTCTAAAGAAACATGTAACTGGTGAATAGTTTTGTTCATATTGAATTGTTTCGCATACTGGAGTTTTCATCAGATTTGAAAGGAAATAAAGTCTTATTTAAATGCGTGCTCTTTCACCTGAGCACTATATTTCAGTGCGGACTAGACCTGTCGTGGCCGTTTCTATGTGCGAGGGCACATTTGCGTCATCATTGGCCTAATTTGTATTTTCTCCAACAAGTTATACCGAGATAAAATGGAAAGTTCAGCGAAGAGAAGGGTTAGCCCATGCTTTGGTTTAACTACGCATAACTAACAAAGTTTTAGTAAAGACAGTCAAGCTTCTTTCATGCGTGTAACTATCGTGTGCAGTGTGACATGCAGCAAAAGAGCGTTCAGTCTCCTTTTTAGGTTTCAGGGGCCCACAACGCAGGCCTTTTTTTAAAAAGATAAAATCCGTTTAGATTTATGGGTACATGTGTAGATGAGCGAACGCGCAAATAATCCAATTGCAAACATTGAGTGATGGTGTCTGCTCTATTAACTTTTTGGGTTTTCAAAATGTTATAAATGTTAATAAACACGAATTTATAATATGATTTCAAGAATGGAAAAGATCTCTGGTTAAAGCTGTTAGTATTACGGCAGTGTTGTTCTGGAGGACGAAAAACCGATGATCAAGTAGAGGTATTTTACATGTTCAGCAACACTTCTGACACCCGTTTTTGAACGTCGTACATCTTGTTATATATAATAAGGGGCAATCGATTATATCCATATCTCTTTTTTTCCCTCTAATAAATTCTTTATCACATATATACTAAGAACATTTTATCCTAACATCTGTGGTCTGCAGGATGTCCTTAAATATAGGTTTAGAATAATTAAAGCTTTGTAACCATAATGATTCTGCCTCCACACCCTTAATTGTGGTTTTCAAAGCCTTACTATATACATGATATGGTGAAACATATATAAGCACAAATTTGAGAGGAACCAACTGCTATCATGTATTGCCACCATGCAAATTAAAAAAGAAAAAGTTACCCTTAACTAAAACATAATTCCACATAACAATTGGCAACCCATTGTATCAATAATCATAGGATTCCTTCATTATAAATGCTTTGTCACACATGTATAAATATTGTATACTTATATAAATATATATATATTCTGCAGCATGTTTTGCATCAAGTGTTTAAAATAATAAACCCTTTATGATCATATGATTCCCCTCCCCCTAGCTATCTTTATTCTGTTGCAGGTAGTTTCCAAAGCCCGCCTATACATTTAAATAACCACAATTAATTTACATAATTTAGAAGAAATGTTTTCCTCCCAATGTATACCACTTCTAAGAACAGTTTACTTTGTTTAATTAGTAAAAACTGTGTGAAGGAGCGCACCAATTCCAAAAGTGTGGGAAACATCGAGGCAAAAAGAGGTAGTTCAAACATATGTTTATCAACAACCTAAACATATAAATAAAATATTTATATAAAAATTTATATATTTTTAAGTGCATAGCTTAAATATGTTATTTTTTATTTATTGTGCAAATTCACAGGAAAACAAGCAATTCGGTGCGGTTTTTTAAAATTACAGAAGTTGGGTTGGGGGTATGAGGGAATCTTAAAAAATCAAATATGGTTAGAGGGAGAGAACTAAAATGGTGTGACAACAGTATTTTCCCTTAAAATATTGGTCTTTGTAAAAAGTCTTCACATTCTCTGCTGTGAGGGATAGAAAGGCGGCACTTTGTGTAAAATGCAACACAATATCTTTTCATGTTTTTGGACTAATTTTGCTCTGTGTGTGTGGTATGTAAAAGATACATAAAATATCTGCTTCATTCAGAACATGATATAAAGCTGGCATTTTTAGAAAATGACTCAATCAGCATAAACTACATATTTCTGCACTTTTAAGATGTTAATGTCACGGACAAAGGTTATTTTCACCAAGTTCTGACACAGATTCTGCTTCTGCCAAAGCTTCGCTGTGTGTTGTCAACTCTCTGCTGGATCATGTTTCCTCCACACATCATTTGCACACTCCCTTCTGCAACGTACGTGTATATAGTACTCTGAACATTCACAACCTTTGTAAAGATTCTCTGACCCGTCGTCAGCGTTGGCACGATCAAAGTGAACCAGTTAATGTTATCACCCGTAACACCAGCTGGAAACACGACCGACCAATTCAGCATGGTCGTATGAAAACAAGAGACTATCATGTTTCCCCCACACGACAATTATAAACACTCGCCTCCATGTTGAGCTTTTCAGCGCCCAGTCTGTATCGTCAGCACAACAGTCACTGAAGCGTGTTGATATTGCAGAGTTTGTAACAGAGAGCCACCTCAATATTTTCAACATCACTGACACGTGACTTTAACAGCAAGACGACGACAGCGTGAGTCCATCTCACTCCAGTGGGTTACTGTCTGAAATCATTCCCCCGTCCTACACGTGGAGGCGGCATTGCTATTATCTACAAATCATCACTTGCCAAGTACCTGTCTTTTACTACTACTTTATTGTTCACACATACATCTTTTGAATATGTACAAGTCTCTTTTGGGACTCCCTATTGCTCGATACACCAGCTCTGCATTTATAGATACCCTCCGAGTGCCAAGAACAAACTCACAGCCTCTACATTTTTCTCAGAATTTCATGATATACTGGAATATAGCAATGCGCTCAGTGGACCTGCAATGCTTCTTGGAGATGTTAATGTCCATTTTGACAGCAAGTCTCATCCTGACAGTAAAAAATCAGAATCGTTGCATACTTTTCGTCTCGTCCAGTCTGTTTTTCAGCCCACTCATAAAAGAGATCACATCTTGGACTGCGTTATGCATCGACCTGGTGATCAATTAGTCCAGGCAGTTGAATTTTCTCAAGATCTCTCATCTGATCATCTGCATTGATTGAACTTGATCGCAGATGCCCATCATCGGCGCCAGTTTTTACACTCACTCGTCCGTTACGCAGTGTTGATATAGTGGCATTCAAAGCACATCTGCAAACTGCGCTGCTCCAGCCAACCTCTGCTGAGCAAGTGGACTGTGTTTGTCGTAGAGTTGTTGAGTACCCAGTGCCCCAGTGTCTCGACGTCTGATGCGCCAGTCCACATGTTGGTGTTCACAGGTCCGTGTTGACCTCCGTGACCTGAAATGAACGGCGAGTTTGGCGGAAGACTGAACTCACCATCCACAAAGCCCAAATAAATAATTGCACCTCCTCCAGAACACTTTTTGACATATGCAATCGAATGACTGGAATTAGCAAGGCGCAATGCTGCTGCCTTCTGCCTATCCTGCTTCACAGCTGCCGAGTGATGTAACAGAGTGAACGAAGTGTTTACCCGAGTCCAAGCTATTTTGGATGATTTGAGTTTTGGCATTTCAAAATAAGACGCGTAAGGAATGAGACGCAGAGAAGACTTGCTATGTGAGGGAATTAATGTAATTCCTTGCCGAGCCAAGGTATTGAACATGCTATTTCGTTTGTTTTTGTTTTTGTTTTTGTTTTTTATCACGCTGATGTACTATGGTCACTGCAGGTGAAAGAGGAGTGTAAAGTTTAATTAGAAATGTGAGATTGTAAACAATGAATTTTTGTATAAGAAAATTAAATATAAAGTACAGTATTCACCAAGTCAAGAGAATATTGCAGAAATTACGTAGGGGGGACGTTAGAGCTCAGTGTCTACAGAACATCACTTCCAAGGGAACCCAAGTGTTCACACCACTATAGTGGACGTAGTCACATCTACAAAAGAATCTAAGGTTTTAATGTATACCTGGAACCCAGTGAAGTTCAAAGAATCACCTGCGGCTTTTGGGATCTTAGATGGACTAGGATACTTCGCCATTTGGTGCAACGGGAAGCTGGATTGTCAGCTACCGACTGACGGCAGTAGGCCAACCCTCTACCGCCACCTTACGGCGAGTCGACACGGTCATGCACGTGTGACCCGAGAACACCTTCTGATAGAACTCTGCCCGTGGAATACGTCTGAGAGTTGGTATTTATAAGATTTGTGTGATATTCACCAAGTAGGTTAGGTGACTGTGATTACTACTATTCTTGATGATCTTATCTCCTAAACAGTGAGTAACGTATACAATAATTGCTAGAGCCGTTTTAAGACAGATAATTGAATCACCACATTACAAACTGGAACCTTATTGCGAAACAGTATGAAAAGAGTGCAAGGAGTATAAAAATACCCGTACTTTGATCGCAAGATTGGACTATGCTGATTGATTGTAGGGAGTGCCCCGGATGTTCTCATTGCATGTGTCGTTTAGATTCTCGTCGCCTTTAGAACGCTGTGTTGAGGCGAATTGTTACAAAGAAGTATTTGTTTGTAGTCTGTAAAGTCCTCAGCCACTCGATAACGAAAATAACATGAATTGGGAAGCCTCAGACAATCGTTTTGTTGTTTGTTGAAAGAACGCGCAATTGTCTGGTGCGAGCATGTGGATTGAATTATCCGTGCATTTATTTTGAAAAAAAAGTCATAATATCTAAAAGTCATATTATCCAGAAGAAATAACATTAGTTCTTCTTCCTACCTCTGGACTCCTTTTTTTCCCTTGTCTATTTGTTAGATTAAAAATACTTTTTTTTCAATAGAGAAATTTAACAAATCATTAAAATTTTAGTATTTTTTATCCCTTGAATTTAGACAGAAAAACCAACCTATCTGTCCATTGCTGCCTATAGCTTTTGCTGAGATCAAAATTTGGAAAAGTTATCTACTGGCTGCTTTCAGTGGCATTAGAAAATAAATACAAATTAACCGTGAACTCTTAGATGGGTCAAGTGACTAACTATGTTTCTTTTGATTAACAGTGATATGTCAGAATCAAATGTTTTCACTTGGCAACTGACATAAAGTACATCTGCTTTTGGGTGTAATGTTCGTACCTTTACAAATGGGCAACAAATAACACCTGTAGCACGTACAGTGCCCATTCACCATCTACAAAAGCGGCCCCACGGTCCATGTTTGTCTGTTGGTGAGCACAACAAGGCGGAGGACATCGTAGATCATGTTCATGCACATTCAGTCTCATGCACCTCTTCGCTCGAAGTGAAGATGTCAAAAACGGGTGGACATGTGCTGACCATCTTTGGTTGTCCTAACGGATATATCGTCTGTAACTAGTCTCCGCTAGATGACAGTTATTTTGCAAGCGAAAGATCTACTTGCGTACATTAAAACCTGGATTATCCCACTCTATACAACAGATTCTCTAGCTAGTGGAACTCGAAGAAGCTTGGTGTCGGAAGATAAGCGAAGAGGTCGTGCGGGTGTATAGATGGGAGCGATTCGGAGAGCACTGAGGACCGGTGCCAGAGACAGCAAGGTTAGAGTGGATAGTTTATAGACTGTATGTCTTCAACTGACAGTCAGTGAAGACAGCGAATAATAGGTGATATATGTTAACATCTAGACAGTTTGCAGATGAGGCGAGCAGTGTTATTCTGGATCATTTGAAGTCTGTCGAGAAGATATTTAGGAATTCCAGCTAAAAGAGAATTACAATAGTCCATCCTCTACAGCATAAAAGCACAGATTAGAGTTTTAGTTGCATTGGTGGAGAGATAGGGACGAATGATACTCATCCTACGAAGTTCAAGTTAAGCATTGCTGCAGACATGAGAAAAATGCTGATGAAAAGTCAAACTGATTGAGAATGACACCCAACCGTCAGATGTGGAGAAAGGAATAGTTGAGTTGTTTATAGACAGAGACTGAGGGTTAGAAGGATAACTCAGAAATGTCTTTGGTCAAGTAAGTTAGCAGTTCAGTCTTATCATCATTCAGTTGGAATCTGTTTTGGAGCGTCCAGGACTTCACATCATTTATGCATTACTGTGTCGTTGTAGTCTGGACCACTGAATCATCCCGGACCAGCATACGAACATTTTTTTTTCCAGTTAACTGCTAAAACGAGACATTAGACAAGAAAGCTTCCGGTTTATTCACATTTCAGTTTAACTACTAAAACGAGGCATGATACAAGAAAGCTTCCGGTTTAGTCACATTCTTTGTTTAGGCTCGCCAAGACTAACAGCGGAGAACTTCGCAAGAGGCTACGCGTTGGTCTTGGCAGACAGACAGCAATCCACCTATACACGTCCTTGGTGAGACTATATATCTCAGGACAGAAGCATCTAATTAAACACCATTCATACACACACAGAGTTCGGTCTTGAGATAGGATCGAAACTAGGACAAAGCAACATCGTGAATACCAAAAGAATGTTGAAGTCTGTATAGGTGGATTGCTGTCTGCCGAGACCAATCCTTAGCCTCTTGCGAAGTTCTCAGCTGTTAGTCTCGGCGAGCCTAAACAACGTCTGTGACTAAACCGAAAGCTTTGAATACTGAACGAATCATCACCGCAGCTCATTCATTTCACATTTTGTGGACTAGATCAATTCTACTGGCCATAACCTTTTAGCTTGAGGTGATGTAATGCAATGTACCAAATATACCTATTGTTGTTGTGTGTGCATATATATATATTTAGAACTTCACTGTAGTCAACATGCATCTATGTACTCAGCTGTATTGGCATGTCATTGTTCACTTTGCGGCCTGGCTGTAGGTACACAATGCCATCTATGCAGAACCAATCATTAACCTCAACTCATTCATATACTCGATCAACTCTACCGGCTGTGATACTTGAGTACAATGCTCATGAAGGAGCATTCTCTAGGTGTTTGAGGTAAGAATGAGACATTGAAAGCTCCGGCCCTGGGGAGGGATCCCAGCAAACAATCCCCCATGTGCTCACAAGGTAAGTTGTACAACAGGGTGTAGCATCATCCAATGAATTGTAACATCAGTAGGCACACTTGGGGTTTTGTACAACCAGCTATGTTGAGTTCAAAAATGTATAGAAAAGAAATCTGCAATGAGCAGAATACTTCCCCTTTTCTGCCCTAAAACATACAAATATCATGCATTTTAACTACTGTTTTTCCCCTTTTTGTCAAAGGTTTTATATCTAATAACTGCAAGAAAAGAGCAGTTTCTGATAATATTTGAATTGTCAGACAATATAAACAGTACAAGCATTGGTTTTCATTTCTAGTTATGTGGTAATGGAAGATCATGCTTAGTCTTCCTTTTACTTTCTTTATCTTTTTCTTTCATCCAATCTTTTTGAATTCTTTTCATAACTGCCATCACATTTCTTTCAATTGTAGCGATGTGCATTTTTCGCGTGGTTCTCTGGGCCATCAAAAAACTGACACTTGCTGTGATACTTTCATGTCTCTGCCACATTTGCATGCATCAAGGTCCTCACATTGGCAGGCAGCAATGTGAAACAAATGATGCAGAATTTACATGAAATTTACTGTCTTTATATTCTCCTTTCTTTGCTTGATGTTTCTGCTGCTTCATCCATTAATCGAGACACTTTGAGGTTTACATCTTAAGTGGTCGTGATGGAATTCCAGAACAAATCCACAGGTCTATCAGTAAACTTGGGGAGCAGTGTTCTCATTGCTGGTGTACTTGATGTCCTTCAAAGACAGAAAATAGCGTCCAACAGGGAAATTCTGACAATAGACTACCAAAGATACTTGTCTTTAGGCTACTCATTATATTGTTGTACAACTATTTAACAGTTTTACTATCATTCTATTTGTCCACTGTAGGTGTATCTCACTACAACAGTCTAGGCTGACATAGCAAGGATGAAATGATTTCTAATCTTGTTTATATAGCAGCTCTTCAGACTGACAGCTGAAGTCACTCGCTCGTTGTTATGTGTAAACATCACTTATTATTAATTTTATAGCTTATGCACTGTGCTGAATCATAATAGTATAATCATCAATAAATATGAAACAAAGAAAAACAGATTAGGGAAATAAAAAACTATAGATCCTGCAGAAATAATGTTTTTAAGTACAAAACATTTCAAGTAAACATAGCAGATCAAAATTGTGACTGAGGAACATTTCTTACGGTAATAAGGTAGCGTTTTGCTTATTGAAGAGTAAATTGACTTTTTCATATTTGAAATCAGGATAGTAAATTGCCAAAAAAAAAAATACCCTTGAAAATCACTGACATCACTGCACCCTACTGTACTGGCCTTGAGCTAAGGAAGGTAACCCTGAAAAAAGTGATGAAGATAAAAGTGCTGGGCCACAGGGTGTACTGTAATTAAACACAACACCATGCAGCAACAGCCACTATGACACTTGGAGACAGAATCAACAGAAATGGAGCTCAGCCTGTGAATATACACCAAGCAGCTGCAGTACTGGGCTTCGCGCCTCAAGGGAGTCTACCCTCAGTGACTGGGGGTACCTTTAACCAATCCTGTTAAGCCAGGGGATGGGGAAGGAGAGCAACTGCCCAATGTACCACCAAAGATAACCCCAATATTACCATCATGCACTGGAAAGCAGAAGGGGTTTCCCGTAAGAAAACTGAACTAGAGCAGCATCTGCACAAAAACAGCATCAGTATCTGCTGGATCCAAGAAACATATCTGCAAAAGGGAAACCCATTTCAGATCAGAGGGTACCAGGCTTTTCAGAGTGATAAAGATAGGAGGAAAGTGGAATGATGAAACAACCTGAATGTTCATGAAAACAACAGAAACATGAATGATGCAGAGTACATCAAAGTCAAGGTAATGATGCAAGACAGTATCATCACTGTCAATTATTATTGTCTCAGCGATAAACTGCTGCCACTAGATATTATACAGGTCAGGGAAAGTGACTTCCTTGTTACTGGAGACCTCAACAGTCAATCCTAGAGTTGGGGATATGACACCTTAGACAATGAGTTGGACATAGAAGCCCGGCAAGATGAGAATTCTTCTCAACAATCCCACAGACACAAAATTTCTATTCACGCTGCTGACTAGCATTCCATGTGGATGACATAAGAAACTCAGCAGAAAAGTCGAAGGACAGCAAGGAGGAACTGATCACCCATTTTATATTGCTAAGTTTAAGTTTTTTTTTGCATCATCCAATCTTTGACATCTTTTGACATACAGGCTTCTATGGTGTTAATAGACTCAGAAGGTAGGGTGGAGCAGTGCAACTGGATGTCATCAAAAGTCCTGGCATATAAACTGCTATCAAGAATTTTAGTATCCTAGCCACTATTATAACTATAAGAAATGAAAAGCTGAAAAATCAAATTCTGTGCCAAGCAAGTAATTGAGTATATGGGTATATAAAGATATGAATGGCATGTCTAAAATATTCTATGTGTTGCATCTGATGAGATACCACTAACCCAGCTTTCAGCTTTATTTAATTTATACTGTGTCTTCATATCTACACTGTTGTGCTGATTGCACTGTTTGTTGGTAAGATCCTTTTGGCAATGAGCCTTAAAAAGATGGAAAAGGTGAAAAATCATAAAAGTCAAGAGACCAAAAGAAGTACATATGTACAAATATTCATTAGGTCGGATACGATATATATATATTAATAAATTTTGCTGACAACTTTGATAGATATGTTCTATGATACAATGTGTGAAAGTTATTAGGATAAAGTTGGTAGGATGATCCAGGTATACCAAAATAAGATGGGAAGTTATGCTCTATTGACTATTGGCTCTATTAATAGTCTGTCTTAAAATCCCACTTTCAGAGCATCTTCCCTCTTTCCACTGTCTATACCCATCTGGTTAGCTTTACTGCAAATCACTTTGTTCATAAAGTTGAACTGAACTTCAACAGTGTCACACCACCCCATGTCAGGAATTGTAATGGTACTCAATCTTAAATATCTTATATTCATCATTTCATCAGGTGTCTGAAAATGATAAGAACAGCATTATTCTCAAGTGAAAACTCATCACATGTATGCTTGACTTGATCCATACCAATCTTCTGTTTGAGTGTACGTACAACCTTAGGGGAAGTGAACAGCCAAATGGTTAGAGCACTGGGGTCTGAACCAATAGAATTGCTTAATACCTGTGTGGTATAGATGCAGTTTACTTCCCCTTGTTGACCTAGCTGTCGGGAATGGGTACCTGACTCCATAGACTACGGCATAGAGGGTTGAGAATGGCAAGGCAGCAAATGAGAGGAGATAGGTACTGCTCTATAATGCTGGCCCAATAAAAATGAGATACAGTCAAATCTCCCCGCCACCCCGCTACTATGCCACTCTCGGTATATGCCACTTTGCCGCTGGTCCACTATAAATTCAATGTAAAAAATTTACTATGTCGCTACTATGCCACTTTTGGTGACTGTTAAAAGACACAAGTTGTGAAATGCTCGATTACTATACTGTATGGTAGGTGGGACATGCAGTTAGGTGGGATTTGGAGGCTGGCAATGACAGCCACGTGACAGAGGAAGGTGTGAGGGGGTCGTTAGCTAGCGAAGCCGACGATTCTGAGAGCTTTGGACCAGATCTAAAGGCCCTCCTGTCTCTGGACCCTCTAAAACATCCAATTCTATGCGGATCCCTTGGAAAAAATTAATTGCCCACCCCTGCTTTGGCACTGACGGGGAAAATTAACTTGAACCCCTGCAAATTGTACTTATGCCTAAGGTGGCATAGTAGGGAGATTTGACTGTAGAAACCACCTCTCTCTCCTACAAAAAAAAAACAACTTAGGAGAGGACCTTTACCTTTTTCAATCTTATCCTCTTGTCCTTAACCCTAATCATCAATCAAAGTTTGACAGCAGATGTGTTCCTTAGCTCCTTCAAACTGCTTTGATTAAAAGAAGCCTTCCCTTAATGTGAACAATGACTGTCCATTTAAAATTTGTCCTGTAACCTGCTAAAAGCAGCCTTTGACATGCCAGATTGATTTTGCACTGCCTCAGTATTGTTTACCCATGTTGGGTTTTATGCTATCAAGGTTTGAGTCTTACCTTTTGGGTAGGACACAGACCATACTAGTTAATGGACAGCTTTCAGCAGTTGCACTCTTGACCTTGAAGATCACACAGTGGTCGGTATTAAGGCATATTTTACTCAAAGCCTTTATCTCAGGTGGTTCAGTCTCATGCCATTTCCAGTCAATCCTTTCCTGATATCGCTCAACTATACTCTTGTGCCTCACCTAGGATAGCACACACCATTCTTCAGACTTGAAACATATAGAGATGAAATCCTAATGGCTGAAAATAACAATGAAAAGACAGAAGCTCTAATGATTCACAAAATGATGCATGGTCACACTACCAGATTCCATGATGGCTGCCTCATTTTCCTCTTCAGCCAGAAACCTTGATTTTATTATGACAAGTGACATGTTGGTCAACATCTACAGAACTGCACACCTAAAGCTATGCAAAATATGCATGATACATTAGTATCTTTCCATTAAAACTGCCCACACCTTTGTCCATGTCTTTGTATAATCACTATTATTCTCCTTTTTCTGTCCTCTGTTCTTCATTGGCTGTACTTCTCTCCCTTTATGGTGTAAGGGAGATAACCATGTTTGGACTGGTTGAGCTAGTATAACTATTAATTTGTTGACATTTTATTTCCTGCCTCTTTTGCTTTAGTCTTATGCAATTTCCAGCCAGTCTATTGTCGATGACACTTTACACTTCTGCTTCCTCTAGGATGCATTGTACACATCTTCAGGCTTTACAAGTATGCATCTCTTGGCAGGTTGAGAATAAACTCTAACAATAAAAACCCTTATTGCACCTTTGTTTTATCAAAACCTGACTGCTGTAATTCTCCTATCTGGTTCTCCTTTGTACTTCATTAACAACTCCAAAAGCTTCTAAACTCTGCAGCAAGACTCAACCTTTAGATATGCCAGCAAGATCATACTAAACTTCTGTTTTCTCTGCCGGCTTCCTAAACTGGATCAGGATTTAGAGCAGTCATGTCAGACTAAGGGCCCCCAAGGGCTGCATAGGTCACATTTGTGTTGTCATGAGGGCCGTACAACATGTACAGTGTTCTTTGTGTGGGCCGCAGGGCGGCATGTTTGACATGCCTGGTTGACATCATGAACTAGCTACGTGCTGCTTTAGGCTCTGCTCTTCTTGCTTCTCTGACCTCCTAACTCACTGCACTCCAAGAAGGCACATACCTTCTTTCCATTGCACAAATGAAAGCCTATGGTGAATGTATGTTCATCCATTCAGCATCTACTTGTTTGAACTTCCTCTCTTCATATTACATGCTACCAGCAGACAGTCATTCAAACATGCACTTAAGGCACAGTTGTTCAAAATACATCTTACATTTTAAGCCACAACTTACTGTTTCATATTATTTACAGCTTTCAATGTTTTCAATTGTTTTAGAACTTTCTATAGTTCATGTTCTACTGTAAATTGATGAGTGTTAAGAGCATGTCCATAATTTGGTGATAGAACATTATACAAATGTCAAAATGATTTTATAGAATGAGGTACATTCTGAGAATGAGAACTGACCATTACTGAAAAAAATTAACTATGCACTTTTGTAAAGAGCTAATAACAACTGCATCTTTTGCTAACTTGCAAACAACTCTGAGATTAATTTCACATTTGATTTAAGTTAACCTCTGAGATGCTTAATAAAATATAAAATGCAATTACCTTTGAGAGAAAATGCAACAAGCTTGAGAGGAAAAATGGCAAAAAAAGTGAAAGACTAACTTTTGTTATCCTTATAATCACATGTTAAAAATTATTAACAAGAATGACATATAGCCCTCTAATAGTTACAGAGAAATAAAAGGTTGAGAAAGAAATCTTCAATCATGCATTTATGACCATCAAGATTTCAAGAATGCAATGAAAATGAAAAAAATATGATGATTTTGATGAAATCTTTAAACTGACAGTTTAAAAAGTTATTTAGCATGAAATTCAACAATAAACTCGATATTACAGCACCACAGAAAACAAGTAAGCTTATTTTGTTATTTCTAATATAAAACATTTCTAATGAGAAGATTCTACCTGACAGACTTAAATCTATTTTGTTTGCAGTTTCAAGTAATGGAAATGCAGAAAGAAGAGAATTATGAAGTTTTGGAAGAATCAAAGAATATAAAAAAATTAAAGTTTTAGGGTTATAATTATAGATGTCTATGAAAACTTAATGACTAATAAAATAAGAAGCATTTATTGCTGTTTTGCAATTGATCTTATTTCATTCTTCATGTCATCTCCAGTTTAAAAAAATCCCATGTTCATATATTGCATAGTTGTTTTCTGCTTTAGATTTGGTCATGGAGTTAAAAGCAAAAGTTTAAGATGAAAGTTAAGTTACAAATAATAATCACCAAATTGTAGCACAACAGTTTTTTCTGTTCTTTATTATGTGTTAGTTTGTGTCCACACTGCTCTCAGTCATCTGATCTGAGCTTTAGTCTTTTTTCTTGAGGTTCATCCTCTTCTTCATCCTCATCCTCTTCATCTTCATCATATTCTGGAGACTGTGGAGAGGATGAACCATGACATCTCCCAGAACTGCTTGCTTCTAAGGATGTTGTAACAGTAGATACTGTTGTAGCTCCTGTACTGTTGATTTCATGATTTGGGGAGACTGGTTCAGTCTTCACTACTCCCTGAGTTACTCCTTTGACAGCTTGAGGTGCTACTGATAAGATTGGCATGGCTCCAGCAGAAGTGGAAAATGACAAAGAACCACTGAAAACATAGTAACCACATCAAAAAAGTGTTTCAATTCTTAACTATATTCACAATTACACTTCTACTGCTGATCAATTAAGGAAGTCAACAAAAAATACTTAAACGTTGTTTACACCACTGTATCAGCTAGTGAAATACACTATAGTAAGATTTTTTTTTAAAATACTTCATAAAAGAAGAGCAAAGGTATAAAATGCCTAATATTGTAGCTGGACTGATCACAGTCCATATCACTAAATATTGTAGCCAGACCATCAGTTAGTGAAGGCTCTTTAAAGCCATAGAGCCAATTAAGTCTATTCTTATTTGTTCTTCAAGGTAAAAAATGGAAGTTCCCAAAAAAGAATTTTAATTTTGATTCTGATTCTTATTAAAATTTTACCTCTTACTCTTTGGGTGTGCAACCTGATCTACCTAACACTGTTCAATGACTTGGTGACCTGTGATTTTAGTAGGCTGAACTTAGCGATTTTTAGAAGATGGTTGGTTGGCTGCATTTTACGGTTCTAAGGCTATATCATGGGAAGAGAAGAGGTGATACAAAACAGTAGCCAACATAAGGAAAAAGGATAGGTAATATGATAAAAAGGGTGTTGTGGCTTAAACGACCACCACTGGCCAGAACCTTAATGATAGTAACAGATTGAATTTATACAGCGCCATATCCTGGTCCTATGGACAGGCTTGTGGTGCTTTATTTGTTTGTGTTTTACTCTGTGCCAGCAATCAAGGCCATATCACTGTGTGAAAAGATAATGTTACACAAAGATATTTAAAATATGGAAATCGCTGGCAATTTGACAAAATCCCCAAAAAACAAAAGCTAACCTAAGAAACAAAAATGATACGTTATTTATAAAATGTAAAAGGAGTGTTGTGGCTCAAAAAGCCACCAACAAACCAAAACCACAAACCAAAAACTAACAAGATATAAAAAAACTTAAATCTTATAGTAAAACCCTATTTTCTTTAAAAATGAAAAAAAAAAAAAAATAGATGCCAATGGGACAGATCTAACAGGTAAAACAAAGAATCTGCTGTAAAAAATTGCTGGTGGATACTCTGGAAACCAGAACAATTTATTAAATGATGGTGTTCATTGCAGTCCCCCAAAGAAGGATGGGATAAGGAAGTTGGGTCAGAAGTCAGAAGACCTCTCAAGGTCCTATCAGGAGATCCGAGCAAAAGGTCAAAGATAGATACAGCAGATTGTGACAGTCTTGCTCAGAGTAATCTGGGCAGCAACAGCCTGAAGAGAAGTGGAAAGCGGTATTTGGCTAAACAATAGTAGCAGTGGTGAAAAAGAGCAACCCCACCTGAAGGGATGTCAGTGAGTTCTGATGCAAAACTTGAAAGTCTTTGAAGGAAAAAGAGGTGGAATGTATGAGAAGAGTTTCCTGTAAAGCTACAACTGAGGTAGAAAAGTGAAACATCAGGTTTCAACATTATCATCTTGCCTTAGAATCTGTTTGGACTTACTGTGTGAAGACAAGCATGTTTTAATTTTTTTTAAATTGCAGAAAAAAAAAACCAAAGAAACAATTTTGCTCTTACCTTGGTGTAAACGTCAAGCCTGCAGCACATACAGCAGCTGTCAGTGGACCCTGTCCTCCTTGAGCACTCCACTGATACACCAAAGGTGACAATCCTGCCAAATCTGCACTTCCAAGCTGAAAATCTCCTGGAATCAGTTAATAATATCCAAATAACTGGACATCGACACATACAAAAAATGAATCACTAAAGCAGCGGTTCTCAACCTTTTACTTGTGACGCCCCCCTGACGAACAAAGGTACATCCACGCGCCCCCCTTAGCCAGCAATGTAAGCTAATCTCACTAATGCCGGGATAAGAAACTTTTAAAAAATGAGCACCTTCATGACCCCCTTGGGGGGGCGCACCCCACCGTTTGAGAACCGGGGCACTAAAGAATAGTAATAGCCAAATTACTTAACATATTGCTTTTGGAACTGATCTGTACTGTAGAATTTAGTAATAATAATAATAAACACACAATTTGTATAGTGCATAATTACACTCCTAAAAAGCATGGTTTTAGTGCTTAAGAACAAGAAGACATGGACAACATGCAAGGGACAGAAGAACAAACATATGCACTATGAAAGAATAAACAACAGCACCGATAATAAATAAAAAACAAATACAGAAAATGCAAAGAGGAACCAAGTAACAAGGGCTGAGAGTATCCTGATTTTGCAAATGGAAGACGAGCAGGAAAGTCCCAATAAGCAGAAAAGGGGTGAAAGAGTGTGACTTGTAAGGCTTGGTAAGAACCCTACAAACTTTGTGTAATGTATTTCTGATTCAACACACACAACCCTCTCACCAAAAAAAGGGAGCATAAGGTGTAAGGTGGAACACATCTGCCAAAAAAAAAAACAACAAAACAAACAAGAAACAAACAAATAAAAGGGGAGGCCCCCACTGATACCTGCTGTCAAAACTGCATTTTGCAGCTGTGAATTTGGTGCAGCTTGTTGAGTTGGTGTTGCTATTGACACGGCAGGGGTTTCTAAAGCAGTACTCACAGCACCCCTTGAAGCCTGAAATAAAAATCTTCACAAAATCCAATATCAGACAAAACTTTAAAATATTACATGCTTAATCTCTCCCTTTCGAAAAAAAAAAACACGTAGACTGTAAAGATACACATTACAAAATTTGCAGAATGTGTTCTTTAGCAACAATGTGAATGTCATACCTGAGTAGCGAACACAAAACCTCTCTCAAATTAAAATGAGACAGAATACAGCGAAAATATTTTTTGTGGTCTACATTCATATTTTTTTGATGCAACACTAAAAAGCTTCTCATTAATTCCATTTAGAAATACAATGAAACATTGAGTGGTATAAAATTTTTAATAATATTAATACCCCTGGGTATCTAAACTGTATGAACTAACAAAAAGATTCCTCAAACCAAAAAAGATATCATGGCTTCAAAAGACTTTGCTTGTTTATGTTTTACACCGTGCCAGCAACTAAGGCTACATTATAGCAAGAAAAGATGTTACATAAAGATATTTAAGAAACAGAAATTCCATGTGATTTGACAAAATCCCCAAAAACAAAAGCCAACATAAGAAACAAAGTTTTAAAATGATAGGTTTTAAGTAAAAGGAGTGTTGTAGCTCATAAAGCCACCAACAAACCAAAACCCCAAACCAAAGACTAATCAGATATAAAACTTTAAATCTTATGGTAAAACCATACTCTAAAAATGAAAAAATAGTTGCCAATGGAACAGATCTTAACAGGGAAAACAAAGAAACAGCTTTAAAAAAAATGCTGGCGGATACTCTGGAGACAGAACAATTTTTAAGAATTGTAAACATTCCCCAGCACCAAAGAGAGCCTGGTGGAGGTTCACCTCATAAAATATGCAGTGCAGCTGCATGGCATAGGTGTGTCCTAACCGTCTTCGAATGAGAACTACTTTCTCCTATTGCACCAGACGGCACAAAGTTAAGCGATCAGAAAGACAGGGAATGGTAGCCAAAAACTTATTTTGGCCCAGAATGTCCCAGTGAGTGTCCAAGTGGCATTAGAAAGAAAAGAAGAGAGACCTGTGGAAGATAAGTCAACACCTGAAAGAAATGTTGGCAGGAGAAAGACCAGTGAAGACAGAAGACAGGAAAGATAAAACTGTAGTGTGACAGAGAGATGTTTGTTTAGAAAAAATATAGATGAAAGGGCCAGCTGAGTCACCCAGCCAATAGAGAGGATGGGTGTTAGCCTCTGGCATGAGAAGCCAGGCCTATAGGTCTGGGAAAGATGACGGTTAAGGAAAAGAAAAATCCTACAGATTGCGATGTGTTTTATATATATACTGTTTTATATATATAATGTGTTTTCTAAGATTTTACCACTCAAGCCAGCAAGAGGAATGAACTATTTTTAAAAATGATACACTCCTGCACAAGTCACTGTAATCATTGCTGTGATATTATAACATTAACAACCTTACATTTATAATGCCACCACCTCCACGATCAGGAATCAGGACCTTGAGCCCTGGTTTCTTTGAAGATGTTGAAATAGGCATAGCCTCATGTAGTGCAACAGGCACTGGGGATGTTCTTGAAGTCATAGTCCCCTGAGGCTGAGGTGATGCTCGCGAAGACATTGAGCTGATGTGGCTTCCTACAGGAAAAAAGTGAAAACTTATAACCAGTAGTTGATAGTAGTATTACATTTATAGTTGACAGGATATCTTTATACAACATTATAACAGTCATACCAAACAATGCTTCTAGAACAGAAATATAGGGACAATATCAATGTGGTCCTTAAAGAAAGATTTGTCTGATAGTCCTTAAGCATATAAATTTAGTTGAATGTACTCATCACTGAAGTACAAAAAGATGAGAAAAATATGAGTATATGAGGACAGCCTCATAATGTGTAGATGTAAGGCTCTGATTGCTGAGCAAAAAATAAGAACCCAGGCATTCAGAATCAAATTCCTATAAAAATTGCTCCAAATTTCACACATGGAACCCAAAACCAATGACTGCTGATGAAGAGCGACTGTCATCAGCCAGTGTCTGTCAAGAGATGAATGAAAGGAATGACAAATAATAATAATGTTAATTTGTATAGTGTGATATCTCAGCCTAAATTTAAGCTCATTGCATTGAACAGGATCCATAAAATAGCTACAAAGATGAAGAACAAAGAACAATATGAAGACTTGCTGTGTTCTGGCAGTAAAGGGCAATCACTACAGATTTAATGATGATTCCAGAAAACACGGGTTAGTGACATCAGGAGAAGATCGAGAATATACTGAGTAATCTTGAAAACAAACAGTTTTGGATGCCAAAATGCCTTAGCTTTTAAAAGAAAACTGTGGCTCTGTAGTCAGTATTCTAATCCATAGCTGCTCTAGAAAGTCCAGCGAGAGGCAGATCTGCATAATTTCATAGCTATCATCATCAGTCCCCTAGATTTGTTATCCTCAATCTTACAACCATTGTGCTACTACATGTACAAGCATTTACCGCAAGAAAGAACTTATTATGATAATGCTAATGCCAATCTTATCACTTTAAGTTGAGTTGATTAAGACGACCAGTACCTGTAGTATTTGGTGAGGTACTCGAAGAATTTGCAGTTGATGGTGGTGGCTGCAACAATACAACAGTGTTCGAACCTGCACCTGTCACAGGGACCTGAGCTTGAGAGTATTGAGTAGGCACAGTGACAGGAACTGCATTCTGAAATGGTGTTAGACTCTGCAAAATAAGTAAAATCCCAAACATTTTCCCTTGAGTTTCTTACCAAATCATTTCATAAAGATACTATTTACTTATTTTGAATGATTTATAACGATAAAATAATTGTCAAGAAAACATACCAATTGATGCTCATTCATGCAAATGCATCTAGTATGAAATATACTGCCATGTGTTATGTATCTGTGAGACAAAATAAATGTTTAAAAATATATATACACACTGGCATGTTATGGCTGGTTAATGTGCTTTATGCAGACATAAACTCTATCATGGTACGGTCGGTTGGTTGTGCTTTACGTCACACTAGCAACTAAGGCTGAGAACTTAACTCTGGTATTGGAAACTGCCTCCACAAGTCTTTTCTTTCTTCTCACTTCTCACTTGGTCTCAATCAATATTTCACTCAAACATAGCTATAATCCACAGTCCACATATAAAATCCACCTTCATCTGCATTTATGTATGAGAAATTTAGTCCCATCTGTAAAGGTTTGCAGGCTGGCCAGTTGTAAAAGCTGAATGCTCTGTCACGCAATGGATAATTCTTCTGACCACCATTCCACCACACCCAATTACAACACTTAGTACATGTCTATACACCAAATCAGTAAAATAGATCAATATATATATAAAATGAAACAAAAAAGTGTAATTTAACTGGAAGATGCAATAAAACAGTACATATATACAGTAGCAGTTTACATCTAGGTCCGAATGTAATTTCAAAACTTATCTCTCCTCGACATCGCTCGCCTCATAAACGTTCACAGTTCGTAATCCAATGTTCACCGTTCATAATCCAATGCTCACAGATCATAATCCACAGTTAATTTCTTGCAACATCAATACTATAAGTCTAACCTCACGATGGCATAAACTTCCAACATTACATACACTGAGTCCAGCAAACAACAACTTTCTTACATCTCCTCAAAATGGACTTCCAGTCTCATCATGCAGATTATGAAAGTGATGATCCTCTTGTAGTCCGAGGCTGAGTCATCTCTTCCTACATGTGGCAAGCATATCCCTTGTCACTGATCAGATTTATGGGCCCCACCTTGACCAGCCTGTCAGGTCATTAGCCGGAACGGTGGCAACTTGACCAGTGCAAGGTTGGTGGTCTAACTCTAACCAAACTTTGCTAAAAGTAGAAAATATGTTTTCTACACCACCAACATAATCTGCATAAGTATGTCCCACACAACATTTCCTCAAGACAGATCTCTGCTTGCCAGCACACAGATTCTGAAAGTTGATCTTATTAAAATGGTCAATCTTATTCAGAGGTTGAGTTGCCTCTTAATGCATTTTTGGGTGTCCTTGGTCACCCTTTGATGTTGGACCAATTCAGGATATTATCAACTACTAAAAATCTTCAACACAGCAGTCCTATTTAGGTCAGCATATCACATCACTGGTCAAGATTTATTACCCCTACCCTAGCCATTAGCAGCAACTTGATCAGTAGACTGTTGGTGGTCTAAACCAGTGATTCTCAAAGTATTTCAACCAGCTTTTATTTCAATTGCATAGGATACACCAGACTTTGAATGGCTGCCTCTTCATTCCACTAACCCTGACCAAAACACATATATGAACGAAATTTTTATTCCTTAGGCCACGTGGCCTCAACAATGCGGGGAGTGAACATAGTTCACACAATTTTATGATAAAATATTACAATTTAAGAGGTACATGATAATTTCAGTTGGAATAAACAATTACATCCAAAGAGGGTGACATTAACAGATGGATTTTTCTTCGTTTAGCTACTGACAGTTTTACGTCATTTAAAACAGCGGTAACGACATCTGCCTAGGTTAGTAATATATGATGTATCATTGATTAAGGCTGAGAAGGTAGAGACAGATTGATGAGTTGAGTATTTCAATGCACACCTTGATTCTCCCAGGCATAGCCAAAACCAAACACACTTCAGACACCCAGCAGGCTTTCCCTTTATTATGAAGCTTGACCAGCGTATTATATGCTTTCTGTCTGCTGGGGTCAAGCCTCGTTAGGCATAACCAGTATTGCATGCATGAGGCTTTGGAGTGTACATAGAGGGGAACTCTAATTGTGTCACCATAGACCATATCGTTTGGGGCTTGGAGCTGACATAAAGTCTTTTTTTTTAATGTGGAAAGGCACAATATAAAACTCACCTTGACTGAGCTTTGTTGCATTGCACGTGCATACTGCTCATCAATTCGACGATAGCTTTCTTCAGTCCGTGGTGTCAGTGGAAAATCTTCATCCTCCCCATCCAGATCAGTTCCTTTATTCTCCTTCTTATTAAGAAGCTACAAGAAGATTTTGAAAAAGTTGAATAAGCAACGAAATTTAATTGTCAATGGCTTAATGTGACTTTGCTATTCATTCAAATGAAAGACATTGTTCTTTATTAATGAGTTTGTCACCAAGTTAAAAATGCAGCATGTAAAACAAACATTACCAAGTACTGAAAACAAATTCTAAATACCTACAGAATAACAGAAATGACAAAAATAAAATGTTAAATTCTCTTTCTTTGATAATTATCTCAAGACATGACCATAGGAATTACTCTACTACCAATCAAAATATCAGGCATAGAGTTCCCTTCCTCGCTAAAAACAAACTCAAAAGAAAGTGAGGTGCAGCCTACCAAGTCAGTGATCTACCTCTGAATACTTAAGTACCCCTTACAACCCTACAGGGCCTGCTGGATCCTATCAGGTTGGATCACTAAAGAAAGAGAGAATGCCTGTTTCAAGGCACCTAGCAATAACATTTTTCTACTTCTTCTATTAATATAATGTATATGACGCCACTTTCATCTTACATCCAGTCTCACAAGGTTTCTCATCAACCATATGCTGATGACATACAACTGTATTGCTCCACTCCACCGGCTGAATCTCACTTTGCTACCAGCACCATAGAAGTCTGTAGTAACCATGTCAAAGACTGGATAGTAACAAACAAACTTAAACTCAGTGATGATAAAACAAAAGCCCTCTTATGTTTGAGAAGAAGACATCCTATTCTGTCTATTATGAGCTACTCAAGATCAGCGCCATCCGTCACATTCTGTCTATGCGTGGTACTAACATTTTGTCTGTGCATTTGTTCTATCCAGGCTTGATTACTGCAACTCCTTGCTTGCTGGTTGTCCTTTTTCACAAACTCCAGAAAGTATTGAACTCTGCTGCACATCTGGTGCTTAGAGCTTGGAAACGGGAGCATGCCACTCTTCTCCTTTGTTTTCTGCACTGGCTACCCATCCATTCTCGAAACCAGTACAAACTGTCTGTGCTCTGTTTTCATTTCTTTTCTGCCACCTGCCCCGAACATTTCTCTGAATGGCTCTTCCCTTATATCCCAGCTAGAAAACACTGCTCCTCGTCTGATGATCGTCTCCTTACTCTTCCTGTCACCAAAACAACAATATATGGCCACAGGATTTTTAGTTATTGTCCAGCGAAACAATGGAACTCTTTCCCTTTCCACCTACCCACTATTGAATCCTTTACAAGAGCACTGAAGACACCCCTTTTCTGTAAACATTACTCAACCTTTCCCCATAATGCTAGTCCTTTTTCACACCCTTCCTTATGCAATATTATGTTACTCTCAGGTCTTGTTCTAGTTATTTGGTTCCTCTTTGCATTTTCTGTATTTGATTTTATTCTTCGTTAGTACTGTTGTTTATTCTTTTATAGTTCATATATTATTTGTTTGTTTTCCTGTCCCGTGCATACTGTCTATGTTTCATTCTTGTTCTTAGGTGCTAAGAGCATGGTCCTTAGAAGTGTGAGTATGCGCTTTACAAATTTTGCATTTATTACTATTATTATATCACCATGAGCCAGGCCACAGCATTCTAGCAAAGCTAGCACAATGCTTGACTAGCTGATTGATTGGTGTGGGTCACACTAAGTCCCATCTAGGAGAAGTTCATCCCAAAGAGGTGTGTTGGCATGATGGGCTACAATCCATCTGGGACCAGAACCTCCAGAATCCCATTCTCTCCCAACACAGATCACCCTGCATACCAAATCCAGGGGGCTAAAATAGGCCACAGAGCAGCACACTCTGATAGCTGGCCAACTGACTTCTTTCCTTCAAAGTGCATTAAACATTTGATACATATCCCCACCAACACATTATTGCAGGTGAAATTAAATACAAAGTCAACATGATTTACAAACCTCCACAATATCTTTGTTTGTCTGGCTGACAACAGTGTCGTTGTATTCTGTGTATTTGAGAAGGACCTTGTCCATATCAGAACTTGCATACTGATATAGTTTATTGTTGCTTGTGAAGATTATAAGGGCAATCTCGCAATCACACAATACAGACAGCTCATAGGCTTTCTTCATCAGGCCAAATTTCCGTTTTGTGAATGTTACCTGAAACATATTAAAAAATAAAGTTTAAATTATTAAAGTCCAATATGAGTATCCTGCCAATAATCTGAACTTAATGGGCACACACTGAAGCTTTTGTAGCCATGCAAGACTGTTAGTATTAAAAATGGAAGTTGTTCTTGTTTAACATCCCACAAAACTGGTGTCACCTCTATTTGCAAAGAGTATGAGAAACATGCAAATATTGATAATAATTCTTTTTAACAAATATAACATTAATAACAGAAAATTATCGGTAACACAAAGAACAAAAAAACTGTTTTTAAAGAATCAGGTGCGAGTTTGCTTAAGTGGCTTCAGTTTAAAGGGAAAAACAGATGAACAAGGAAGGTGAGCTTAAATGATAGATACTGACAATACAAATATTTCTGCAACAACTTAGGGTTGCTAAGAATTACATCTGAAACATGGTTCTGTGAAAATTCACAAATGTGTCTATCTAAAATTAATCTGACCCTATTTTATAATGTAGCAGGGGCTATTTGATGAAATGATCCTCAGCAACTATGGTCAGTTGGCCAGTGGGATTCTGATTTACGACTTGAAATAAATAATAATAATGATGATGATGATGATTTCTATGCCACCATTACAATGAACTTAAAGTGCTTTACGCAAAGAACACCACACATGCATGATAAATGCTAACAGTATTCAGTTGTCAATTCTGGAATCAAGGAAGTATGAGGAATTGTCCCATGGTAGTGGAATAAGGTAGCATAGGTTTTGTTCCATTAATCTAACAGCATCTGAGTAATAGGCATGTCTATGAGAGGTGGTTGTCCATTGGCCAGCTTGCAGGCCAAGATGCCCACACTGCAAATATCAGATTTTGTATTGTATCCAGCCAGATTCTTTTGTTCAATAATTTCCGGACTGAACCAGTGAAGGCATATTATAGCATGGTGGGGATAATCATAGACTGTTCATAGGCACTGGTCCCCTACAATTGACCGGAGAGAGTTGTGGAGGCCAGTAAGACACTCGTGACTGCTAGCTGATATTAAAACATGACTAGCATTCATGCTCCTGTGTATGACACCTCTGCTTCACAAGCATTCCAGAGCATGCAGTACATCCCACAAGATATCTGTGTGTGCGTGCGAGTCTATCTTTACACTGCACTAGGATTACAATGTTATTTGCTAGGAGAGGGACTGTATTAGATCCCGAATATCCCTGAACTGCTGGCAGACGATTTTTTTTTCCAGTTAACTACTAAAACGAGGCATTAGACGACATGGCTTCCGGTTTATTCACATTCTTTGTTTAGGCTCGCCGAGACTAACAGCGGATCACTTCGCAAGAGGCTAAGCATTGGTCTTGGCAGACAGCAATCCACCGATACACGTCCTTGATTAGAGTACCCCACTGGAGTTGATTTAGAGATATGTCTGCCGGGTAGCGCTTTGAGCGCGCACCCTTTTTGTGGGTTCAATTGTGAAAGGAGAACTCAATATGGCTACATAAGGTCATATAGCTATAGGTGGGTCTTGGAGGGGGAAGTTTTTTGTTTCATGCTGAGGCCACCTACTGACCGTTGTTCTTTTGTTTTCTCCACCGACTTTTTGTAAGCGTGTTTTTGAACGCGTTTTTGTCAGGTCTGACAGCTCTTTATCGTCAAGTCATCTTTTTTCATCTTATACATTCTTCGTGTGATCTTGTCAACCTCGTCCTGTTTCTTGCCGTCGCTACATTTCTTCAATTTCGACACCTCCTCTACATTGCCCTATCCGCCCCCGCCATTCTACGTTTCATCCTCCCCTCATTTCTTCGTTCCGTCATCCTCGTCGTTCGATCCTGCGTCGTGTAGTCAGCAAAGCAGTTCGGACTGTGGACCAGCAATGGGTCTCTGCACACATCGGACGGATAGTGCGGTTGTGGTCAGCGCGAGAGCTTCGCGTAAAGCCACAGAAACTGAAGGAAACAGTGTCAACAGAGTACACAGTGTTCTAGATCTAACGTCGGGCCTGAAGGCCTCAGGGGCAACAACTCTAACTGTAGGTCATGTGATAGAATATGAGTTTGCTCAAGTAGATGGAGTTTTAAGAGTGTACCTCATAAAAAATGATATATTCATTGATTTTTTTTAATACATACTGCTATCAACACCCATAAACTCTGAAATATTCCTGTTAACAGAATCCTGATATACTGCTCAAAACAATGGAAAAGCCACCTTCATATTTTCTACATTTTTATTAATCACTTTTGTACCAACTAAGCACATCCTTCAAAATTCTTTCAGCGAATTTGTATGGGTTAACAGTCAACATGAATTTGATGACAATCCAGTCTGGTCTTGTGTGTGCTCAGTCCAGCAATCACGCAAAAAAGGTCATTGAACCCACAAAAAATGCATGCAATTGCAACCAGGGTTCCCAGGGATCAGGGATGGTGCCAAAAAAGGACCTTAAAAGGACCTTTCATGCATTCGAAAGGACCTAAGTGACAGTCATCAATGCTTAAGTTTTTCTCTTGTGTGGTCGGAAAGATGTATTATTTATGAATCTGTGTCTTCTCTATGTTCTCAAATACATGTATTTCTAGTAATAAATAATCAAGAGTTAATTTTGATGCCTGTCTGCCATATTAGATTAGATAACTTAAAAAGTGTCCTTAGCCGCTGATAACATACACCGTTAATGTTCCAAGTTTTCTAGAAATCTAAGTAATATAATTGCAAAACCTGAAAGCCATTCTTTGGTAATACAAAAAGTCATTCACGTGTCTCTCTCTCGCACACACACTCTAATGGGAAGAGAGAGATAGAATAGAGCTATGCACAGTAGTACTAGAAGATCAAAGTTCAAGAAAGAGTAAGTTTCTAAAGAACTTTTGAAAAAAGAGCGTTTTTTGCGAATACGGAAGGGCACTAGTGTTGTACAGATGTGTAGACCAAACATTTTCTTGTGACTAAAGGAATGCCAAGGATTGGAGGATCAGATGAGGAATGAAAGAGTGTGATCCTAATGCTAACCAAAGATGGAATGAGTCGAAACTGTCAAGCATTACAGCCCATTTATTTTTTTAACCTTGAGATATTATTAAGCATTCTTATTACACATACATGTAACACATGCAAACATATACATAAACAGCATGATATACTAATACACATAAGATTAAGATTACAAAATGACAAAGCAATCCATCTACTATAAGCAAAAGTTTCATTGATGAAATTCAATTCTTTGTCACCCCTACAGCTTTACCAATACTAAACAATACAATTTCTTTACACAACCTAATTTCCTCTAAATAGTTCTGGTTTTTAACATGTTCCATAGCATACATGTACAGAATTGTGCAGGCTTATTTAAACTGAAATAAACATTAATTCTGAATGTCACAATTCAAACACCTTTTAATTTCTTCCTGTAATCTATCAATGTCTGACTGAATCTTTGTTATCTCCTTCTTCTTGTCTTTGGCTAACAAACGCATGTTGTTAGATCTTTCAATAAGTGAAAAACTTTTTTTGCTCTTCAGCCTGGAAATATGTCTGTCAGCCAGTTCCAGCAGGTGTCGTTCTTCGGCACTGGGTGTCTTTAGCCTTTTTGTGAGTATTACCAGCTCATCTCCTAATCTTTTCTGTGGACCTGCTTTTCTTCTGTTTCCTTCTGCTGCTTCTGCTCAGAGAGGTAACGTTCATACCTGCCATAGGCTAGAAGCGGATATCATCAGTGGTTTGGAGATCTCAACATTTTCCACCCCTCCCACACTGTGAATATGATCAAGAATTACTCTGCGTGCTTTTAGTGCAGTCTGACTAAAGATTGTCAGCTACTGTTTCTTTTGTTGAATGAAAAATCCTCTTTCCACTGTAGCTTGACCATGAGAGAGTAGGAGTAACTGTCTGACAAACAGACCACAACACCTGAAACTCTGCTTTTTCCAGCAAGGGCATCATAAAACCAACTATCCAGTCTTTGTGTCATAGGGTCAAAAGCCTTACTACCACACTCACCTGCAGAACTGTCAAGAAAATTACGGAACTCTGACAATACCTTGTCACAAGTCACATCATCAAAACCCTTTTACACCTTGGCAATACAACAAACCTTTTTCATTTTTTGTATTGATTTGTCTTTTTCCCCCATGGTCTTTGGGTTTAAGAAAGTTATGTTTCTCACTAGGGTGTACTTCAGTGGAGATTTATCCTGCAATTTTAGAACAACTGCTTTCAAAAAATCTCTGCATTCAGCTCTGAAGGCCATGAGAGTTCCATCGTTTACTGATGACTGTTTCTTAGCTACAGCCAGTAGTCTATCAACCCTGAAGCCAAGTTCGATCATGCTCAGATTGACATGGTTAGAACTGTTGCATATATCAACCTGCACAAGTTGGAGGGCAGTTTCACATTTATTAAGTACATTTGACTTGATAAATTTGTGCATCAGATTTTCATAATGTCATGTAAGTCTAAACAAAGGAAAGGAAGAAGAGGCTGATCAGCTTGGTATTTTTCTCAAAAAAAGGTTCAAGTATACTGGCAATTAAACTAAAGAAAGCCAGACGACATGAAAGCAAAGGGGTAGATAAGACTCCAGCTTTTACAATATCAAAAGATTTGTTCTTTGGCAATGTTATTTTTTTCTCCATTGCAGCTTTGACAAATTTTTCCAAGTATGGAAGCATAACAATTGCTTTTTTCAGCAACAGAATTGTTTTCAAGCCATCGGTGAGCACAGAACTTGGCTGGAAAAGATGTGGAACCAGTTACTTTTATATAATCTTCTCTTCTGGCTGGGCTGTCTCTGAACAAGATATAAGCAGATGTAAGAAATGACTCAAGCTCCATTGAGAAGCCTCGCACCCACGCCTAAATGCATTGTGCATAACATGGAGTCCACAGCTGCCCACATTTAACAAACCAACATTGTGATTGGTAATCATGTCGTTATTAATTTTCTCAAGAAGGTTTAGGTTTACAGAAGGTCCATCCATAGAAATTTGAAGTAAATTAGCTTGCTTGAAGTTTGATTCGCTAATTACCTTACTGAACTTTTGTTGAAGGTCTATGGCCGCGGAATGACCCAAAAATTCCGAGGTCAGGTAATGAGTCCTTACAGCAGTGGTTCTCAAAGTTTTTCAGACCGCGGACCACTTTACTTCAGTAAAAGCTATGGCGGACCACCAAGGCCTAAGTAAAAAATATGGCGGACCACCAAGGCCTAAAAATCAGTCTGTACTATGAATTTCAAATTTAAATTGCCGCATTTGTCTCATTACAATTCAAAACTAAATGTACTTTTGTAAAAGTAGTATAGTAATAAGATGACATAAAACTGCGTACCTCGTTCTTTGTAATTAAAATGTTAATTAAAGGAATGCATCACTTTAAACATCACTTTGCTGACATATGACGACTGTCAGCCGGGGACCACCTGACTTATGCCCGCGGACCACTAGTGGTCCACGGACCACACTTTGAGAACCACTGCCTTACAGCATTGTCACTCCAGTAACGAACATGGAAATCCAGCTGTTTAGTTTGAGTCTTATGGTTAGAAGATTCATCAAACAAAAGAACATACTCAGGCGACGAATTTACACAGTCCAGAAGCAATTTCGAAAAGTGAGGAGCAAGCCCAAATGAAGTTAGATAACTGGCTTTTGTTTGACCGCACTTAAATTCTGCAGCTACTTGGCTGTCTGGGAACATAAGTCGAAACAGTTCAGCAGACTTTTCAGCAGATCTGAAACTGTAGTGTGATTCCACAATCTTGAGAGTCCACAGGATCTCTGCCTTCAATCGTTCATTGCTCATCACGAAACCTATTCAAAGAAAACATTTAAGTTACCATTATGTCTGTAAACATTATGTTCTGTCTGAATAAAAGACAGGTTTCAAAAAGCAATAATTAATGACATGATAATATAAATAATACTAAACTAAGTTAAAGTATAAAGATGGCAGCATAGTTGAAAATGAAAGTTATTTTCAGCTAACTGATTTAGCTTTAATGTTAAATTGTTTGATTTTAAAAATCCAAAAAATAATGTATTTGCTGGTAAAATAGGATAATAAGCATACATTATTAATTATACTTTCTTTTAATCTTTCCTGATCAGATGCCAAAAATTCAGATCAATTTTCTGCAGCAAAGCTGTAGTAAGATTCGTGATTGTATAAAACTCTATTTGTAGTTCGAATCATGAGAAAATGAAAATCTCAACTTTTTAATTTAAATAATTCTTTGCTATTTACTGATCTTTAAGCTATTGGCTTCACCGTAAATTAGACGATAGGCTTAATAAAGAGTGGAAAAAACCCGCAAAATGTTATGCACGCTTTAATTTAATGTGTTTTTCTAAGTACCCACATCGTTAACTAAATGAATCGCTAAAGATAAATAATTGTCAACTTACTGGACACACTTGCAGAGCTGGTCGGTGCCGTCTGATTTTGAGCGGGCTGTGGATGTTCTCGATGACGAAAGTAATCAGTTACACAAAAGCGCGCATCTTTCAGAATACTTTTATTTGCCTTTGGTGTCTTTCGGTAACCATGTGCTGTTTCAGAACACTTTCGCCCATTGATGAAAGATTCAGAGATATTTTGCAGGCAGCACATCGTGCCAAATGTTTATTGCTCGAGTCTTTTATTAACCAATCTTTATACTTGTCTTCCTTTAGCCACTTCTCCTGAAAAGAGCACTTCCCCGGCATCTTTCAAATTGTTAAGCAGACAAGAAATGTGGTCGACACGACGAGAGTGAACTCGCGAAAGGCCGAAACGGACGTTCCCGCGCGAGCGAGACTGGGTAGTCATGTGATTAAAATAGCAATGCAGCGAAAAATCGTCGGTATTTTGCGCCAAAGTCTACTCCGGAAATAAATTTGTTGTAATATTTTATCGATAAAAGGACTTAAAAGGGTCACAGAGAAAATGTAAGGACCTGTGTGAGAATTTGAAAGGACCGCATGGCAAATAAAAGGACTTAAAAGGCCTTTTGGCGAAAATTCAATATAAAAGGACTTAAAAGGACCTTGCAAGGACCTGGGAACCCTGTGCAACATATCCATATTCTTCTTGTTCCTATTCACCCCCAGTGGAGCATAGGGCCACAACCAAACATATCCATATGACAACCCAGAATTGAACAGTAGAAAACATGCAGTGCACAAGCAAGCCCTGTCCTTTATGAACAACAACTCAGTAATTTTAGAGATCCTGGGAAGGTTTATTGCTGGTTTCTATGTGTCCTCTTAATCATGTCTCAGAGACAACAACTAAGTAGTGTTGACCAAGGGAAGGTGATTCTGTCCTTGCAGTTGCTATGGCAATGCCACTCTTCTGGCAGCTATTTTTTTTCCTTGTTAAAAAATGGGAGGACCTTTCAGGACACAATACGCTTTTTTAAACACATTACTTACCATTTTATATTGTATTTTGTTGGTTTATATTGTATTTGTGTTAGTGCTGTTATTGTACCACCTGGGTGTCTTGTTTTTGAACCTTTCAGTATAATATAACTAATAACTCCTAGATATAGTACATATTCACAACTTTTATCTCCTCCCTTCATTAGTGTCATTGCTCCCTCAAGGAATTTGTGAAAGGAGCTGTAAAACTGATCCTTTTTATGACATCTTCCCCAATTGTCATGCATATTTACCAGAAGTTCCACCAATAGTTACCAAAGTTCCTTATGACAACACTACATGTGAATGTAATTGCATTTGTGTAGAGAAAATATTCCTCTGCAGTTCTAGCTTCTCTTACTATTTCAGTCTTCAGAGTTTTAAAAACACACACACTCACATTCATGTGCCACTTCCACCAGAATACATAAATGCTACACAGTTTTCTAAACTGGTGAGGTTACTAGCAACATATTACTATTATCATTAAGCATATTTATAAAGTGCATTTCTCAATTGGAGAGTCAACTCAATGTGATTTACAAAAGAAATAACATCAAAATACAGATTCAAAATGAAAAGCACATGCTCAAACACTAAGCAAACTTATCAACAAGTAGTTACACAGAGAAACAGCAACAGCTAGAAATACAAGGCAGAAAAAGAGAATGTTGCACATTAACATATTGCCACAACAACACTGCATCAAAAGATTGGGCATTCATGGTGAGTCAGTCTACAGTTGTGTGTTAAACTATTTGAAAAACATAAATCTAAACATGCAAAGAGCAAAGTGTGCACAACCCAAGATGCCCAGTGCAAGTGTTAATGCATGTCCAAACGGTGGCAAAGACAAGCAGACACATGGTTGTCTATGTCTGGTGAGCACACAGATTGCAGCAACACAGCAACAGTGGAAAATAATACACAAGACTTCTGTCATTGGTATTTAAGTCATCCCTGGCAGTCACTGAATCAACTCTCAGCAGTTATCAAATTCACTCTCAGCAGTGGTCAAATTAACTATAAGCATGAGCATAGTTGGATCACCTTGCTCAAATTGCAACACCATCTCCTTTCACACATACATCATTAAAGCTGTTAATAACACCTACCTGTCTATTACGTTCATCATTAATGCGCACAATCTGTATCTTCTTTCTTCCCATTGTGCTAAGTAGTCTTCCAAATGCCTGAACCTACAACAATATATCAAACCAGTAATTTCCACTTATTTCATTTTTATGCAACAACTGTTATTGGTATATATACATACAAAAAAGTGAAAAGAAATGGATGAAGACATTTCTGAGAAAGAAGAGCAGAAAGGAACAGCAGTTATGAAGTACCGACAGCTAACAGCAGAGGCTTCTTAACAATCTTTTTAAATGTTTTAACTATTTCTCAACTGTAAAGGAGAACGAATTTCACAGCAATTAGACTGATACAACCACAAACACTCCTCTCCTCCCTATGAATATATGAGCAAAGTTTTTGTCCTAGCATCAGGTAGTTACCAGAAGACATTGAAAATTCGTTAAGGGACAGCTGTTGACTGTGCTAACTATCAGTCAGGCCAAAACCAAAGCGAGCTCATGGACTTACTTCAACTAGTAGTAGATAACATCCTTATCAATAAAAGCCAACCTAAGGATAATATAAAAGGGTAGGTAATATGTAAAAAGAGTATTGTGGCCTTAAAGGCCACCACTAAACCAAAATCTTAGTTGCGGCTCTATCCTCCACTGGGGGTGATTAGGAAAAGAAGATGGAGGAGTTCTAGTATCTATTCAAGACCAAACTTCCGTTGTCAGACCAAAAAACCTCACAAAAACAAAAAATGGATTTGACATGGGAAAGAGAGGTTAGTGTATTTGTTGGGCCAGATGGAAAAAGTTAGCAAAATGATCACTAGGGTAGCCAATGCTCTTTTCACCTCCTTCCCTCATACCAAACCATTTTTTTCCCTGTCATAAGGAAGATGAATGGTCGTCCTGATTGTCTTAATTAATGAGAGTCACATTTTGTATGATTTCTGTTCTCATCAATTGAAAGCAAATCTGCAAACCTGGTTATAAATGGTTATTCCATAGCAAACTTGTTTAGACAAGGGACATAACTGTAATATTTCCCTTAGCTCATTCTATGTTTATGACAAATCATCTTCTTGCTTTTGCAATTTCAAGCCACTCACCATTTTGAATCAATCATAGTTTTATTTTCCATTCCAATTCCATCTGTTTTATAATACAAGAAATCATTTTTTCACTCTGATGATTCCCAGCATCTGGCCAAGTGATAATTTTATTTTCAGTCCCAGTTACATCCCATGATCTTTTTTTCTCAAGAAAGGAAGTTGACTCCAGAATGGGAAATGCAAATAATAACACATTAGATTAACTTGTTGCATTTATATTTTAGGGTTTTCAAATGAAAACTACCTGAAATTAATTATCTAATAATAATTGTTCCACTTTTCAGAGCTAATGCCTAAAATTACAAGCACAAGAGGTAATATTCATAACTAATAATTAACAGATAACCTTTATAAGTATTAAATGCAGTGACACTGTTTTGACTCTTTTAAAATGGAAAATAATTTTTCTATTAAAACTTTTTATGCTTTATCCTCAAAATAGGCTTTTTGCAGAAGTGACAGTGTTACAAAGGAAACAATGTTAAATTTAATGCCTGCTGCACAATATATTTGTAAAAGGTATCATGTGCAGTGAGGTACAAAGCAAATGTCTGTTTCCAAGATCCAGAAAAAAGCTGAAATCGATGTGTACTGTTCCCTTAAAATACCTGTGCTAGGTGATGTTCAACTATATTTCAATTTGACACATCATCCATGTCACACACAAACAACTGTGATTACCTGAGAATGTTGAAGGGGCAACAAAAAACAAAAACAATTTGGTTTCAAATGCTACCAAAGTGCAGGCTACTTTAAGTACAAATGAGTGAACTTGCTATCCTAGTGTGATAAAGAACAGCTAGCTAAAAATAGTTATGTAGAGTTAATTATTTATCTTTATTATTATTCATTTTAATCACATAATGCATTACGAAAGGAGATGGGGGATATGAAAGGTCACGTTCCCATTTCAACTCAGAAAACGCTGAGGTCCGACAAGATGCGCTAAAATAGGAACTTTTAAAACAGATCGGATTAGCAAAATTGGTATTAATTAAAAACTTGGAGATCTGATGATTACAATTAGTCATTATACCTTAAGGTAAAAGTTTTACTTTAACCGAGGCACATAAGCACTGACAAATGAAGCAACACATGCTACTATATAGTACGAGATGGACAAAAAACCGCACATCTATAGACCACACGCGCGCACACGAACACACAAGCGTGCACATTCTGCAATCGAGAGCAAACGACACCAAAAGAACTGAAATACTTAATCTTATCATTAGGACTTTAAAGGCTTTATATTGTGTATATCGAACATTCAAATGAACGGATCCGAAATATTTTTTTTTAATTGATTCTCAAAATAGAGATCAAACTATCCATGTGGCATAAGGACAAAAATATCTGTGTGCGAGTCCTTCTGAAAACACCGAACCGGCAGTAAAAAACGTAAACCGGACGGACACCAAGCGTGTTCCTTGCCGTTTTAGATCAACAATCCGGCCATTTTTACAAACTGTATACTAGATGATAGCCACTAAATCGATGCGTCATAAAGGTTAACTTTCCTTACCAAAACAAAACCACGAGATGAACGAAAATATCCAAGCACTTCTATTTTTACTGTCCAGTAAAATGAGGTTCGGCAAAATCTTCCAACTTGTGCTATTTTAGGGAATGGAAATTACAATGGTATTTATAGAAATTTTCAATATGGCGATTCCTTCGCTGAATGCGTGCGATTTCCGAAAAGTTATAATTTTTAGCAGAAAAAATATTATTGATCCACTCGATTAAAAGTTATTTATCAAAAATCTGTAAAATTTCATTTTTTATCCACTATTAAGATTTGTTCTCCATGCGTGCAGTCGTTAACGTATGGACTATATGTCATCTGCGCCTTTACACCTATGATAAGTTTCTGTAATTGTACCCGAAAGTTTCGTATCAGAATTCGCTGTTCACCAAAATTGACAATAGTATTATTATTATGCTCTCCAAATATTTTCTTAAAGAAAGCGCAAAGAATTATGTGTCATTTTTATCACAGCAGCTAAAGCCTCTTTGGAGACTGATAAGGTTTCCCCAAGGGCGTAAGAGAAGAGGTGCATCCCGCGATCGAGTACGAAAACTCGCGCTGAATTACAATCGCGTTGGGTTGATTTGATTGGTTGCTTTACAATACTACACAACTTGATTAATCCACAAGGGCAGTTCCAGATAGTGCTCCTGCTAGCTAAATACATATACATGTTGAAATAATCTTAATCACACACTATATATACATACACTTACACACATACACATATTCCCAGAAAGTCAGATACATGGCAGTTGGTGACCTCAGGCACCTCAGGCTAGTACAATTAAAACTATAGCTATATATATCACGTCCAGTAGAATTAAATAAGTATAGCACGTAGAACGAGCTTTGGACGTGACGATTGGATCTGCATGCGGGCATCGCGTACCTACGGCCAAACCGCAAGAGTGAACAATTACATGCCAATACATAATCAGAAATAGGATACGGGATGACTTCCTAAGGATGGCATAATTAAGGCTGTCAAGTCGATCCTCTTCCTGGTTCCGGTGATCTTGGACGCTGTTCCTGTTCCCTAGGAAGAGGCCGTGGAGATAAAAACAAAAGTGATGAGACTTTCACGAAGGACTGATAGAACATTAGAACCTAGCGATGATGATAAATTAAAGACATATCTGAGCTTCCCTAGGAGGTATAATTAGGCCGTTGCTGGCTCTAACGATCTATAGGATGATATGTCAGTGTTGATGTCCCGTTTAAGCTTATTATCGAAGATATATACCTTAATATTTATAGCAGTCGACTGTCTTGATAACATATCATCATGGATAGTAATCAGGGCTTCTGCTAAGGCTAAATTCTTTGGGGTCCCAGGGACATCACTTTCTTCAGATTTTTAAGGGATCCCTGTTCTTCGCCCAAATTTGAAGGGGACCCCATTGACGAAAATTGAAGGAGTCCTCCGAACTTTTAATGCGTACTGTACGCAATTTTTTGCGTAAGCAGAAGCCCTGGTAATATACTGATCGACTGCCTCGAAGCTTGTTCATCCGGAAGTCAAAGATCATGTCCTTATAGTCTTTGAGGCACTCAAGACAGGGAAGCGTTCGTCACACCAGAGTATAAATTCAGGAAGAGCTTAACTCTATATATTCTTAACTGAAAATTTTTGCAATAATTGGGCTCACACATTGCAATTAATGATTGTCGTGGACTCGTGGTCTACCTCGATCAGGACTCATCAGATTATTTGCATTCGTTAGCGCACATGCATATATTTAGTCAAAACATCTACCAGTCATTCGGCAACTCAATCGACAGGGCCAATCGATCCGTAAAGAAATATTTCTGGTAACAAATTAACACGTATTACCTGGATGAATGTGCATCATGTGCAACATTCCTTCCTTCCAAACAATAGAAGGCAAATTAAGTTTATTATATATCCACAGGGTTTTTTTCCCCGTTGCCCTACCACCTATACAGACCACACCAATTAAGCGTGAACGTGACGTGATAAGGACTAAAGATAGGACTGTAACCGTGTAACGGACCCGTTCGCACGATGAAATGTTTTGTTAAGCTTATAGCAGCATTACGTACGTAACTAAACCACTTGCAATAAATAATAAAGGTGCTGTAAGAAAGAAGACATAAAATTAAGGGGAAAAGACAAATCGTGTTCATGAAATATATACAGCTATATATTACAGTGAATAACAATCATGAAAACTATCTTTTCAAATTCTTATGACATATCCACTGTCGAATCTTGATTTGTTCACACTTTTCTCCTTCAGGCACAGTGTAGTCAGCAAAAAAAAAAAATTTTCCGTTAATCTAATCCACAGATATATTTTTACAGAACAGCTCAGTTCAGTTCACAGATATTCTTTACGGCAAAGTTCAATCATTACAGTACAGTTCGATCAGTACACAAATCTTTTGAAAGACCTGTAAGAATACAAATTCCAAGGAATATACCTCCAAGCTGCGTTGAAGTAGAAAACTGCATGGTTTTGTAAACCTCCTTCATTTTGTCCTCTTAATTTGATCCGACTGGTCATTAACTGTGACAGATTCATCGCTGTAGAAACACAAATTTGTAACTAGCGGTCAGACACACGTAGAGCGCGCACGTTTCCGGTAGCTATATATAGACAGTACGCCATTGGCTAAAAGTCATTGCTATTTTTAGAAGTCAAGGTCGTTTAGGCAGGCGACATCATTGGCTACGCGCACATTCGGATTCCTTGACTGAGATCACAGCATGCGCGCGCAGTGACTATCCTAAAAAATCCAGTGTTACAGATAAACTCATCTTTCGAAGTTTCTGACAGCATGAAGATACACAAGTCAGAAAGTGGCAGCTGTGATGTCCCAATCATTTTATTTGCCTGGTGGATGTCTCTGGCCAGCCTTGCCTTGTCTTTGACGAGGAGGTTGCCAAGCACACCATGCGACGATGTTAAATGTGAAAATGGTCTCAACAAAAGAGATATGTAAACAGTCTCCAGCACCCCTGAACTAACGTTTAAACTGCGGAGTTTCCTCAAAAGATACAGTCGTTGCTGGGTCTTAATTGTTGTACATTTGGTGGCCATTTGCCGCCCCTCCCCCCCCCTTCCGTGACTGCGCCACATGCAGTCCTTCCCCATCCATGTGAACATGTTTATTTGGTGCAGGTATCTGAAGAAGACGTTTCTGCTGCATGCATGTTTGTTAAAAAGTCCAGGATCCAGAAAGTTATAGTTGGTGGGAGAGATGGAAGTCTGAAACTATATATAGATTCTGTGCTAACGAGTGAGGCTGCACGGGGTTAAAAGCTGTAGAAAAATCAGCAAAGAGAAACCTGGCATGAGCTATATGTATGTAAGTTTCTTCAGATGTTTGTACAGAGTATTTAGTATAAACATCTTAGCATCATCGACACCTCTTCCAGCTCTGTAGGCAAACTACAGAGGGTCAAGATATTGATCAACAGCCGTCAAAACCTCGCTTCTTACAATTTGTAAGAGTGATTTCACGATACTTAACGTAAATCGAGTGACTGGTCTGAAGTCGTTGGGTTGACTGGGCCTAGTGATTTTTGAGAAGGCACAATGTGCCAAAGTTTCCAAATATCAGGAACGCTATCAAAATCTACAGAGAATTGTAAAAAATGATGTAAAACTCCACTAATTAAGTTGTCTGGATCCGAAGCCTCGTTAACATTTACTCGCCTCGAGAGATCTGTGACAGAGGAATGGGCAATCACCAATAATTTAACCCTAGCCCAGGGACCAGAGAATGGTTTAGTGTAAAAATCTTTGATTGGGAAAGTGCCTTCACCTAGAGTGGATTTCGCATTTTATGGGGAGGAGAAAACAGTTGGGAATCTGGGAATTCATTTGTCACTTCTGGCATGACCCTTGACAGATAGACAAGGTACAGCTGTCACTCTGCCTTTGTGATATACATTGTCTTTAATTGTTTGTGCGGGTTTATTTCCAGGAAAGTACAGCTGTGTTTTTATTAATTTGCAGGCTGATCTTGCCCTGACTATTCATCAGAACTTCTTTTCCCCTACATCCCAGCCAGACAACTCCGCTCTGCATCTGATGACCGTATCATGACTATATATATTCTTGTCACCAGAACAACATACTGTCACAAGATTTTTGGTTACTGTGCAGCAAGATAATGGAACTTCCTCACCTTCGATCAATATCCGCCACCCACCCACCATTGACAGATCCTTTAATTGTGCACGAAAGACACACCTAAACTTCTTAACAACAATCCGCACAATGCCAACCCGCCTTAACTTCCCTACTCCTCTTCATCTGCAGCATCACTTTACCAGCCGATTCTTCTTTGCGCTTTCCTATGTTTGTCTTTTATTAGTCATCAATACTGTTGTTTATCCGATCTGTCCTTCGATCGTTTGCTGTCCATGTCTCATTCTTAAGTGTTAAAAGCACGCTCTTTACGATCATGCACGTGGATCATGCGTTTATTATCAAACCTAAGTACTCGGAGACAACCCTTGATGCCAGCCCTGCAGACAGGTGTCACATACAGTGTGTACCGAGACGAGATCGGAACTTAGGGTCTCTCTTTCTATATATATATAGTGGTGACAAGTGAGTGTTTTAACTACTACGAATCGCGTCGGCGACTGCGGTTGGTTATTTAGTAGGAAATTGTGGTGATTTCGAAAGGAAGAGGGAAGGGAGGTAATCGGAGTAGCGAGTCGTGCATCCTCAGCACATAGACACATATTAAGGGAAGTAACTCTCACCATTTTCAAAAATTGAGAAGATGTCGAACGATGGTGTATGTTATGACGGCGATGATACAAAAACAAAGCCTAAGGTGCTCCATTTGTCTTTGCTGCAAAATGCGTTATCCAAAACAACAAAAAAATGCGTGTCATCTTTGAAGTAAGTGTACCGATTTCATATTTTTCATGCACTGGTAGTGCGGGTAAATTTGTCAACTGTTGTTGATTTTGGGAGGGAAAAATTCTTCTGCCTTAAGGCGATTTCGAACCTAGTCAGTGGGAAAGTGGGGATATAGGAGATTGTCAGATTCCTATGTTGTCCTATTCTAGACTGTATAGATTTAGGTACTATATTAGTTTATACTGTTAAAGGACTGTCAGTTTGTTATAGTTTTCTGTTTAATATTGTTTTTGTCCTTGGTATTTGTATAGTTTTCCCACCTTTACATTTTTTTTGGGGCTCACTGAAGTTAGAGCCCCGGTTTATCTTTCATGCATGGAAATTAGTTTGCAAATTTTAGTTGACATATTCAGAAAAAATGAGTGAAACTGGCTTTAAAAAAAAAGCATAGAGACCTCTGCTGTTGTGTATGTCAGAGCAGTGGTGCATGATTGTAGATGGGAAGAAGATTTTACTCCATCAATGTCCAGCAGACCAGACTGTGGCAAATGTGTGAAAGGCATGAATAAGACTGGTGTTGATGAAATTTGCTTCTGCATTAAACAGTCAGCTTTGTTCTGCGTACCAAGATAGCAGCCTCAAGAAACCATATATGAAAGTACCAAACATCCCCAGATCCCAGTAGTGAGCTAATTAATTTGGCAGTAAATGCCGTTACTTTGTCCTGGTTTCAATCCTATCTCATGGACTGAACCCGGACTGTGAACAGTGTATACTCAGATGCTTCTGTCCTGTGATATGGGATCCCGCAAGGTCTGTCTTGGGGTTAGGGTTATTGTTTGTGTTGTATGTTTTCCATCTGTCTGATGTCATTTCAGGCCATGCCATGTCAAATGTGAGTTGAGCTGATGATACACAGCTTTATCAGTCAACTCCACTTACTGTACTCTCTTGACTTCTGACACGGACACAGAAATGCACGCTGACATCAAGTCCTGGAGGCTTTAATATAGGCTGCAACTGAATGATGACTGAATTGCTGCCGATGCCCCAAGAAATTTCATTGTTTTCTTCCTCTGTCACTCTCCATAAACAACTCAACTATTCCTTTCTCCACCTCTGTCTACAGTTTGGATGTCATTCTTGAGTTTGACTTTTGCATCATCACATTTCTCATGTCTGTAGAGTTGCTTACCTTGAACTTTGTAGGGTTAGCACCATTCGTCATTATCACACAACTGGTGCAACATAAATCTACTCTTTGCTTTTGTGCTCTCAAGGATTGTTATAATTCACTTTTGGCTGGCATTCGCAAGTATCTTCTTCTTGACCAGGGGTGGGCAAAATGTTTTCTTCATAGGCCAGTCTCAAAATTCTATGTGGCAGGCAGGTAATATAACAAAAATTTTGCTTTGTCCACCCCTGTTTTTGACAGACTTCAGAGGATCCAAAATAATGCTGCTTGCCTCATCTGCAGACCATCTAGATGTGAACATATATACCCATTCCTTCGCTTACTTCACTGGCTCGATCATATAGTTTATAAACTTTCCACTCTGGCTAATTTCGCCGTTTCTGGTGCTGGTCCTTGGTACCTCTCTGAACTCACTCCCAGCTATATGCCCACATGACTTCTTCACATCTTCAGACACCAAGCATCTGCAAGCCCCAATAGCTAAGATAAAGACGTATGGACAGAGGTCTTTCTCTTACCTAGTCCCATCAACTTGGAATGAATTACCCATCAACCTTCAACACTCTGATTCTTTTATCACCTTTAAGTCTAAACTTAAGATGCAAACTTCGATGATTCAAACAGACCAATCTTTGTGTCTGACCATTAGATCATATTTGCATTTGAAAAACAATTAAATTTTACTAGTGACTGTGCTCTTGCATTTTATTAGCTCGTTGTTGTTTACTTTGATCAGTTACATTGTGCTTAGCTTACACCTAAGAGTGTGACCCTACCCTATGCAAGTTTTCCATGTAATTATAATTTGGGAAGGGAGTGGTTGTTAATGTATAGTCTGGACAGTTAGCATCAGAGGAAGCATTCATTATTTAATTTTGTTGAATTTCTTCAATAGAAGATAATGTTTATAAAATTTGTTTGACAGATTCTCCTTGTTGAAACATCACTTGTCTGCTGTGCATGCAAGGGATCCAGTGGCACTTTTGAAACTTCATGAAGAGTCTGTTAGCATTCTTAGCTCAAATATACAGGTACGCAAAACTATTTAGCTATTTTTGCTCATGCGTTTGTATAAATGTGTCTTGTCATACTAATCTAAGGTAAATTGTTTTGGAAAAAGGGCTACTTTCTTAATTTGAGAATTATTTTGTAAAATCTTAGCTATAGTTTAACACAAAAATCACTAATTCCATTCCTGTTGCCCTGTATTTCACAACTGTAAGCAAGTATTAGAAGGACAATTTTGTCAAACATATCAAGCTGTATGTTTAGTAGGCGTTGTAACTATTTATTTTTTTTTAGTAGGCCAAACCTGTATAGCTGCAGTCTCTGCTTTCTCTATCAGTTCATGGGTATATATATATATGATTGCTCAAATGTAAACTGAAATTGAATATAAAATAGTTTTCTTAAAGTCTCATCTAGACTTTTTAAAATGGTAATCATATGCAGCAGAAGATGTGAGCAATAAATCTTTACAAATGTCATTATAAAAGAAACAATTTTGTTTGATTCATGATATGATTATATTTGCAGGAGGAGCTTGCTCTCATGTTTAAAGAGGAGAATATCTGTGAATTAATGAAGAAGCTTGACCATTTTCAGGAAGAAATAGACTGTACATCCAATGTCACAGCCTGGTGAGTAGTCTTCACAAAAATCAGTTGAAACTGTTATCAAAAGAAAGCGGTGAAGCAAACTTACATACTCATAAGGTTAATGTCAACTCACATGCTGCCAAATAGAGAGTAGTCAAAGTAAATATATAGATTTATCTACCTCTCCTTACATGTAGATGTAACGAAACCAGAAGACAAACTGCAGATCAGCAGCAATAGGAAAAGAACAGGTTCAGTCTGATAAGGTTAGCTTTATGATGAGTATCAGCATTGCCTGCTGCTTTTTTTCATGGTTTAAAAAAGTGACCATTATGGCTTCAGAAAAGACTGGCAGTTAATGAAAAATTTTATAAAACCACAGGCAAGGAAATCCTTTAAGAATTAAGATATCAGGAAGGAACACAGGCAAACAATGGGCACTAAAATAAAAACAGATCTTGTCCTCTTTCTCCTTTCCCAATAGCAAAGTGGTTCAAAAACATTTCTACAGGTTTTCATTCTGTTAAGCGCATGAGCTCTAGAAATTCTATGACCATAGGAGGCCATACTATTATTATTAGCAGCAGCGTTATGTAATCGATGGTGACTGGTTAAGTGTACCGTTGTTGTGTTTTGCAGGCGGCCAAGTGGCTCTCCAGAAAGTGACATCTGTTCTCATCTGTTCCCAGTCTATTGTAAGCACCTACAGCAGTTAGAAAATGCTTGGCACAGCTGCAGTCTCAAAATCTTCTCTTAAGCCAGATGGTGAGAAAACAATATGAGAAACTTCACAAGACTCACACAGCTATTTCCCAATGCTGCCTAGACTTTAAATAGCTTTGTGACATTAAGAGGATTGGAACATTGAACCCACTTGGATAAGCTTTCGTGATCAGTTGTAGTATTACGATCAGGCCACTGATAGGTCTACATACATGATTGCAGCTACTTTACCCCTTATACTGTAACAGGCACAACAAATACACCAGCTCAGGTGGTTTGTCAGTCAGAAAAGTTATTATCTTCATGACATACATGTTGAGACAGCTATGTTTATGTTGCTTCGAATGAATGACAGATGTTCTTTTGATATTTTTGCATTTAATTGCTGCCTTTGTGAAAATATGTTCTTTGTTTTCAAAAAGTCATGCAGAACCTGATTTGAAGCTGTGACACTGCTAAATAAGTTTGCCATTATTGTAATAAATTGCCATTCAAATTTTGTTTGTTTTGGGTGTTTTCCTTTCATTGTACTTAACATTTTCCTTTTTACTGGAATAGGGAAAGACTAGAAGAATTCCACCCAAGCATTTTTTTATTCCAGTGAAGTAAATTTTGTGACCCTGTTGAACTCTTGCATATTAGAACATGGTAATTGTTAACATAAATACTGTTTTACAGATACAAAATCATATCACCTACATGATTCACATTTGATAATTTAATTATATTTGTGCTACACATGCACACCTCCTGCCCTAACATCTACATATTTTGGGACTAGTCAGAGATCATTGCTTAATATAGTGACCACTATTTTGACAAAGCTTTATTTGAATTTTGCATTCCATTGCTTTTTCTTGTGCTGGTTTATATTGACAGATTAGTGGAAGCTGTCACCTGGTGTTTGGTGTTTTGTTTTTAATTATAGTTGGTTGCATTATTTGACCTGTTGCAGCTATTGTGTTTGACACTCATCTTTCTATTAGAAGTAAATATAACGTGTTTTTTAAGCAGTGTATTCCAAAGTTTCAAAAGTGCCATTTCTCACTAAGATTCAACATATAGACTTTTCACAATACAAAAACTGCTCATCTCAGAGTAATCTGCTTTTGACAATGGTGATGTTTCTGCCTTAATTCTGCTTGACTTGTCTGATGCTTTTGACATTATTGACCACTCTTTGCTCTTTCAAAGACTTCACATCATCTGGGTAATTTCTGGACCTGCACTAGAATGTTTTAACTCCTACGTAGTTGATAAGGACCCAGACTGTGTCAGTCAATGGTCAAACTTCCTGCCCTGCTCATCTTTCTTGCCAGGTCCCCCAAGGCTCAGTATTTGGGTCTGTTCTGTTCATTTTGTATACAGCACACTTTCGTCATGCATCCAGTCTCATTATGTTTCTCATCAGTCATATGTTGATGACATGCAGCTATACTATTCTAACTCACCAGCTGAGTCTCATTCTGCAATTAACATTATTGAGACCTGTATTAGTGATGTCAAAGATTGGATTGCTCAGAACACAAATTTAATGATAAAAATGGCCAGGACACTCTCTTCTGCTTGAGCAGAAGAAATCGTTTATTAGTTCACCCAAGTACCCTCACCTTTACATCATCTTTCTGAAATCTCAGATTCATCATTGCTGCAGCCCCTTGAGAGACAAGTTAAAGCTGTCTGTCTGTCTCCCTATTTCTGTAAAATCAGCACCATCTGCCACGGTCTCTATACATGTGCTGCCGCCACTCTTGTCTGTGCGTTCTACCTTGATAATTGTAATTCCTAATCTTTTTAAACCTAATCATAACCTTAACCCCAACTCGCTGACTCTAACCTTCAGTTACACTAACCCCAATCCTACGAAGGGTTACATTTAAGGTTACGGGGTTTGGGTAATGTTAACCATAACCTACCTCACCCTAACCTAAACACTAATCGTAAGATAATAAATAAACAATTGCATTTACATCTCTGAAATTCACATATTTATATTGTTTCTTGGTATAACTTGAATCACCTAACTGGGTTTTCAATATATAATTTGTCTAAAATTTATTGAAAACCTTATATGAAAAACAGCGTTTACAAACACACAAATGACAAAAGAGACAAAATTCAACAATGATCATAATAGACTACATCAAAATTCATTTATTTCCTAACAGAATCTTTGTATGGATAATATGAAACAACAGCAGTAATCGCAAAATCTGTCAAAACATAGCAAGGATAGCAAATCTATCAAGGTCATCTGAAAATGTACAATAGAAATGTTCAGCATGATGATACAATAAAAAATAAGATGATTAGATATTGTTGCAGTGTGATTCCAAGTTTTCTTAAACCTGCTGGGATCCCTAGTTTTGATTTAACAAAATGTTTGTGTTGATCGGTTGTTTTAGACATTTGATATTGAAGCTTTAGATTTACACTGTAACACTGTCAAATAGTGATTCTCAACCAGAAAAAGTCCCATATTGCATTGAGTGCTCTTGAGAGTGGTTTCCATCAATATCAAACTGCATTTCAATTGTCTAGTGACAGCTGTCTTCATCCTGTGAGTTACTTGGTGTTTTCAGGCTGCTCTCTCACCATGGCCAAGATTTTGTTCAGCTTACTGATCTCATACTCTGCCCTTTGGGCTGCATCCATCGGAGCAACACCTTTTTTTTCCTGGATGACAGCAGTTTTTTTTTTAAATTATATTCACAAGTTTGGAAGATAAGACTGCTTAATAATGTATCTGAGTAACAATAACAGTAAATATTTATACAGACCTATATTCAAAGAGTGTTACATACACCCCTTCTTCCCCACTCCACCTCCAAGCCTACCCAAAGATCAACCAAAGCTATGAGACAAGAAAGGCAGAGAAAGATGACTGGAAAGAAGTGCAATCTACAGTCAAGATGACCCCAGAAAATTTCACCTCCTGGACCACTTTGAGTACCCTACCATTGCAAGATATAGCTGGCTTCACAGTTTACAAAATGCATACTGACTTTTTTCAAACAGTTTGAAGCAATTTTGTCACTCACTTTTGGATTCACTCTGTTAATGCACAGCTGAAGATCACATCAAAGATATGGCAGGGATATCATAGAAGAGGATTTCAGGGTACCTTTCACCCAAGGTTGGTTTTTTATTTGTTTTACACCATGTCAGCAACTAAGGCTATATCAAGTCCATGGCATGTATGGAAGGAAAGAGAGTTCTATTGTTTTGCAGCACAGTAACTAAAAATCCAGTAACCTAATATTGTTCTGGTGAAAGGGACTCTACGAGTAGGTAAAACAATAATCACTCATCTCTGTTTGGCCCATCCTATGACCAGAAGTGTGGTGTGGATAGGAGTACTAGCAGTTTCACTTGCACTTTTTCAACTGGATTGAGCAAACTGGCTTCATATATTTCATGATCTCATTTGTTATTCAGCAGTTTACATGTTATGCTGCATATGTCCGTGTAGTACGTGTTATTATTCTGTGTGTATGCATTATTATTTCTCTCGACTGCAGGTTGCACATAGGATCTGTATTTGCTTTGTCATTGTCATTTATTTTTATTTGTGTATAGTGCATTGAGTCTGCTTCATAGTAGACAAATACTCTGTACAAATATGTTTACTATTGTTATTATCAAGTAGGGCAGGAGCCTGCAAGAAATTGAAAACAGCAAACAGCATTTCCTGAACGTGAGAAAGATGGGTAGCTAGTACAGAGTGACGTGTTCCACTTTCTCTAGCTCTAACCATCAGAGTGGGTAGCCTCCAAACAATGAGTTACAATAATTAAGCCTAGATAGAACAAATGCACAGATGAGTGGTGTGCGTACAGGTCAACATGCCAATGACTGGTTGTCACCCACTGTCTTCAGCTGTAGCTGAATTTAACAGATCTCATATGCAGGAGGTTGGCAGAAGCAGGTCAGAGAGACTAAGTGGGCTGATAAGGCTGACTAACTCAGATATCCTGAAGCAAGGCCAAAGGTCATCTATATAACAGTAGAAGAGCGAGGTCAAATGGTACTCTGTGGGTACTGACAGGCAACCAGTGATCAAGGAGGTTTGGTGTCACATGACCAGCTTTTGAACCTACATGAAACAATGTGGGCAACATGGTTTTGTGCTCCATGATAAAATCAAGAACAGAAATTGACCGCAACCAGGATATACAAACATGAGATTGTGGTATGCTCAACCAGTTAGATGAGCGACCTTGACATTAACATACTCTTGTGAAACAACGGAATCTTCCTCATTACATAAAATTACAAAAAGAATACTATTTGTTTGAATGTTTGATGAATTTCTACTTCAGAAATAGTTTTCAGTTTGTGTTGGGGTGTTAATTACAGCCAGCTAATTAATAAACAATTGTGCTCAAGATATTACAATGTATAGAACAGTCTACAATTTCCAGATTTATTACTTTCTGCATTAAAAAAATGAATCATACAAGGATCATTTTAATAATGGGGGAGCCGATAGTTTGGTGATTATAGCCACAGCATCCAAACCCAAAGGCACAGACAATGACTGGTTTGATACTGGTTTACTTCTTCCCAATCGACCCATCATGAGCTGCTGTGACCCAGCTGTAAAATAGGTATGTCTCCTTACATAGTTGGGGTAAAGGAAGGCAGAGGAGGTTGGCACTACCCTTACAAAAAGTTGGTCCTGAGAAGAGTGAAGGCTCTAGCACTAAAGATAGTTTAAATTGAATTAAGTGAATAAACAATTCAATTTAAAGTAACCAATAAATACTATCAACTGTTTTACCTTTGGAACCTTCCTCAAGTTTGGTGAGAGCTTCAGGGTTGTTACATTTCCCCTGTTGGAAGAAAAATAATATTAATCAATGCTGTAACTTCTGGTACCACATTGTCTTCAGCAACTGTCATGAGTTCAAGGCAGACTACAAAATACTAAAGCCATACTCTACCATTAAATTATTGTATATGCTAGGTCTACTGAGAATTAGGTGAAAAAAAAATCATTAGCAGTGTTCCTCCTGCTAATGAGCTGTAACTGTGGGAGAAAAAATGTCCATGGTATTGTTTATTAAAAAACAAGTCACAAGACAGGCCCTTGAAAACATCTACAAGCACCCAACCTCACAACCAAATTACAATTAGTTAAGAATGTTGTGAACAGCCAAGTCAGGTTAGCATAGTTGTAAGGCAGTGTGAAGATGACAGTTTGCCTGTTTTGGGCTTCTAAAAGACTTGGTGTTTATAGACCTTGTCTCAGCCACATGAGAGATAGATGCTAAGAAGATCAACTGCAAAGTTGCTATGGTCGTTAGTCTGCTGCTTGGATACATGTTTGGATAAATACCAATATACAAGCATCCAAAATCACACAAGCGACTCATGACCATTGCTACAACAAAGAGTATTTAACCAACCAAACCAAACCATCAATTACTCAACATACCCCATTGTAGACTGTAATAGACAATTAATTGGATACTCTAAAATTAAAGGGAAATAGGTTTTAAATGAATGTGCAACAGAAAATCTTCTAATAGTTTGTCAGCTACTGGTCAAGTCTATCTGGGGCCTTAATAATCTGGTCATATCTGCTCTGAATGAAGATGAGCGGTATGCTGCTGTGTAATTCCACTCTGTGCTGGAGTATCTCCCACTGTCTCAGGTACTGGACATTCTGGATCATTAGTGTCATCTGCCAAAGTGCTGGGATCAGCATTGTGAAGTATTTTCTTGTTTTGACAAAGTCAATCCATGCTCTTTGAATACATTAGAGTTCTTTGGGGGAAATTCAAACGTTGGTATGCCAGTCTTGCTACTTGAATTAGTCCCTCAACCACAAACTGCACAAATTTTGTCCATCGCTGTGCAGTTATAAAAAATATGGCTTGTAAAAAAACTTGTCTTGCAGACAGATTTCGTCATTGGCTTGTGGAGGTCAGCCATGTTTGTTTTTAGATGGCACAAATTATGGAGTCATCTAATTTCAGTATTTTTTATAGTTCATTAATGTTTAAAAAAGCATTATTTTGTAAAATTGATGTTGCATATCATTTTTTTATAGTGTTCTCAATGTACTCCACTTTTGTGAAGCTAGGTTAGACACACTTTAATGACTTTCATTGTAGATTAGAGGAAAATAAGAAAAGCCCACATATCCATGTTAGCTAGAACTGTTAGTGCAGGCTTGAAGATTACAAATCATTTATGTCAAACAAGGATGCAGCTGTATGTTCAACTTTAAAATTTAGCAGAGTTTGTTGGTGTTGGCACTAGAAATATCCATACTACAAATCAGAGAATTTGTTTATAGTTACTATTGTTTTCCTTTATTTTGACTCCAGCTCCAAAGTACTTCACTTGCTATAATGACCATGGAATGTGGTGGTGACTATGACGTAATGCGATAATGATCACAAGTGTCATCCTCACCTGTCATCGCCAACTATAATGATAGGGTATGTAGGATTGAATTCAATATGTGTCAGTTTCGTCTTTTTCTTCTGAGCTACCATTTGTTCACACAGTGGCTCATATTTATTGGCATTCAGATCATAGACATAAACCTGCAACAAACAGAAAGTAATGATCATTAACCCAGTATTTCAAAGTGTGCACGTGCCCATTTTTTTTACTTCCCTTTTTTTCAGTATCTGTCACTTTTGCTAACTTCAGCCTCCTCCAAAGTAGTGAGATAGATTATCAATCAGATTATTCTTAAGATAATGATGGTTTTCCTGATGCATTAAAGAGTCCTATCCTAAAAATGCTCCTGGCATGAGTTATATCCTCATATCAATAAAAATAGACAATGATATATATAGTGTAACCAACACGTCAGTCCCTGATGGCTACATAGGGGTGACCTGCCTACACCATTCTAGCAGGTGTGTGAGCAAGTGTGACTGACGCAAGCTTTGGTACGGAATGTTTGGTGCGATAGAGCGCATGTGTAACGAGATTGAGATGCTGGATATTTCGAGATGATTTTGTACATTATATAGGAGCGGTGAGAGTGAGCATCAGTGTGTGTCCGGCGTGTAGGCAATTTTCTATAGCGTGTCTTTGTGGACACTGTTGTATAAACTGTAAATAAACTTCTTCGCTTGAAATTAGTATCTTCGACTGCAAAGACTCAGTTTCTTGGAGAGGTTGGCACCGTTGATTTAGGACACAAAAGGGGCCAGTGAAGACAGGCGCATGGGACAATTTAATGTGGACACCACTACCAACTTTTTCCCGTAACAATTGGTCACTCACATAAATCCACATTTGACACATTTATTCGCTACTTTCAATTTTGATAACTTTATTAGGGCCAGATTTTAGTCCATCTTCTCCAGAAAGGTGGCCAATTGTACTCAAGTTCAAATATTTTGCACTATGTATATAGAATCCCATACTTCTTGCTTTTCTGTGGTATCAACAAGTTTTTCTTCATTATGTCAGATCAAAGAGTTTCTTGTGTGCCCTGGTGGATGAGGGGCATAGAAGCAATGCAGAGTGGAGATGGATTTAATGTGTGTCCCACATGATCAAACTATTTACATGTACACTAAATTTCCTGGGTAAAAAACCCTGAAAATCACTGGTTGAAGAACAATGTAACAAACTAGTTTCTGCATTTGTTGCTACAAACTGTTTATAACATGGGCACATTATTTGTAAGTACAGATATCTGTCAAATGCTGTCTGTCACGCTAACCACCACGTAACGACCTCCATCTTACACTGTTTATAGTACCTACATCCCTGTGCTTAGTAATCTTTAGGTCTCTCACCAGATATGCTGCATGCCTCTTATTATCTTATTATAAACTGAAAGAGAATAGTTCAGCAGGTTTTAACTCGACAATGACACCACTTTGTAACAATATGTCATTATAAAGATGAATATACCAAATATTCCATCCTAAAAAGATGCTATTTTCTTACCTTTCCATCTGAAGTAGCAGCAGCAAAAACAGTAGACGAGTATGGTGCCCAGGCCACATCCCCAACTGAATTGTTCAGATCAAATGAGAAAAGTGGCTTCCTGTAAAAATGTTGATTTTTATTTTACTGCAAATAGTATATTTTTTATACTAGTTATAGGAATACTTTTATCAGGAATAAAAATTAAAAAACTCATCAAGCTCAGTCATACCACATACAAAAAAGATTGCTGCTGTGCTCAGTATAAATTGTCATGCTCAGAGTATAGAGGGCGGTAGAAGTTGTGTCAGTACACTTGTGTTCAAAGGGCCCCCTCCTGCACATGAGACACTGGACAAGTGAAGGTTTGCAGAATTTCCTGGACGTCATGTGTGGGCTGTGTGAAGCTCATCCCATGTCAAGGCTGGCCAGGGTGGGAATTTAAGGCTGGCCACACACAGCCTGGGGGTTGGTTAAATTTTGCTGTGAAAGTGTGCGGATGCTAGGAAAAATCAACACGTGAGACAACTGTCAGTACCTCTACCAGGACACTTCTGCCTATTTCTATGAATTTCTCTTCCACTATAAACAGCCAGACTCCGCTCTTCGTCTGACCATCTCCTAACTATTCCTGTCACTAGAGCAAAAACATAATTTTGTGGTCACAGGATTTTTACTTACTGTGCAGTAAATCAATGGAACTCTCTCCCTGCCATCTGCCCACAACTGAATACTTTAGGTGTGCACTGAAAATGTGCAACATCTCTCCATTGTGCAAAATAGGATTAATATAGGGAATCAGAAATACTTCTACACTGGCCCAAAAAATGGGTTGTGAATCTATCTGAGCCTGGGCTTTTAACCATCACTCATCATTTGTAAATGCTTATGTTCTAGCCATGAAGTATTTCCTTTCGCATTTTCTCTCTGTTCCTGTGATGGAGGTTTGACATTTAATGTATTAAGATTAGCTTTAAATAGGTCTTTTTTTATTATGGTGTAAATTAGCATAAAACTGCTCCATTTCCTTGATGACAGGCTTTAAATCAGTTAAAAGTGTATTATCTTGTTTAATAAGGGGTATTGCATTGTGTGCATAGGTGAGATCAAGAAAATGTAAAGAACAGTGATGTCGGTGTCAATTGTTGTGAAGGCAGAAGTAAAAAATAAGTAGTGAGACAGTGGTATAAAGTCCATCTAATTCAATGCACAGCTGACTCATTCAGCCTGGTACTTCTAATACAGAAGTTTGTAGACACAATAAAACCAACTCTTTCCATCTAGGAACTCTAATGTTCTTTTCACACTACTTGCTCAATTCCCAAAAAAGGATAGTTATGTATAATATTCTGAGTCAGTACTTTTTCTGTTATCAATTATGTATTCACAATTTTACCTGGTGGTAGGCTCACTGATATCCGAGGTCTTGCCACTGTTTTCCCATATCTTTACAGTCCAGTCAGCACTGCAAGTAATGAATATCTTGGGGTGATAACAGTTCCATGCAACCTGGAAAAAGAAGAAAAGACAATGCAGTTAAAAAACTCCTTATCAATAATCTTTGTAAAAAGCATAGTTTGCGTGTATGGTCCACCAGACAATAAAAATAAAAGATGACATATACCGGGTGTCTGTAAGGTCTGTGAGCAATTCAAAACTTTGTTGTTTTTATTTTTTTGTTTTTAATGCTGTGCCAGCAACTTTTCCCTGGAACACCAAAGAGGAATGGACTGATTGGCACTATAATGCTGCAGTGTTGGTCTGAGTGAGACAGTGAATTAGTCCGGCTAAAAAATAAATTGTGCTGTGACCTGGATCATTTTCTATTGAATGTGTTTAATCTGGCTAACTCATTAGGTTATGTGCCTGTAAGAGCTGATGTCGTATATGTACATATAAGAGTTGATGCAATATAATTATGTGCATTCAAGAGTGTACTTTTACTTTATCAACTTGTTTACTGTGTTTAATATAATATATAACCTGTTACATTGCTTATACTATAATATTTTCACAATGGAATGGCATGGTTACCCTGGTGTGGGAAGCTCATGAATCCAGTTGTATGGGTCAATGGCCTAACAATAAAGAATTTGAATCTTCAGTCTTTGAGGAAAAGAAACCCTGCTGAGCAAAATTCTAGAAAATGAAAGTGCAACTACTGGTGTATGCGAAAATATATGTATTTTGTTTTACAGTATCTCTGAAATTATCAAAGGTTTAGCATGTCAAGACTGTAGAGGAAAATAGTAAGGCAAAATGGATAAATATATGCAGTTTAGATATACTTCTTAACAGATAAAAATAAAACGACAGCACATGTAGCACATTCTCACCTTGTAAATAGCCATATTGTGTGAGTCAATGGTGTCGATAAAGTGGGAGATGTATGCTTTGGAGCACACATGAACTTTACCTTCTTCTGTGCCCACAAGAAACAGGTAGTCTTTCTGTCTATGGAAGTCAATTGCTGTGCCAGAACCTGCAAAGCGATAAACAGTGCAGCAATTTAAGATTTTATTAAATTATTAGCATTATGATTAAAGCATTATCATTAAAAGCTGTCATATATATTTATAATATTTATAATGTTAACTACTAACAATCTGTACCTGTTGTGGGAATTTTGATACCATCTGGTCCATCTGCAAGGCCTTCAGACAAGCTAAGCTGTATTACATTTTGGAAGATCATCTCATTCTGCACAAAACATAAGGAGGATTAGTGAACTTGTCCTGATGACACATCTATTAAGCCATACTGGTCATCATGCTTTGATATCAGTTTTGAGGACAAACGGCTACTTCATCATACCAGAAAAACTGCGTGAAGAAATGCTCCGTAGACTGCATGTTGGGCATCAAGGGGTTGTGAAGACTCGTGACTCAATATGGTGTCCAGGGCTATCCACTGAGATTGAAAAGATTGTAGAAAGTTGCTCTGTTTGCACCAGAGAGGGACGAATTTCACCAGAACCCCTCCTTCCAACTCCTATACCTGACTACCCCTGGCAGAGGGTTGGCTTGGATTTGTTCGACTTCCAAAAAGCAGACTATCTATTGGTCGTAGACTATTATTCCAAGTTTATTGAAGTAGCCTTGTTGACATCCACCACATCTCAAAGACTCATTGAAAATTTCAAGAACATCCTTTCTCGGCATGGAATCCCTGAGGTAGTGATATCGGACAATGGCCCACAATTTTCAAGTAAACAGTTTGCTGAGTTTGCCCAGTGCTACCACTTCAAACATGTTACCAGTAGCCCATACCACCAGCAAGCTAATGGGGAGGTCGAGAGAGCTGTACAGACTGTCAATGGTCTGCCCAAGAAAGCTGAGGACCCATATATAGCCATGTTAAGTTATCGGTCAACACCACTTCAGTGCAGGAAAACCCCAGCAGACCTTTTGATGGGGAGAAGACTGAGGACTCTAGTTCCAATGATAACGTCCAGACTTAAAAATCCAAATCAACAGGACTACACAGAAAAAGAGATAAAGTTAAAGGCAAAACAGACGAAAAATTTTGACAAAGCGCATCGACAGGCGCATCGTCACACCAAAGAGTCATCAAAGTTCAAACCAGGTCAGATAGTCTGGGTCAGACCTCAACATACACCTGGAACCATTGTCAGACCACTGGGAGAAAGATCATATGTAGTTTCTACACCCCAAGAAACGCAGAGGTGAAACAAGCATCATTTGGTCAAGTGTGATCCACAAGCTCATCAAACCAAGATCACTACAACAGAGGTTTCCAGTTTGTTGCCAGATGGTCCCAATATATTGGCGGATGATAGTAGTGATGAGGAGTGCTAAGTACCTGAGACAGTGGGAAATTTTCCGGCCCAGAGTGAAGCTGTATGACATCATCCCGCTGATATCCAGAGCAGATATGGCCAGATTATTAAGGCCCCAGACAGACTGGACCTATAGTTAAAAAACTATGAAGTATAAGATTAATGGAAAGGAAGGCCTGGTGGGAAAGACTGGTATAGGCAGAAGATCGGAAAGATAAAACAGCACAGTTAAAGGGTGAGAGTTTGCCAGAAATGAATATAGACAAAGAGATTGCTACGGGAGAAAAAGAAAAGTAGAAGAGAAGGACTGGGCCAGTGAGGCTGGAAGGACTCTTGTTGAGAGATGACTTTGTGACACTGCATTCACTACAAATAGGGAAGGAAAAACAAGACTGGAGTGTAGCCATAGAAGATAAATCACCCTGACCACACAGTCAGGTAAGTACTATGTTAATGGATGAACAAAGTAAGTATGTAAATCAGAAAGGACTTTGATTTTGGGACCAGTTGGTGTTTAAGTCACGTCATCTGGTAACATTTGAAGAAAAAATGTGATATAGCAAACTTTAAAAATAAAAACGGACATATAAACGGATTGTAATTAATGCAAAACCTTGACAATGGTCCAGTGAACAATGCGCCCATCAGAAGATATGGAAAAGAAATTCATGTTGTTGTCTGCATCATCCTTCTGCCAACGGACCTGTAACATAAAGTAAGCATAATCTTTGTCATTGTTCATAACTCCACCACCACCCATCATCCCTCCCTCCTGTCTAGAATACAACAAAGGATCAAATGGGTCTGTCATGGAACAGTCCGTGCGTACGTGTTTTTCAGAGCAATTTTAATCCCTTTGCGACTTACGGACTGCAAATGTATGTTGAATGCATGGCTGAATGGATAAGAACATTAGTTTGGAAAGGGTTAACTGTGAAAGTGTTTAGAGACTAAGTTCACCAGTAGGTTTTGGTGGAACGAGGCAGGAAATTTACTCAGGCCCGGGATACCGAAGGAGGAAGACGGGCCTGAGTCACGAGTTCTAAATTTTCCTTGTTCAGATTTATGATTAGTAGAGGGTAGTGTCCATCCACAGTGGATGCGGCGCAGTACTGACCTGTTCTTGGAGTAACCTCGCCTAGATGAGGTAAGACATCTTTTTCTGTTATTACTTATGGAATTGTATTAATGACATCTTTTTTGCTATTTCTTGTGAAATGGTAATAGTACTTACCTAGGTTTCGAAGTTGGAAACATGTGAGAGAAAGATGTGTGAATTGGAGAACATTAATTGTTTCGAATGGTAGTATAGAGGAGTAACCTCAAGTTACAGGTTAATAATATAAACATTATTAATCAAAAAGATTTTAAAGTAAATCATACATTATATGAAAAAAAAACTGTACTAGTATCTATAACTTGTGGCGCCAGACTTTACAACAAAAAATGTGGAAAAATTACATTACTTTTCATACCTGCCAAACAGGATCAGTGTGTTTGCCATTTTTTGCTGTACACCGATGTACTGGTCCATCTTTCTTTTCCACAATGTTAAAAACAGCTACACTTCCGTCATAGAATCCAGCAGCCACTTGATATGGATGGTCAGGGTGAATGTCCAGACACATGACTCCACTATCTGTTTCATAGGTGTTTTCAGGAAAGGAAGGATTTTTTAAGGTGTAGAAGACAATCAGACCGTTGCCCTGCTTCATGAATTCATCTGCAATTCACCAAACAGATAATAATAATAATAAAAAAGAAAACCCGTTTATATAGCCATTTCTAATGATTTGCTCAGAGTGCTTTACAGAAATGATATAGTGACCAATCCATGTAAACGGAATCACTGACAACTATGTGCCAAATTCACATGTCACAGACACACTTTTAGGACAGCCACACCTACTTATACACAAAATAAATACAGACACACATTATGCACACTATGGTGACAGGGTCGCAGTGATTTCTGCATTAATATAAAATACATCTTAAGATGTTATCAAAACAAACTGAATGATGGTATTCTCCCTTCTGATGTCTTCTAAGATACTTCTACAAAATCATACATCACTAATATAATTCTAATAATTGATGTTTCCAGATGTTTCTAAACTGAAGTACTAATGCTGGGTGCCTGACAACTTAGCAACTATATAACCTTGCCAGTCCCAGACCTGGAGTAGCCTGGTTAGTTCTAGATGCTTTTCACCTTTCCCTGACCAGCGAAGTGGTCATGGCAGGGGAAAAGTCAAAGTGCATGACCACAGGATAGGGAATTTGATTGTGTTTAACACAGTGCCAGCAACTAAGACTATATCATGGCAACAAAAAGTAATCTTACCTTAAAAAGTTAAGGGACAAAAACCCCTGAGTGATATAATCACAACATTCTTAAAAAAGAAAAGCAGCACAAGATGCAAACAAAATTGTAAAAGAATAGGTAAAGGAGTGTTGTGGCCCACATAGGCCAACAACAAACCAAAAAAAGAACCCAAGAGACAACAGTTATCAGGACATAAAAATCTTAAATCTGATGGTAGAGTCCTATCTTCCTTCAGAGGCAGATACTCTGAAGCTCAGGACAATCACAACATGTACTACATTAAAACTTCCTTTACACCATGGACAAACTGATAATGGTTCAACTACTCTGGCAGCTACAAAAGGACAGATAATAGAATGGCATACAGGGCAGCAGAGGTCCAAAACCGAAATGGTTTCAGACCAGAAAAAGGAAAAGCATAAGAAAAAGGGGTAGGCCAGCTTAGTCACCCAGCCAGAGAGGCTGAGTGCTCACCCTAGCACGAGAAGCTGGGCCCTCGGAGGCTTGAGCTGGCTGGAAGAAGGAAAGAAGGAGTAATATAAAAAATTAGCATGCTTTTTTGTTTTGTTAGCTGTCGTAAACCAACCATGTGAATATGTGTATGTGAGTAAATGATAGGAATGAGAGTGAATATGTATAAATACAGTTTTAATATCTTAAAACCCCTTAGAGGGTGACAATAAAGAATCTTGAATCTTCTTTATCTGTACTCCTTAAAAAAGCAAATAATTAGGATTTAGGATATGCAAATGAGTAGTGATAGTAATTGTGATACTGTAATGTTATCTAATAAGTCTAAGACATACATGATCCATAGGATGCAGCAAATAAGTCCCTATACTTTGGGTTCCAACAGAGTGACGTCACAGCTAATTTCTTAGCTTTCTCAAAAGAAAATTTCCACAGAGGCAGCAAAGTTCCCTCTTGATCACGATAATCATCAGAGGTGTCTTCAAAGTATTTGAAATCTGAAATACAAAGTTTACAATTATCCAAAAATCAAAATTATGCTTGTTGTGCTATTCAGAAGATTAATATAAAGCCATAGTCAGCATAAAAATAAAATGTTATTAAAAAGAAATCCAATAAATGAGCCAGGTTTTTTTTACTGCTGGCAGACACTGGACGCTGGGACAAGTCATTAAACCATATACAACAGTAAAGTCTTTTTGACACAAGAAACAAACTGATGGGGATTTGTCTCATAAAAGATGGAATTGTGGCATAGGTGTTTCCCATTCTAAGTCTACTAAGTGCTACCTCCTCCCACCAAACAAAACAGCCAGTGCATGGTCAGAAACCTAGGTAATTTTATTTTGCTTTACGCTGAACAAGCAGCTAAGATCATATGGCCAACAAAAGTAATATTACATTAAAAGGCTGAGATACCAATACTCCAAGTTATACAATAACATTCTTAGCAACAAAAACCAATACAAAGAAGCAAAGTTATAAAATGGTAAGGCAAGGCATCCAGCCCTTTAAACAGATGCCACGTGCAGAGAAAGAGCAGTGTACCCGAGACGAGAAATGAACTCTGGGCTGCCAGCCTTCACTTTATTGGTGACAGGAGCTAACCGTTGCACCACCGGACCGCTTACAGGAGTCAGGGAGGTAATCTCCTGACAGTATAGTACCATAAATGGGTACAGTTGTCAGTGTAAACAAAGAATCATAGATTACAAAGGTTTTATGTCACCTGCTTAAAAAAGGGGAAAATGAGGAAACATTAGATAAAAATTAGATGAAAAGATCATTTGAAATTTAAGAAAGGTGTTCGTATGACTTGATTTTACTTTAAGGGTCTATATTCTCACCTTGAGCAATGTCATCAAATGTGTTCTGGTTGACCATTCGTTCCATAATTTTGGCTGCTGAAGACACCCTGGATAGGTCATCTCCCTGAGGCATGTAATTAAATACTTCTCATGAGATATGGCAAGAAACAGACATGTAGCAGATTATCCTTTTCAATCCTTTATATTCCATGCATATATTGGAACTCAATTTATACTTCTTTACATACATGTGGAATGACTGGGATGGTAGATGCCAGGAATGAGGGTTATCATTCTTGACTGTGTTTTAGTAAGCATGAGCTTTTGTTCTTGGCCGTCTATTGGTTTGAAGGTGTGGAAGTGTGCATGACTTAAGGAAGAGCGCTTGACTAAAGGAAATGTTCACAGCAGTCCCTTTATTCGTCATAAACTAAGATTTATCATACCAAAATAAGCCATTGTGCTAGAAAGATGCTGTAGAGATACTCTGTGTGAAAGAGACCAGGAATGAGATTGATTCCTTGCCTAAGTAGTTAGGTTGTCTGCATATACAATTTTAGAGCTAGAGGCTAAGAAAGGAGTTTTCCATACTCTTGCAAGGAAGTTGGTCTTAAAGTAAATTAAAATATCAAATAAGATTTTAATTTTCCACTAACATGTCTTCTAGATTAGAAAATGTAAGGTATTCTAAAAATTTTGTTTCTTATTTGTTTTGTAATTCTTAAAACATATTTTTCTTCCACTGAACTGCTACAAAATTAGTGCTTAAGTCTAAATATGTTTATCAGCACCAATTCAAAGCTTTTGTTATGCACAAAAAGATCATATCACAGGACATACCGAGGTTTCCGAAATAGCATGCTTCTTCTTCGACTTTTCATCCCTGCGTCCAGGAATCACTTTCTTTTCTTTAGTTTTTTCCTGTAAACATAACAGTGTCAGCATATGGATAAACAATTTTAGTTCTTTTATACAGATTACTACAAAAAAGCAATTAAACATTATATTCAGAAAATTGCATGAAATTAAAAAACTGTGATATTCTCTTTCTTTGATACTATATGACCATAGACTTTACTACCAACCAAAATTTTGCCAACAGAGTACCTTCCATTGCTAAAAAAAAGAACTAAAAAGAAAGTAATATGCAGCCACCTTTAATTGAAGCCACAATTTAGGTACCAGTGTGGGAAATTACTTATGGCAACAACTCGAATTTCTTCTTTGTCCATAAGGAGATAAGGATGAATGGTGGACTTATCTGGCAAAACCCATGAGTAGAAGGGATGAGCTAAATGTTTAAGAACCAGAGAGTTTTCCCAACTTTCCACCCCAGATTTTTTAAGTTCCACCTGAGTGTTAACACTACTTATTTATACATATCAAGAATTTATATGTATCCTAACTTTCCTAAAAATGGCAGGTCCCACAGGTGAAGTTGTGCTACACTCCTACTCTAGTGCGAATTACAGTGACTCTAGAATAGCACAAGCAAGACAATGTATAATTACCATTGTCATAACTTATGTCCACAGAATTTCAGTGAGTTAGGGTTTGGGTATTTGATACCAGACTTTAGAAGCCAGAGATGCAGGGTACCTGAAACATCTGGGCTGGCAGGAAATGTTTTGCTAAGGTTAGGAGTGCATCACATACACTACAAGACCACCCCACCTCTGTGTCCATCAGAGGAAGACCGCTCTGTAATCTATCTTTTGCAGATGGCATCAATCTGATAGTGGGCAGCAATAGCAAATTACAAGAGTTGACAGAAGCTTGCTGTCAATGCTTATGGTGTGGAAATCAGCACAGACAATAGCAAAGCCATGGAGAACATCACTGGATCTCCCAGAGCAGCGATTCACATGAAAAGCTGGAGAAGTACATAGCATACATGGGCATGGCTATATCCAAGGATGGTAGGTGTGTGGCAGACATTCATCTCTAGGTAACTTAGTTAATATCTAGGTAACTGTGAGGTACTCAAGATCTTCAATGTCTCCCTGGGGCAGAGTGCTAGTGTCATCTTTTCTTGAACTCCTAATTAAATAAAAATAAACATGAAACTTATTTAAAATAAAGACAGCAGGAAACAACTTTTAAACAGCATTATAATAACCAAATTTGTGGTGCAATATAACACTATATTTATAAATGTTCTTAATCTCCTATATTTACCTGCTTTTCAAAATCTTCTTGGTAAGCATCATAGATTTCCCACTGTGTAACATTGGAAGAGAAAGTTGCCCTGGGTGGTGGCTCAGTTGCTGTGCCTCTCTCCTACAAAACACACACACTCACAAACTTTTGTGTTCTATTGCTTCTGTAACGAAATTAACATATATCATGTGGATGCTTCAGATCATCTGGTAACTATTGCATACATCAGTGGTTCTCAAAGTATTTCGGACCACAGACCACTTTACTTAAAAAAATTATGGCGGACCACTAAGGCCTAAAATCACTCTGTACTATGAATTTCAAATTTTAATTTTAATTGTTAATGTGAGGAATGCATCACTTTAAACATCACTTTGCTGACATGATGACTGTCAGCCGCGACCACCTGACTTATGCCTGCGGGTCAGCGGACCACACTTTGAGAACCACTGGCATACATTATTTCTCAATGGTAATTCATAGGTATCTCAAAACATTTGAAAAGTAATTGTTTTACACAGATCTGATCAGTAGTTTCTATTTAGGCTAATAATAGATGAGCACATACTATACAGTGTCCATTGCTAGCATGCTGCAGGTATACAATGAAGCTTTTGAAACTTAAGAAACATAAAAACAGGATTTCTGTGTGTAGAAAATGTACTTCTGTACTTAATCCCTCAGTAAGTCAACACAAAAATATTCATAACTTTTTATCTTTTGTGTTTTAATCACAGTAAATAATCCACAAAAAGCATGTGCAATTTTTGAAAGGTCACCAGATGTCAGCACTTTATGGATTGCACACTTAAAGGAGTCCGAAATCTGAAACTCTGAAAACAGTGACAGAAGACTGAATGAACCACTATGAGCACTCTGCCTTCAACACTATCATTCCACCGAAACTCTTTGCCGATAGGTCATACTGTTAAAAAGTCTGACAGCAGCCGGAATGAACGAAACGAAATCGTTATCTCTGGAAGTGTGTTCTCACCTCGGCATAGAAAACCTTCCACTACGTTGCATGCGTAGTTCAGTCAGTGTGCCGCATTGGAGCTGCCTTCATCCCTTTCTTGATGGCACAATTCACTTCTATTTGGAATCGCTTCAAGACACTTTCTTTGGTCAAGATCTCATTTGTGATCCTGCCTTTCCTGGCCAGTACTTGCTGGGACATCTAACATTAAGACATGGTCATCTAGTAAATTCTTATCATGGAAAATTTACTTGTTTCCCCTGTACCCAACACAAGACACTCCTAAAAGCAATAACTGAATTCAAATCTTCCTGTTCTGTTGCAGCTAGTGCATGCAGAACCACCCAAACTCTCTGTCTCTGCAATGAAAGTCATTGATTAGTTACTTCTTAAATGATAAGACCAGATATCTTCAAGACAGATGCCCTGATCCATATCTCACCCTTTCCAAGCTGTTGTCCAACTTAGCCAATAGTGCCCATCCTGGAGTAAATTTTTTTGTGATGATAATAATAATGCACTAAATGTCAACAGGGAGAAAGATATCTCTGCCACTAAAAACTATCATGATAGTGAGCAAAATCACTTGCTGATTATGATCTACAATGGTATTACATATTCTTTTTGATTGCACTGTGCCAATAACCACCAACACACACTATTAGTTTGGCTTGCTGACATTCTCTGGGATTTACCTGTGTTTCCCATCAAACAAAAATATGTATAAATTACAGAAGAGAACTCCAAATTATGTCAAGGAACAATTAAAGTAGTATTAGGGGTCAAGATCCCGATAACAATAACAATACTAAAAAAAATGGGTGTGAAAACTGTCAACGATTTTGATTTGGGTATTGAAAACACCCAACAATTTTGGATAGGAAACTCTTTCTAACAGGTCCATAAAGTTGCTTTGCTTTGTTTTCATATGTCCAACAGAAAAGACTAGTACTACTGCTATCATACAAAACATCAGAAATGTCCACCATGAAACCTATATTCTAAACATACACTTACTCTGTAGGGATTGTTGTAGGTTTGAGAGGCACGCTCACTGAAGTTAAACTGATTGGTGAGCTTTTTCTCTTTTCCATGGGCTTCTGCAGGAACAGGTGTAACTGCTTCTCCTTCCCCAGACTCTGTTGGTGCTCCTTCACCTCTTTCTACCCCCTCTTCTCCTTCTGCTGCTGCGGGCTTTTCTTCTCCCTCACTTACTACATGCTCACTAGAAACTTAGAGGAAACAAAGAAAGGAAGTTTAGACACAAAGTATAAAAACACCTCTGAAAGCTGAATGTGTGCAGAAATCTTCCTGCATCCATCTAGTTGGTCTTTTAAAATAAATGTTTTTATTTGATATTGTGCATATAAAATGGAAAGATAGCGGATAACTGATATAGTACCAAAATATAATATCTCTCATCTTATGTTTGTGTATGTGGTTGGGTTTGTGAGCAAAAGAAAAAATTCTGTCTTGGACTTTCTCAGACAGACAATAAAGTTTGATTTAATTGTGATCAACAAATTACCACTATCTGGTAGGCCAAGACGAGTTCGCTGACGTCGTGCTTCATCAGAGTCCTTATGCAGCATATTACCATCTAGGGCAAAATGAACTGCTAGCTGGTCAACACTTGATGTCTGCTTGAACTGCCGCTCCTATTAGCATAAAATAAAATAAAATTGTTATCACTTTGTGTAAAATTTGTGTTAAATGTCACACATTCTCCTAGGGGGTTTTTTTTTTTTTTTGGTAGCCATAATGAAAGTTTGTTGGTTCGTTCCTTCTCCCCACCCAACCATGAAGTCAAATATGGATGAGCTGCAACTCATCAGAGACTTCAACCTCCAGGATCCCATCCTCCCCTGACATGGGTTGCCCTATATAGCAAATGCAGGGGACCTAAAGGTGTTAGAGAGAAAAGAAATATATAAAAAGAAAAGCATGATGAAAAAGAAGACAGGAGAAAGACCAGTATAGACAGAAAGATAAAACTGTAGGGTGACAGGGAGAGGGTTTGTTAGAAAAGGGTATAGGTAAAAGGGCCGGTTAAAGAGAAAAGAGATACTATAAAAAGAGGTGGGCTAGCTCAATCACCCAGCCAAAGAGAGGCTGGGTGTTCATCCCTGGCAAAAGAAGCCAGGCCCATAGGGGCCAGAGTTAACATGATTCTCGAAAGACAGCAATGCATTGAAAATTACTCCAAGGTTCCTGACAGACTGGAAGAAAGTGAGTGATGTGGAAAGAGGTAGAGAAACTGCTCAGTAGGGTAATGCTTCCACCTCTTCCTCTCTCAGAACGGCTTTTGGCCCTTCCCACTTCACCCTCTTATTCCTCCTACCCTGAATATTGTACAATATACTCTGTTGCTATGGTGCCCCCTACCCTCTGTAAAAACCCAACAGAGAGGTCACAAGGTTATTCAGAAAACCAGAGGATTCAAGCCCATCCCCCACCCATCTCCCCCTAACTGGAAAAATCAGGGCACACAGGGTCACTGGTTAGGAAAAACCCAGAGGGAGGGCAGTGTGTGTGAGGGTGTTTGCTGGACATCAGATGCCTTCCCCATTGTGCTGCCCCTAGTTAGAACATGTGTATCAGCCTGCATATGTGTACGTAACCAGCTACTTTCTATCATACTTTTAGGAAGAAATGAGGCATGGGTGGAACAGTATTCTTGATTCTGTAAGATATTTCTTAAAGAGACGGGTTTTGAGGCTGCATATGAAAGCTTCAAATGTCAACACTGTTCAAAGAAAAAGGGGAAGAGATATAGCTAAACTTGAAAGGATTATTTAACATTTATATGGCTGCAACTGTAATAATGTACCTTAAAACTGTAGCGAACAATATTTTGTGGTGCATGGGGGTTGTTAGCTGTCAAGATTCTGGTAAACTCTTCTTTCAGCTCCTGAAAGGCAAAATGTATTGCTTTTGTTAACATGAATTCTAGAACAACAGCAACTCTTTTCTTATTTTACTGCAGCAGGTATCAATTAAAAACATTCATTTATTATTATGTGTTCTAGGTATGACTGATAAACGTGCTTATACTTATGCTTTAGGAAGTTTTAAACTAAATTTTTAAATCAAGACCAAATTCCAATCCCTCTGTGTATCATTAACACACTGTGACAGTAGAAATGCTGCTTCATCTTGGATAAGACACAACAGTGACACTTGTTTCACTTGCCCTAACTCAAATAATGTTAGAGATGATAAAGTCAGAGTTGTTGGCCTGGAACATCCTAGGATTTCTGGAAACTTTACTACTCTTTGTAACAAATGACAAGTGACTAATTACAAACTCAACAACTGACTGACTTGAGGAGTCTCTCTTTCTCACTGAATGAAAATCTAAATCTCTCCTGAAACTGCCAATGCTGAGCTACTTATTACCTTGTTGAATTTTCAAAAAAACTGCCAACCCAATCCTCCTATTATCATGTGATCATCCTTTTGCCCTCTCCCTCCTGCACCTCCACCCCACCCATGTGCCATGACTCAGGCCATTCAACTTTTGTTTGTTGAGGGAGTCAATGCCACTGCCCAAAGTCAGATTGCTAAAAGAACATGCTGAGTTCATGGGCATGTGAGTGTGTTTGTGCTTGTTGAAGTGTACAAGTGTGCTTGCTAGTCTGTACATGTGAATGCCTGCAGGTGCATTTATGGGTTAGGTGCATGTGTGCTTGTTGAAATGTATACGTGTATGTATATGCTGGCCCCCTTATCCCACTGTACCTGACCTAGAAACTAATACGTCTACAACATCTTAGTATTCAAATAAATCATGTGACCTTGCCTGCAATGCCATGTCTGGGGAAAGTAAGCCAAGCTGGCTGGAACAGCTGGAAGGTTCAATTAGGTCACCCAAATGAACTGTGTTATGTAAGTAGTAGTATTATGGAGGGACAAAAACAATTAAAGTGATAATTATAACTTGTACTCACAGCTTCAGTCAAATCAAGCTGATCGTCAGGCTTGATAAGAGTTTTTGTCTGAAAACAGATTGAAATCCAAAGTACATGCACATGCACGCATGCACACACACACACATATAAAACTGAAAATGCTTGTGCAAACATGCAGACTAAAAATAAAACCTAGTATTCAAGGCTAACTCAAGGTAAAATTATTTTCAAATGACTGGGCTTGTTAGATTTATTGTAATGATGATGATTCCAGAAATTTGAGCAAATCACTTTTTTCACATAATACAAACCTCTGTACATCAGTATTTTCAAATGAATTTTAGAAAGTGACCCAGATCTCATTTTCTATGATGTCTGGACGTCATGATGGGGAAAGGGTCTTCTCTAGGAATGGCAAGATGTCATTGGGAATCTCAAGGCAGGATAAGGCAGTCGACAGCAGCAATGGACCTGCTCACTATTTTCTTCTGTCAGTAACATGCCAGGCAAGATGGACAATGCATGTGCCCCCCCCCCCCCCCCCATCCCCTCAAGTAAAGCAAGGGCAGCTGATCACACTATTTTTAAAATATGCAAAAAATAGAAAATTTTACAATCTGGAGAGATCCATGCTAGCCTAATTGCGAGTTTTTCAGAGTTTCCTACCTCACGTTTCACGTAGCCCCCTACATTGAAACTGAAGCTGTAAGTAGTGATAAACTCTCAGCTATTTTCTAGTTCTACCAAATTGTGCACATAATAATGATGAACTGTTTTTTTCCACAGTATGGGCATAGGACTGGGAAGGAGTGTTTGGTCAATGGCAGTTTATGTCATTAGTTTGTGACAAAATATGGAGATGAAAAAAAACCTGTCTGCATTCTGCACTCATCAGCCATATAGATATGCCTGATTATGAACCAATGTAGATTGAATATGTCTGCAAAAATGGATTTAATGTACCATTTTTTTTTGTCAGAAATCTGTGCAACACCAGAGGCAAAATGTTCTGCTGGAACATCATGAATATTTTTGAAAAACCAATACTGGAAATCTGCATCAAGGTCTGACTTTTCATGCTGGAATATGATGACAGGTCTTGGAGTTTCTGGGTTGGAATCTCTGGGTATTTGTACAGTACAGATTTGCAACTGTCTTCCTTGCAGCATTTTCACTTTGTAAGACATTTGGAGAAGAGATCTCACAACAACAGTCACTAGCTTAGGCTGGCTGGCTGGCTTCACCCAAGCTAGATGGCCAAGTTCGAAAAGAACAGCTAACATAGTATGATGATCTCTGTCATAGTTATGCTTCTGTTTCATTGTCTAGTACAGTAAAACAGCAGTGATCAATGTTCATTTTACAGTTCATTTAAGTCATCTCTGATGTTAAGTACTTACTTGGTTGACATGAAACATGCTGGTATCAGATTCACTAAAAAGGTTTATACTAGATGTTACAAAACTAAACTGCCATAAAACTGCTATAAACTGCCATCTATCTCCTGTTTCATTTGATTGCCCCCATTGCAACTGTGAAGAAACTAAGTAACATTTTGTGTCCATGTGCACAAAATAATAAAGATCCTTGGTAGTTGTACATCCCAGAAAAGTTTCTTTACAGTATTTCTCAGTTTTGTTTATTCACTTTATTTGTAAGTAATTCTATAAAATTCTAAATCTAGCCTATTTTCTTCACAAAGCATTACAGATTAAGGAGAATAAATGATTAGTGAATGTTTACTGATGATATATTTGATAATAAAAATATTTAACTTGGCACTATCTTTGAATGTTGTCATTTTAATGAAGTTCAGACACTAGTATTATATCTCTTTACTGTAACTGTGCCTGTAAAATTTGTATTTGACTTTTCGCCTTACTCCCCACCCCAACATTAATTATGGGCAAGGGCCTACTGATCAATGTCACTTGCCTTCTGTTAGCAGACTGTCTTTCCAAGAATCTGACATCATACTATCTACAAGCATATCTAGATATATGCTGCTGCTTCTTGCTCTATAACATGGACTATAAAAGAACATGAAGAATAGCATAATGTATAGCACAGTGGATAGTCTGTAAATGGGTTACATCCTCTTTATATAATTTTCATACCAAAGAACCAGTCTCCAAATCTGCAAGGTTGGTTTGAAAGAGAGTATTCATTTTATACAACTGCTTTTTTTATGTCAATGGTTGAGGCCTTGGAATCTCTCCATCTTTTTATGCATTATCCCCTTTAGGAAAACATACCTGAGTCCAATCATCAGCATCTGTGCCCTCTCCTACATCTGTAGCGTCATCTTCTTGCTATTAGAAAACAGAAATATGAAAACAGACCATACAGTTTTCTAAACTACTATTGTTATGAATAATTTATGGTTGAAAGCTATAAATATTAAACATTTCTGTACTGCATTTTCTTCGAAACTTATTTGGGCTAACAATGCTTAGCTAAAACTTTATGAATGTAGTTTTGGATTTGTCTGGAAGTACCAGGATACTTGAAATGCTCAATGATTCTTTAAAACAAATTAAAAAATATAAAACTGACTGATTCTGTTTTCTTTTTTTTAAATATAACATTTTATTTCTGTCATGATGTCATAACATCGTATGCCAGAGAAGCAAATTGCAGTCAATATAAATCATATGACAGGAGAACAAATTGCGTACTTTGCTTCCTTCATTCATCACAATTCCCTGGATATACTTGTGGGACATATAAACATATGCTTTCATAATTTCTGGAATAAATATGACAGATGAAGTGGAAAGTTCAGCCCACTCCCATAAAGACATAAAGTTAGCCTCTCTGGTAAGGGTTCTTTACAATTACAAATATTCCTTGAAAGTCATCTGGCATGTAAAAATTATGTAAAATTCTTAACTAGCAAACAGTGTAATATGCCATACTGCATAGAGTGACTTCTCTTACAAGAGATCAAGATCATCCCTGCTGATGCAGAATTTCCAAAATTATATGCATTTCTAAATCATATTTCAGAAGGGAAAGAAAAATAGTTTCTTTTAATTAAAGCTTAAGAATGGCAAGAGTTGTCTCCACTTCTACCTAAGCCCACATTCAGCTGTATACTGCTATTGGATCAGCACACCTTCATAGAAGACTGGGGAACAAGGCATATCTGGTTGTCTAGCCTTATCTTTATCCTATCTATCCTATAGTCTGCTTAGCAACAGGACATGGTACTGATGCAAATACCTGGCAACTTGCAACCATTTATCATCAAACAAGGACTAGCAATTTCACTGAATTTACAGCTCTGTTAATCATTCCCTTTAGCAATTTGTCTTCCCTCAAGATATCTGTATATGTATATATAGTATTCCATTTAATTGCCATATTTTGACACTATGCTTGAATGTGGTTTGGGTAGTCTATGCATGCAAGTGACATCTGCAAGTATGTGAGATTGGACTTTGTAAAGTAAGTGGTGGCCATCTTTTAGGCATGTTCCTTGTGTCATATTACTTTGCAAATAAATGTTTATATTATGCTGCTGATGATGAGAAGGTATCACCATGACCTTAGGATCTTACCTGAGTAGCCTCTTCAAATTACTTCTCTTATGTAGGAAGAAGGGAAGATGATTTTGCATGTAAGTGTATAATAGAGATATAACTTGTTTCTTTGTCTGGCAACCATTACACACAAACTGGCCAGCCAAAAGCAATCTTTGCTGAAAGAATGTACAACCATCATATGTGACTCCACATCCATGACAATATGACAAAGACAGGTGATGTAAAAAAAATATGTAATTTGTAGGATTGGGGAAAAGTAAAAAATGCATAGGAATTTTGTAAATGCATAGCACTAAAAATCTACACACTTTTTAAACTCTCTTTAACATTGCAAACCAGAATGACAAGATAAGCCTAGTTTCCCCCAAAAAGCCTCATTATTAATGGAGACTACCAATATATTTCCTTTATCCTATTTTCTTGACAAAATATGTATATTTTTTAATATACTTAATAAGGAAAAATTGACATATCTAGCCAGTTAAGGTCCTACACCAAGATATTAACAAACCAGATTATATCATAGTTTCAGTTGTGTGTTTAAAATATGAGTACTTTATACATAACAACAAATACTCACCCGGGTTCGTGTCATCCGCCTTTGCCTTTCAGGTACCTATAGTGAAAAAAACAGAGTTTCATTTTAAATTATTAAATGCTACAGCATCAAAACAATGTATATTTCTTTTGCTGATTACTCATTTTGGATAATGAATGCTTAAAGTTGAAATAAAAATTTTGTGTTCTGGTGGTTCCCCAGCGCTATGTAAACAGCATATTGCTGAAATTACATCTGTATGTGTCACAAAATGCTAGACTGCATGGTCTTGAGATATCTTTATTGCCTTGTTTCAAGCTCTAAAGCAGTCTTTTGTTGTTCATTTGAGTCATTCTTTTGCATGAAATTTGTGTTGTGAACTAGTAAAACACTTTTTTAAGAACGAGTACTGCTGCTGGGCCAATCTCTGAGCTTTGGATACCATAAGAGCTTAATTATTATATTTATACTTTTATATTTATGTTTTTTAACTGTGCTCTAAAATGACTCAATAGCACAACAAGTAGAGATGGGAGTGTGCCTGTCCAGAAAAGCAGCTATAGTCTCAGGTTGCAGAGGAACACTAATTAAGTCACTGGAACTGTCACTGATGATCTTCAAATTAGAGACACCATGTTAGAGATCAATATAGGCTAAAGTGTGAGAGATGACAACAGGTTTACAAAAGGTTTAGTTGGCACAGGCTGTTTAAAATCCAGGTTAAAGATACTAGAAAATAGTCCAATGAACAGCTTGTGACAGAAAGAACATGGACACAGCAGGCCTTGCCCTCATATACAAAACCAGCTGATGACATGATAGTGATTGTATTTGTTAGATCAGCTGTTCCAGGTTCTACTCTTGCACTAGTGATGTTAGTAAGTCCCCATCCATCCACTTTCTTTCTTCTCAACCTGGCTGCTGGGACTGTTTCATGTTGTTTAAGTCTCCACTTCTGACTAGGATTATGTTGTAGCTTCAGAGCACCCAAAAGCACTGGCTATACTCCTCTTTTATACCAATACGAAGGGGATGTGTTCTTGCATCATGGATGATTCAGTCTTAATGTAAGACAGTCTTAATGTAAGCTGCTCTGATCCTGCTCTGAATCTAGGCGTCTGCTCACTAAACAGTGCTGGTATATAATTAATCATATGGAGAAGACATTTGAGCATATTTTTACACTGCCAAGCAGCAGGATAGGAAGGAAATCAAAATATGATACTGACTGAATGGGTCAAGATGGAAGAACAAGGAAAATAACACAGAAAAATGTAGAAAAGTAACCAAACAGCCCTTTCTGACCCATTCTGGCGCTGTAGGAGTTGAGCCATCATAAAAATTGCGTTAACGTTAACGTATGCAGTAAAGTTATGTGGGTCTTTAATGACAAAAGACCAACACAAAAAGTATTAGCGGTAAAGTTTAAATACAAAATACTGTTGAAAAAACATGCAACACGTTTAATAAAATACACATGCAGTTATCCGTGATTTAGTAATGGAGGATTTAATTCACAATCCATCAGCTGGTTCTACTATAAACAATTAATTTACAGTTATACTTTTAAATGTATAGAGAATTGGGGGAATTTGAGAACAGCAAAATTCAGAATCTTTATAAGGAATCTTTATAAGGTACCGGAATTAATAAACTGAGAAACCAACTGTATTTTGTGTGTGAATTTCTAATTAGAAAAATAAAACAAATATTGACTAGGCAACGAAAATCATCTCATAGCACAATGTCATTTTTTTTAAAATATCATACAAGAAAGAAGATCACATGTCAAGGAAAGGGTTTTTGATGTTTTGTACCTGTTTGGGTTTTGCAACTTGTTTAACCGGCATCTTGTTTACTTTTATGATGTCTACAGCACTGTTAACACGTTTGAGCCGATGATGTTGGACGTAACCAGGGGCAACAATGAAAGGTCACCGCTTGCCCGTATGAAGATAAAGGGAGAGAAGTCTGACTACGCGGGACCGTGCAATCGAACGGTGTTTTTAATGCGTGCTTAGACATGTTTTGGGGTGCGTACACACTCACTTTAAGCTAAAAACCAACAGATTCTGTTACTAAATTATTGTCTTTAAGATTATTTACAATAATAAGATTAGTTGCTTGGAGAAGCGCTTCATTTAAGGGGAATGCGCATGTTATTGAAACAATTTTGTGGTAGAGTCGTCGTCCCCTTACAAAACTACATCAGAAAAATTTATAACTTACTCAAGTATCGTTTTTGTTAAATTTAAATACATCTTTCAACCCTCTGAGTAATTATCAGCCGATATTAATGCTTGTAGTTAAGATGACGATTAAAAACTCTAATTTTTGTTTGATTTACATTATCTGACGATTTAAAGGGTGGGGGGGGGGGGGGGGAAGGAGTGATGCAAACGTGCCCGAGAACACATGCTTCTCACCAAACCCACCTTTTTTTTTAAAGGTTTTAAAGTAATCATACACAATTTAATAACAGTATTTACCAATAATAAAGAAAAATTGTAAAAATCAATAAAAAAAAAAAAATGTAACAAACAGAAGATATGTAGTTATTAAGTGAAGTACTAGGGCTCACAGAATCACTGAACAACTTCACGTCAACACCAGCCCCCCCCACTAAGACATAAGTCATCAAAGCTATCAAAAGCATGAAAAGTGGCAAAGCAGCCAGCCCGAATGCCATACCCCCAGAAAAACTAAAGGCAGACCCAGAAACAACAGCAACAATTTTACAGCCTCTCCTACACAAGATCTGGGAACAAGAGCTAGTACCAACATACAGGAAGCTAGGCCACTTGGTCAAGTTACCAAAGAAAGGAGACCTCTCCCAGTGCAACAACTGGCAGGGGATCATGCTGCTGTCCATCCCCAGCAAATTCCTGACAAGGGTAATACTAGAGAGACTGAAGAAGGCATTAGACAAGAGACTGAAACCAGAACAAGCAGTGTTTCGCCAGGATGTGTCATGTACTGACCCTTTGCCACTCTCTGTATCATCATTGAACAGTATATCGAGTGGCAATCCCCCCTTTATGTAATTTTTGTGGACCAAGAAGGCATTTGACAGTGTAGACAGGGACGTCATCTGGAGGCTGATGATCCACTACGGCATTCCACCTAAGCTCATAAACATCATCCAAGGGTTGTACGAAGACTCATCCTGCCAAGTTATCCACAAAAGCAAACTCACTAAATCTTTTGTAAAGAAGACCAGCATAAGACGGGGTTGCATATTATCACCAATAATCTTCCTGATGGTCATAGACTGGATTGTGCACAAGACAACAACACTGGTAGCCAATGGACCTTCACCAAACAGCTAGAGGACCTGGACTTTGCAGATGACATTTGTCTCCTATCTTATCGGCAGCAACATGTACAAGCCAAACTGAGTAAGCAGGCAGAGAAGACTGGCTTACAGGTCAACAGAAGGAAGACTGAAGTGATGAGAATCAACAACAAGCAGAAACTCCAAATCCAACTTCAAGGAGAGAACATCCTGGAAACAGATGGCTTTGTGTATCTGGGGAGCATTGTCAACAAGGACGGTGGAGCAGAGGATGATGTCAAAAGCTGCATCAACAAGGCCAGGAATGCTTTCAACAGCCTACATGCCATCTGGAACTCCCGACCATTATCTTTCCACAGTAAGACCCGCATCTTCAACACCAATGTGAAAGCTGTTCTACTGTATGGTTCTGGAACCTAAAGAGTGACAACCCATCAGCAACAAGCTCCAGACCTTTACCAACTGATGCCTATGCCATATTCTGGGAATAAGATGGCCTGAAAAGATCTCCAACAGCAGCCCGTGGAAAAGAACCAACCAGAATGCCACTAGCCAAGACATCAAAAAGCGCAAATGGGGCTGGATAGGAAACCAGCTGACACCGTTGCCAGACAGGCATTTGACTGGAACCCTCAGGGGAAGAGGAGAGTTGGGAGACCAAAGTAGACTTGGAAAAGAACAGTATAGAGTGAGGCAACAGACGTCAGAACCACATGGGCCCACCTGAGGGGGGCTGCCTAAAACCAGGTCCGCTGGCGAGTTGTTGTGGCCCTATGCTCCTCGAGGAGTAACAAGGAATAAATTAAACTAATGTGGGTCTAAACTATGACCATAGACAACTCTTGTGTTCAAAGAGAAGAAAAACCAACAAAAAACAGAAAGGTGCACAAAAGGAGAGATGAACAATACAATATAAAATTCTACCATGTGTCTGATTATTTATCAAGCACCAATCCACTTCCCCTACCACTGATGTCAAGTGCTAACAGATAAATTCTTGATTCCTAGTCAGACCGAGGATAAAAAAAAAGCACTTTTAGTTCTTATAAAGCATGTGATATTGAAATCTTCAGACCATAAAAAAATGATGTATATTTGACATTTTAACTGCTACTATTTTCAGTACCATCTTTAGCTTTTTTTGATCCCATCCTCTTCTGCTGTATAGCAGCTTTTCTCCCTCTCAGGCACACTCTGCTAACCAGACCATCCAAGATTGTATTTCAGATATTAGACTATTGATGACCTACAACAAGTTGAAACTAAATGATGAAAAAACAGAATCTTTTATTTTTTTCAAAGAGGAGAGCCAGAGTTTACCATTTATTACCTGTCTCTGTTACGGAAGGCAATGCTGAAGTTTTTTTCCTAACTTTGAAACGTAACTTAAGTTATGTAACCAAAAAGAAAAAAAAACTAAAACAACTTACATAATGTCTGTTGATATGTCTCTTGATAAGCATGTTTCTAGCATCTGTCATTCAGCATACTATGAACTCCAGATGATCAGTTACATTTGCCATATTATGTTCATCTCAACCACTAAAATTCTCATCTGCTCATTTGTTCTGTCTAAATTAGACTGTTGCAACTCTCTTCTTGCTGACTGTCCACAGTACCTCATCCACAAGTTTCAGAAAGTCCAGAACTTAGTTACTCGCCTCATTTTCCGGGCTCACAAGTCTGAATGTCATACCACTTCTTCACTCTCTTCATTGGCTACCAATTAAAGCTAGAATAGACTACAAGTTCTGAACTCTATGATTTGGGTTCTTTGATGGCTCCTCATCCTACTAGTTTAGTCCTTGTTACTCCTTGAAGAGCATAGGGCCGCATCCTCCTCCCACTACTTCACTTAAATCTTGTCTGTCCGCACTCCTGCTCGAAACCTTCACTCCTCATCAGATTCCCGCATTCTATCCCTCCCTCCCTTCCATAAAGGCAATCACTTATGAACAATGGATGTTCTTCCTCTGTGCTACTAAGCATTGGAACTCTTTTACATCATATTCACCACTTATTCACATATTTGACTTAAAGACTACATTCAAACGTTCTTTGAAAAAGTTTTGTTCACTAAGTACTATCCTGATTAACTATCCTTGACTCCTTTTGCAATATTGTCTGTCATGTTAACCATCATGTAACAACTCCCTCTTACACTGTTTATAGTTCCCTTCATATCTTTATCTATTGCTTTATGTTCCACTCTTGCACTTTACCTTTATGTTGTTCAGTGTGCCTTATAAGTATCTCACCATCCACTGTCTGCTGTTTAATGTTCATTTGTCATTACTGGTGTGCGCAGAGAGTGCAATCTATCTGGGTCATGATGCTGGGCATTACAAGTACACATTATTATTATTAAAGACTAAGGAAATGATTTTCAACTTTTGGATGAACAAGCCTGAGGAGGCAGTCATCAGTACTGATCATGATGATGCCATTGAGGTAGACTTTTAAAAATATTTAGGTATTATCTTCAATAACAAGCTTAAATGGGACATCAATACTGACATAATCCCTGGTAGGAGCCAGCAATTCCTGTATCCTACGAAAACTCAGATCTTTCTCTGTCAGCTCAGTCATCTTCACTTGGTTTTATCAGTCCTTCATTGAAAGTCTCTCTGTATTTTCATCTCTTGGTTTCACAGCCTCTCCCTCGGGAACAGGAACAGTCTTGTTTCTCTTTTTGATAGCTGTTCCAAGATCGCTGGAATCAGGCAGAGGAACTTGGCATCCATGTGTTGTCAGCAAATCCTTAGGAAGGCATCCTGCGTCCTCTCTACTTTTGATCATGGATTGGCGTGAATAAAATGAAAAAATATGTGAGTTTTTAGTTTTGCGGTCTGGTTGTAGGTACTTGATGCTTGTATGCAGAATCAGTCATCACCGCAACTCATTCATTCCACGTGCCATTGATAAACTCTACTGGCCATGATCTTATGTTAGCCTGAGGTGACCCAACAGTATCTTACAGTATGTGTATATATGTGTGTGTGTATATATATTGTGAGAGAAATTAATTCATAGTGTATTTGTATTTATCTGTATATTGCTAGCATATGAGCACTACATGTAATTGCCCTTGTGGATTAATAAAGTTGCATTATTGCATTGTGATATGTTGTATGTTGGTTTGTTTAGTCTTGTAAACACAGTGCATTGAGCTCTCTTCCACACAGGGAAGGGGTACTTTTAGAATTAATATGAATATTATTTATGTATTCAGTGGGAAACAAAATAACAAAAAGATTAAAAGTCATCCATAAAAATAATTCACTTACTGCTGGCAAAATGATGATGTCCCAGTCTGTAATGATTAGTAACTGAACTGAAACTAATTACCATGCAGTTGATTTCTCACAGCCATTCATCTCAGTTAATTTCTTAAATTCTTGATTTCTAATCACTTTTGGTAGCATATCTGAAAGAGCAACTGTGTAGGACACGCAAGACAGACATGTTTACAAAAGTCTACCTAAAAGGCGATTTCAATAACCCCTAGTTTGATGATGTGGTGAACCTTTCAAAATAAGTTATGCTGAAACCCATTTCTGGTGCTTTGAGCCTGGCTGGAACTGGGAATGGCACTTTATAAATATGACTCATTATTATTATTATCTTCTGTGCTCATGTCATGTAGGAATATCAAAGAAATGTCATGTAAATAGGCATCACGTTAGGTTTTTAAAATTACATCATACAGAAAGATGCCATAAAAATACTTTAGACCCATTAACTTATCTAAGATGTTTCCACTTCAGTGGCGACCATTAATGAGACAAACTGCTTAAACATTTTAAAATAAGTTTAGCTATCTTAGAAATTGGGATCTAATCACTCTGTCTTTGCTAAATGCTTTTTTGGGTACTAATTTCCCACCAACTTTGTCCTAACATTTAGGAAGCGCTTAAAACCTTTTTCATAATCAAATCTGAAATTCAAATCATCTTTCTGCAGTTAGATTACACTTTTGCTTGCAACGTTAAGAGAATATTGAAAGTGAAATGAGATTTGTCCATTGACTTGAATTTCATGTCCTGTCATCAGGCATTGGATTTGTGGTTAGACATGATCCCAGCAATATTTTTTCTTGCTTCTTAACATATATAAAAGGATGTGATATAAAGGTTACATGTGTCTTGTTGCAGGCATTACTTTGGATGGAGGCAAACGATATTCCCAAACGGTTGAAAGGCCATTTCATTTATCCATGGCTGCTTTAGAATGTAACTCTGGTATGTATTGTACCACACTGTCATGTTTACATTTTTATTTATTTTAGTAAGAGTAAGCCTCTTTATTCTGATCTAGCTTCCTTCTTTTTAATGTCTACTTTTTCACATACATCAGTACCTTCTGACATCATTCTCCCAATTGTCAATTGTCATTTTCAGTTTGATCTGATCTACTACTGTTACAAAATGTACATGATGAATCTTATTCATCTTTTAGAAAATCCACTTTGGCCTGTGGTTGGAAAACTCCTTCACCCAATATCTTTTAATCAGAGATAGACACTTGATTTATCAGGAAGGTAATAGTGGTGGAAGGAAAGGGAGACTTTACCTTTGTATGCAGTACAAATTTCCTTAAAGTTTTGCAAATCGCTAGGTTGTAGATTTCACACTCAATGAATTTCTTCTTTATCTATATTGACATTTTGAGATCTTACTCATCTCACTTGTTATGCAATGTTGGCATACTGGCATTCAAAGCACAACTGCAGATGGTGCTGCATCAGATTTTATGTTTGTTAGATTTTGGTCTCCAGTTCTGGTTTGTTGGAGGCTTTTTAGGCCACAACACTCTTTTTTTTTAACATACTACCTACCATTTTATAATTTTGTTCCTTATGTTGGCTTTTGCTGTTAAGGATGCTATCGTATCACTTTGGAGTTTTTTGTCTCAACTTTTCTCATCATGATATAGCCTTAGTTGCTGGAAAACAAACCAATGGGACACTCTGGGCCAGAATAAATTACATGCTATCCTTCTTTGTCTTTTGGACCACCTACCTCCATGCCATTCTATGTGACAGTAGTAGTAGACTTAGGATGGGACATACCTATGCCACACATCCCCATCTTTTCTGAGGTAAATCCCCACCGGTTTGTCCTTGGTGCCAGGGAAGTTTTATTGTTGTACACGTTTTAATTACTTGTCCTGGTTTTCAAAGTATTCTTTAGAAAATTTTTATAGCAGGTACTTTCTTTTCCTTGTTTAAAGGTTTATCCCATCGGCAGCTATTTTTTCATTTCAAAGAGAAGGATTTACCATCAGATTTAAGATGTTTAGCTTCTGTTAGATTTTTGCTTATTGTTCTGGCTTAATGGTGGCATTTTAAGGGATCTCTTTTTGCATATTACCTATACCCTTTTTATATTATCCTTTTTCCTGATGCTGGGTTTTGTTACTAAGGATGTTGTTATTGTGTCACTCAGGGGGGTTTTGTTTTTCAACCAAAAGATAATGTATCATTTCCTTTTGTGATAAAGCCTTAGTTACTAGCACAGCACAAAACAAACAACGAACCAGCTACACAGAAAAATGTCCTAGTACTGATGATTTTAAAATTTTGTAGCTGATTTTTTTTCACAGGATCTATAATTTTATTCTGTTATTGTTTCTAAGATTATCCATCTCTACAAAATCTCTTATCCATCTTTACAAAATGTTAATTTTGTTTCTGTTGTGATATGCATTATTCAGCTTGTGAAGTTACTGTAAAATGATACTGTTTTGCAGCTGAGCGTGATAAAACAAGACGTGTGCAGGTGATGATACAGCATGATTCAGCGGAATTTCTTCTATGTACCTTGTGTCCTTTCAACCTGCTACAACAGCAGCTTGATCTAACTTTCAGCCAGGGGGAGGAAGTAACATTTTTCCTAAATGGCATAGGTAAGTTTGTTTTGTTTTTTGTTTTTTTTCTTGAGGCATTTAAACTTATCTTGTCAGAAAAATCTATGAAACAATTTCCAATCACTTGCAAAGTCAGGGAATTTGTCAAATGTGTGCAGAGAGAAAAAAATTATAAAACAGTATGAACATCAAAAATGTAACTTGTAAGTTTAATAATCAGAGAAGAAGATATGAAGGGACAGTATTGTAATAAGGCTTGAGCTTTGAAGTTTGTGTATTTAGGCAATAGCAGTGAGACTTGACTGACAGCTGAGGGCCCAAGCAGTTTAAATGGGGTGTTAGTTTGAAGATAATGTGAAAGTTTGTACATGGGTTGCTGTGTACCCAGTTTGGTGATCCATGTTTTACACAGATTTTGGTAGGTAGCAACAATATAAAATGTATTCTGTAAATTTCAGTGCCTGAAATACAACTGTTAATTATTAAATTTCAAAGTTGGTGCTTAGCACATGTAATCAGCAAGTCCGACAAAATCTCATTCCTGTGTGCAAATAATGTGCTACATCATGGCCAATTCATGCGCGTGAACAATAGCCGGTGGTTGGAGCAAGGCCTCAGATTCCAGAGATGCTCAAGCAACAATATTTTTTTTAATCTGGAAAATACAAAGATACTGAACTGTTTTAAGAATTTTAGTCATGGTGATTTTTTCAAAGCTCCTATTTGTTCAATGCCTGATCCTAGATTTTTGGCTGCCACTATTCGCTTTAAACTATTTAATGTAGTTTGCACCATAGACATTTGCACTGTACTGTCATGCTACTCTTAAAAAGTGGTTCCCAAGAGATAAATGTTGCAAGTACCCATGTTCTCTCTCACTCTGGCACTAAAAAACAAAAGCACACCTTTTTGAAAACATAACGGACTTTGAATACATGAACCAAGTGAAAAAGGAGACTACAATGCATTCCTGGCAGAGCCATGATTGAGGCTCACTAATGTGCCCTATAAGGCGGTCCACTTCAACAATCTTTGTGGCTGAACACCTGCCCTTGTTCCTGCCTGCTGCTGCATGATAGAAACCAATACTTACAGCAGCGACCTCATGGACAGAGAGTTACACTTGCTTAATAAAAGCAGTGTTTTTGTTCAATAAATTATCGTTAAGAGTCAGTGTCTATAAGTCTTTTATTTGGATCTGCCGATCCTTCTTACAGTTGTTCTCTGCCCTTGCGGCATTTCATTTATTTACCAGTAGCTACTGTTACGTTTTTAGTAATCTTTGCACGGACATATTTTGTGTCATTTTAATTATGTTGATAGTGTTAGAACATTTTCTAGCAGCTCTAATTGCCACATAGCCAACAGCATTTCTTATTGTAGTTGTTTAATTTGTTAAGAGAAGAGAAGAAATTTTATGCAGCCATGTGAAGCAGGTTGTGAGTGTGACCAAATGCGATGGGGCCACGAATTTCGTAAAACAAATTCTAGTGATATATTCATGATTTTTTTCGTATCTTTCATTTATTGGCTGTTAAATCAGGTACTTGTCAAGTAGTTGAGCTGGGGATCACTGCTTGAAGAAGGAAAAGTGAGCCCTGTTGGAAGGGAATAATTTTGAAAAGGTAGTGCGATGGATCCAGGTAGAGGGTGGCTTATACAAGTGATCCTGTGATAGTGAAGAACATAAGTTATTGAGATGATTAGATCAGTGTAGCAGTATGCTGGAGTGGAATAGCTGGAGATTTGGGAGGATCCCGTGGCGCAGAAAGGATTCCATTTGACCCCATACCATTCTCAGACTCAAAGGAAATTAACGTTTCATGTGACCGGCTAACGTATGTTGAGGGTGGCTCAAACTCCCTTCGGAACTGAGCCAGTTATTTGCCTGCAATCCTTTTCGCCTGTAGCGAAACCATTAATGAGAGTACAGGGACACAGCCTTGATTTGAACTCGTCTATCCATCAGGCAGCTATTTGTCTTTTAAAGAGGAGAGGGCTTCACCATTGGATTTAAGTTTTTTTCAGAATTTTGCTTAAGGTTCTGGTTTAATGGTGGCCTTTTGGGCCACGACACCTTTTCTTAACTAATTGACTAGTAGTCAATGTTAATATATGTTATATTCACTGTTTAGTGTGTTTGTTACGTATTAATAAGGATCTTGTTTTTCAAGCCCTCTTTAACATATTCATTTTCTCGGATGTAGCCTCAGTATGTGGCTAGCATAAATATTAACCATCATAATAATGGCTTATGGTATGATGTTACTGGCATAGAATAATTGTGTGTTGCAGTATTCGGAGTACTGGTTTGTTGGTTAATGTTAATTTTTGTCTTAATTGATTGCTTTATGTCTGTATAGATCGACATCCCTAGCCTGCAGAAAAGATTCGAAGACGCATAAAGGTAAAGGAGAAAGAAAGTGATTCTGACAAGCATCAGTTGATGTTGAAATTGTTAGTTGTAAATGTGAAGTAATAGGTTACCATAGAGTCATCGACAGTTGTACACGGTGCAAGCTTCGAGACATATCCCCCAGAGCAAAACAAACATCAGCGCAGTAGGTATTATCGTGATACGATCATACAGACCTGTAACAAATATGGATATAATAGCAACTGTGTCGAAGTAAGCATTGCTAGAATAGAAGGAATTTAAAAATATTATCCTATGATTTCTTGGCTGTCTCATATTTTTCGCTTTTGTAAAAGATTTAGTTTGGATCAGGTCAGAATCCTTATTTTAATGATGTAATGTACGAAAGCGATGGAGAATAAAGGTTAAAGGAGGATTGGGTTCTATGGAGTAAAGAAGCCTGAATGTTCTTAGCAAAGGATTATAGACATACTTTAACCTTGGCTGGGTTGACTAGGAGAGAAAGTACACTGAAGCTAGACAATTGTTACTCATTTTACTAGAGTTTGAATAGAGCATGTTGGAGAATACTCCATTGAATTTGTTATTTATCACAGTCAAAGAAAGTATTTTATGTCTTCTTTTGAAGGGATGAAAAGAAAAGCGAATAAAACCATCACTCGCACTAGAAAAAAGAGGAACAAATTGATGGCTGAGAAAGAAGAGAAATTTGATCAGCATGACCAAGATGTAAGCATACAGAGAAGTAGTGATACAAGACAACCTTAAGACCAATGCAAACGAGCAGAATATCGTGCTGCAATCATGGCCTTATGCTGAAAACTGCAAAGGGAGTTTTTGGCTTAAACAGAAAAACTTTGGCTAATAATTTGCCAGTCAAAGCACCTAATGCCTATTTGTTGTATATCATTGATTGTTGAGTAAAACCTCCCTCCTTATTAAGACCTTTCCTATTACAACCCCTCTTAGCTATGACCTAAAACTTTTTCAGAGATGTATTTTGCTATACAAAGATCATATCTATTACCACTCCCCAACCTGACTTACAACCAACATTGTGCTCTATTATGACTTTTTTAAAACAGAACATGTTGAAAACAAGTTCATTTAAAATAGGCTATGGCTTATTGTTTTACCTATATTACAATCTTCTGCAGAAATTGTATAAAATAAATGAAGTACATTTTGAAACTGGGTCATCAATCATTTCAACCTAAACCATATAGCTCCTGTCATATGTACCACACACTTGAGTCTAATTGATCCTGTCATGAACATATAACATATTGTGCCAACACCAAAAATCAAGGCTTAAAAGACAAATTGATCTCCAAGGACAGGAATAACAAGTAGTGGAACTCTCTTCCCTTCCATATCTGCCACCTACCCACAATCAAATCCTTTAAACGTGCACCAAAAACAAATCTTCCATAAGAATTACACCAGTCATCGAAATGCTAGTCCATTTCTAAACATTTCTTCATCTATTGATTGGTTGTCAATAATTGTGATTATTGGCCAAAGTCTTGTTTCCGTTGTTTTAATAACTTTGACAATCTGTTGCTGTGACAAAGCCTTCATTGCTGGTATGGTGTTAAACACCACCAACTAACTTTGATCCAAAATATTTCTAAACCTTTACTTCATCATTAAACAAGATGATAATTTGTAAACAATGCAATGAAATAAAGAAAGATATATTTTTATCTTAAGAACTAGAAAAATTTAGACATAATTTTTTCTTTTTTATCATTTTTACGTATTATGACAAGAATACATGAAACTTGTTTTAGGCAGTTGGACCTGGCTTGTTATCACACTTCAGTCAACTGTTTGCAGATTTTCTTCATTTTCATTAATGTATGACTGGAAGAGTTTCTTAAATATAAGAATAGGGGCTAGCATTAAACTGTTACAAGTGCTGTTAAATAAAATAGAGAAAATAAAAAGTTGCAAAAATATACTTATCCATTTGTTTCAGAAGCTGTCTATAATGTGCTTTTTTTAAAGTTTTTGTTTCAGAAACAGAATAGTCTGGGAATTCCAAACACACAAGAGCGAAAAAAAAGGAAGAAAAAGAAAAAGAAAAAGTGTATTACAGATACTGGAGATACAGAAGTTAAAGTAAATTTATTCTTCTCTTTTTAAGGCTTTGGTTCCATCCACTTCAGCATACCATATGGACCTTATTTTTACAATGATATTTAGTTTCTATCTTTATTACTTAGGTGTGTGGCACTGTTTTTCAAAGTTCTTTATCACATTGCTGTGGTACCTATGCACTCAAACAGCTTCATTCTTGAAAATAATTTCACAATATCACTGGGACACTCTGGGCCAGAATAATTTACATGTTGTTTTTCCTGTCTTTCTGACCACCTGAGCGGTCCGGTGGTGCAACGGTTAGTGCCTGTCACCAATACAGTGAAGGTTGGCTGCCCTGAGTTCATTTCTCGTCTCGGGCACGCTGTTCTTTCTCTGCACGTGGCATCTGTTTACAGGGCTGGCTGCTTGCCGTAATATAGCCTCAGTTGCTGGCACGGCTTAAAACATCAATTTCCCCCTCCCCTCTTTCTGACCACCTACCTTCCTGCCATCTTGTGAGATGGGAGGAAGTAGTTTACAGTCAGCTAAACACCTTTTCCGAGGTGAACCTCCCACCAGGCTGTCCTTGGTGTTGGGAGATTTTTACAGTTGTGCTGTTAGGTTAATAAATTGTCCTGATCTCCAGAGTATCCACCAGCAATTTTTTAAAGTAGATTCTTAGTTTTTTATCTGCTTAGATCCATCCCATTGGCAGTTATTTTTATATGTTTAAAGAGAAAAGGTTTTTACTCTAAGATTTAATCTTTTTATTTCATGTTAGTTTTTGGTTTGTGATTTTGGTTTGTTGGTGGCTTTTTGAGCCACAACACTCATTTTACATATAACCTATCATTCTAAAACTGTTTCTTATATTGGCTTTTGTTTTGGGAGACTTCATCAAATCACCTGGGATTTCCGTATCTGAAATATCTTTATGTAACATTATCTTTTATCGCCATGATATTGCTTTAGTTGCTGGCACAGGACAAAACATAAGCAAACAGTTAAACTCGTATGTTGCACGTCTCATTCTTATTCTTAAGCATTAAGAGTATGCTCTAACCCATACACTATACAAATTTTATATTATTATTAGCTACGTACCTCACATAGATTTGTGAAGAGGTAATAGGATTTAAATTACCTTGTGACATCTTCAAAAATAGATGTGAATTCAGTGCATTAATATAACACTGCCAGAAGATATAGATATTTTAATAATAGATCATTAATTAATGTATTTTTTAACATCCATGTAATACAGAATTACTCATATGTACCTAAATATGGAGTATGACAATATATGGCTTTATGAAATCTAGGGATAAAACTTTTGTATTGCATAAGTGTCAATAAAATGTTTCTGTTTGTGATAGGCATGGAGGAAAGAGATGGCTAAGGATTCCTTCTCGATGGTAAGAGGTCCTCCCTTCCCTTTGGTTATTTGTCTGGATTTAAAAGGTTTTTCAAACTGCTGCACATTAACCATTGCTTCATCCTAACACACTTTTAAATTATTTTGTTTTAAATCTTTCTTTTGCACCTGGTCTCTTCTAGTCATCTGTAAAGAATAACACCTCAAGCACATGTTAATTTCTTGCCGTCCGAATCAGAATTTAGAGACGGACAGTTTTTCACGACACTTTGTCCTAGACAATAAGGCCTTTATGGACCCAGTTTCACATGTGAACATCCAGTCTGCCTGGGTAATAAACCTGGCCCATCCCTTCCTTTTCCTGGAGGGAAGAGGTGCTTTCTTGTCAGTTCAACCATCCTCTTATGGTCCTGTTTCATATAGTTTTTGCAGTGCTTCCCTACAGTGACAAGGAAGTCATTATCTTTGCACCTGGCAATGCTGGCACCCCACCAGAACATGCCATTAAAGCAGCCTGCCAAACTGCTGGTCCTTTGCAGTGTCTGCTGGCTGTACCTTTGTTATCTTGGTCTGTGTTCAGTTTTATTAGCACTGCCAAAGTAAGTGTCATATCCTTGCTCGTGGCTTTTCTTTGAGCAGGAGGAAGTTGTCCTTTGCAGACTTTGGGGATCTGTCATTTAAACTTCCAGCATGTCCTTAGTGCCATAAGCAGTTTACACGGTTGTGCTTTTTTGGCGTACATGTCTTGTCATCTATTGGGTCTTCTGACAGTATTTCTCTGATCATTGTTAAGATTACTGAAGACTTCCAGCAGCAGTTATTTTTTTAATATTTGAATGGTGTTAATTTGCACTTTTAGATTTAAGGTTTCAAATTGATTTTAAATACTTTGATTTAAAAGTGTTTTGACCATCTTTTGAAGGGATGTTTTCTTTTTATACTTTTTACATTTTATACTGTCCAAACCAATGGAAAGACCAGTTGTATAGTCAATCACTGTTTTGTACCAATAAGCATGCAGAAAAGAATATTGAATCAAAGCACTTCTTTAGAACCTGTCCAGCTGTCTGGTATTTGCAAGCATCTGGGTGTCTGCAACACTTCCTGCTGCATTATAGTGGTTTTGTAGAGTTTGAATGACAGGTCAAGCAACTCCCTGTCGGTGGCCAATCTGTCAAACAATTGGTCGACAGTACTTAGTTGTGGTCTCTGAGGCATGATTAAAAAGGTGCATAGAAACCAAGAATAAACCCTCTGAGGTCTCCAAAATTACTGAGCTATGTTTACAGAGGACAAGGCTTGCATGTGCATTGCATGTTTTCTGCTGTTAAATTCTGCCTTGTCCTATGGATATTTTGAAATTGGATGCACTTTTTATTGGTTCATTGACCTTTTTTGTTTGATTGCTGTACTGAGCACACACAAGACCAAACTGAATTGTCTTTAGATTCACTTTGACTATTCACCCACACAACAAATACACTTGACAGATTTTGAAGGAATTGATCAGTATTGGTACAAAGATGGTTAATAAAAATATAGAAAATATGGTGGCCTTTCCATTGTTTTGAGCAGTATATTCAGTTTAGTGGTTTAAACTGTTTATTTACTCACTAATTTTATTAGTTTATTATTAGGAAGTCACAGTTTATCCTTTTAATTGAATTTAACCATTTTTTTGCCATGAAATAGCTTCCATTGCTGACATGGTGTTAATTATCTCTTACTTTGTTCCCTTTTCACAGTTATAGCAAAGCCAGACATGGGTCCATTTCAGCAGGCAGCATGGATTGACATTGAAATGAAAAATGTGAATTAAAGCTAAATAGAGAAATGTATTCAAGCCATTTTTGTGTTGGAATTATGATGTTATTGTGTGTTAGTTTGGGATGTTAGTGCTAAGAGATGTCCAGCTAGAAGCAGGTAGTCAAAAAAAGCGTTAAAAAACAAAAGGTAGCGATGTAGAAATGTTTTCTTATGAAGGTCAGGTTTTATGACCCAAAGCAGGGTAGCTTTATAAATGGGCAGGTAGAGGGGAGTCATTAGAACTACTTCAGCAGTGTGGATATGGGGTACTTGGCTTGTAATTGCTGGTTGTAGGACTTGGATTTCAAAGGATGAGTTGCACTAAAAACTTCAGTACTCTTGTAGTATTTTTATCAATTAAAAATCCAAGAGACTTTGTCATGATCTTCAGAAATACTAATCCACCCATGTAATCCATTGCTTAGTCAATAGTCAGCTGTAACCTAGATGGAAGTGGAATAAATTATAGCATACAAGCATTCTATTTTTGCTGAATTCTGTGATTTTAGGAAGAGATGGCTGAGTTGATATACATGTGAGTACGCACATGCATTTATGTATTACTTATGCAAAATTGTTTTCAAACTCAGGCCATTTTAATTATATTTCCATAGCTTCTGTTGGCACTTTAAACTTTGCAGCAAACAAATCTCAGTGTGTGTGTGTGGCCATTTATCGACGCTCCTCTCTCCAGGAAAAAAAGAGACAACTCTGTAATAATCTGAAGGGGAAAGTATCTCCTTTCATTCCTTCTCACTTCTGCAGCTTCAATAGTCAGCGTGATGGCCACAAAACTATAATATAGTTTCTTCAAGTCTCTAGCCCGTGCGTTGACAATGGCTATCCTACTTAAGTACCCAGTGTTTTAACTGTGAGGGTTCGCATTTTGCCTCCTCAAAGGACTGTCCGAAGTAGAAGAAACAAGCATCCATCAAGCGCGAAATCTTTGCTCGCCGTCGCATATATATATAGTAATAAGAACAATAAATGTAAAATTTGTAAAGCGCATACTCACACTCCTAAGGACCATGCTCTTAGCGCCTAACGAAACATGGACAGCATACGAGGGACAGGAAAACAAACAACACATGAACTAAGAAAGAATAAACAACAATACTAAACGAAGAATAAAATCAAATACAGAAAACGCAAAGAGGAACCAAATAACAAAAACAAGAGCTGAGAGTAACATGATATTGCAAAAGGAAGACGACCATGCAGGGAAGGGTGTGACAAAGGACTAGCATGGTGGGAAAGGAGTAATGTTAGTAGTGTTAGGAGTAATGTTTACGGAAGAGGTGCGTTTTCAGTGCATGTTTAAAGAATTCAATAGTGGGTATGGAAAGGACGAGAGTTCCATTGTTTCTCTGCACAATAAAAATCCTGTGGCCCCGTTGTTGTTTTGGTGACAGGAAGAGTAAGGAGACGATCATCAGACGAGGAGCGGAGTTGTCTAGCTGGGAAGAGCAGTTCAGAGAAATAATTAGGGCAGGTGTCAGCAAAGAAATTAAAACACAGCACGGACAGTTTGTACTGGATGCGAGAACGGATGGGTAGCCAGTGCAGGAAACAAAGGAGAGGAGTGGAGTGGTATGCACGACAGCCAGCAAGCAAGGAGTTGCAGTAATCAGGCCTCGATAGAACAAACGCACAGACAAGTGTTGTGACAAATGTGACGGAGGGCGCTTATCTTGCGTACTCATAGACAGACAGACAGCTGTAAGTTGTTTAACATAACTGACAGACAGCTGTAAGTTGTTTATCATAACTGACAGACAGCTGTAAGTTGTTTATCGTAATAGACAGACAGCTGTGACTTGTTTAGCAAGAATCATGTCTGCAGTGACAATAAATCCCAGATTCCTGACGGAGGACTAAAACTGATGTTGGTTCCGCCCACTTTGATGTGACTTGGTGGACAAACGTGTGAAGATAGATTTCTTCTTCTCAAACATAGGAGGGCTTCCGTTTTATCATCTTTGAGTTTAAGTTTGTTTGACACCATCCAGTCTTTGACGTCGTTACTACAGACTTCTATGGTGCTGGTAATCGAGTGAGATAGTGGAGTGGAGCAGTACAGCTGCATATCATCAGCATATGATTGATGAGAATCGTTGTGAGGCAGGATGGAAGATGAAAGCGGCTTCATACACAGAATGAAGAGAACATGACCAAGTACTGAGCCTCGGAGGACACCACAGGAAAGTGGAGCAGGGCGAGATGTTTGACCATCAACACAGTCTGTGTCCTATCAGTGACATAGGAGTTGAACCACGCTAGTGCAGCTCCACAAATCCCGTACAGGGTGTGTAGTCTATGAAGTAGCAGAGAGTGGTCCATGGTGTCAAATGCAGCAGACAGGTCCAGTAGAGTTAAGGCAGAAACATCACCACTGTCCAGGGCAGATAATACGTCGGTGGTCACAAAGTAGTTTCAGTCCTGTGAAAAGGTCTATATGCAGACTGAGCATGGGGGATGAGCTGGTGCTTTTGTAAGCCCAGACCTGTGTCAAAACTACTTTCTCTATGACAGTGGTTCTTAACCGGGGTTCGATCGAACCCTAGGGGTTCGGTGAGTCGGTCGCAATGTGATGCAATACTACGTCATTCTAGGATTATTTAGGATGTTACAGTCCCACTGGATACATGTACAGGGTGAAACATAGACAATGAACGATATCAAATATCTTCGAAACAAGAGCTAATAAACAGTTTTTATGGTCATATTCGTGTTCAGCACACCAAGATACTACAGACTAGGACCTTTTAAAGTCAGTAATAATTTCAGTGTTGACCAGTGTAATCGAAGAACTACTGGTCTCAGAGCAGGCCCTTTCATTGGAGTATTGGCCATCTTTTCTGTGTTGTCTTTTTCAAACTATTGAGTACTTCAAGGAGGTGTTTCTTCTTCGTTGGAATATATGTTTCCCAGAATGTCACAGTGACCGCGACTTCTTGTAAGTTCGTCGCAGACATGTATGATAGTGTAGCAGAGGAGAGAGGATCGGCATTTGAGCCAGAATCTTAATGTTCCTCACATTACCACGAGCATAGCACGGGGCAGGTGAACCACACAGACCCTGAATACCGCGGAGTTTCTGATCTTAACTCACTAACAAACTTGGAGATTACGAATGGTATAGTATTATTACCGGACAGAACTCAAACTGGGGATGGTGGTGGTTGTATGTAAACGAGACAAATGTTAAACGAGCTGTGTGTCAGGCCGGGAGATGTCCGCCTCTCGGACTGTTATTAGTAACGGTCTGTGTGCATGTGTGTGTGTGTGAATGTATTTAAGAAGATTGGATATGCGAGTGGTAACACAATACAGTTGTATAAACAGCTCGTAGCGTCAGGTCTGTTTTATGTTTCATGTTAGGTGAAAGGATACGTGTAATGGGAACGGATGCATGCGTGACTGATCAGAGGTGCATGCGTGTGACAGGGGACAGCGCCACTGGGTTACTGTAGGCAAGAATAAGTTATTTGCCATCCTTGCCCATTCTTTGTCACCGTCTACCTCAGGGCCATTCTATACGGCTGGAGGAGGTAGTATTTAGGAGACGGAGGACTGGAAATACCTATGCTACACCTTTTCACCTTTTACGAGGCAAGCCATCACCAGCTTGTCACTGGTGTCTGTGACACTTTTCTGTTTTACATTTTTAAAAATTACTTCTCCCGGATTCTAGTTTTCTTTTTATATGTTTATCAATTGTTTTTCTTAATAACATCCAATCCCCTGGTAGCTATTTGTTTCATTTTTGAAGACGGTCAAACTCAACCGTAATATTCAAAATTTTAGTTTAATTCACAGGCTTTCTTTTAATGCTGGCATTTTCGGAAGCAACAACACATCTTTTAATTCAATATGCTTTTATTTTATGTCCTTTCTCTTTTTTGTTGGTTTGTATTGTTTATTTGTTTGTAGTGTTATATCACCTGGAGGTATTGTTTTTGACAATTTCAATAGAACATGGCTCTCTCGTCGCAGCCTTTGTTGCCGCCACGACGTAAACACAGCAAAGAACACTGATTGATGAAAATATTATTGAAAATATAATGAGACCACGGAGAAAAAAAACAACCCCAAAGCCTTTGTGTTATCATCATTTAATTTTAGTTTGCTACTGCTCATGCAAGACATCTCATCTGTGATACAACATTCCATCCTTTAGACAGTGTTGTCAACATTAGAGTTCTGACGTGAGTCATACAGTTGTGTGTCATCAGCAAATGACTAATTGGAAACGGTATGACTGTTAAAGAGGGGTGCATAGAATTAAGGAGGGGACTTCAAATTGAGGTAGGTGGAAGTGAAAGCAAGAGGTTTGGACCTGACGAATATTGGAAGGGACTTGTCTCTTTACAGAGTAATGTATCTGTCAAAAAAAAACCCAGCGAATTTCGACTTCAGGCACTGTTTTCGAGCATTAAGTTTTCCCATTTGCATCAGATCTTTCTTAAAGTCAGTATACCATGGTTCATACCTTGTATATTTAAGATGGTCACATTGAGTTGGTGCATGTTTTCAAGTCTCCTGAGAAGCGTGGTTCCAAGTTTTGTGCACAAATACAAGTAGTCTGGGATATTTCAAGAGTAAAGATCAGCTTTAAGGGCAAAAAGGTGTGAATGGAGCGAAAATTACTAGCGTCTCTTAAAAGCTAAAGGAGCACTCAGATCACAGAAAATGCTACCCTGGTCAAAGATGACCTTAAATAACTAAAGGATTGCAAAGTCTGTTATCCCTGGTCAGGTACAACACTAACTTTATGTGTCTTTGTAATGGATAAGGATCTATTCCTTCCTCTCACTCGATGAAACAGATGTAATCTCAGTCTCTGTCCCATTAACTGGCCCACCAGCTCTGCACACACACACCATCCCATTCTCATAAGAGCCACTAGCTCACTCAGCTTTCTTGCAGGATGCGAGGAAGCTAGTAAATTGAACGTGTTCCCAAGACCGAGTGTGGCCATGGAGCGATGACAGGGGCAGATAGCTCTACAAAGACAATGAAAGCTGTGCAGACAGTGGGCGCTGGGTGAACAGAGGGACGGGAGGAAGCATCTTAGTGGCTGGTCTTCCCAAAGGGATTTCACTGCGTCTTTTTGGTCCGGGCGGCAATGAAATATTAAAAAGCACTAATTAGATAAAAGACGAAAGTTTATTAAGTTTCCACACCTTTGAGCCTTCATCAATTACACTTTCTTCCTGACGTCGAAGCAACAATTGGATTGAGGGAAATTTATAAACTGTTTAGAAATCACAGAGGGGGGGACCTAGGCGCCCGATCGATGAGCACACGGTGCACGCGCCACCCGCCGAGGTGCCAGGCGCGAGCAAACCTAATTTTGCAAGCACGTGCTAGGCCATCTAGCGTGTAAACAACGACAAGCACGCCACCTTCTGGCCCCAGCAGTAGCCACAGTTCCAAACATCACTGGGAATTTCAGCCCCCAAAATGGTTGCCGAGGTGTCATACGAGAGTTTGAACCGAGATTGGTCCCTGATTGTCTCTCTTCACCTTGCCTTGTTTTAGATCTCGTGGCCAGGCCTCGTCTCAAGGTGCTGTGGATCAATAGTTTGCTTTGTTTAAACTTTCTCTCCTCGTTCCTTCCCAGTCTTGTCTCTTGGCATCGAGGCATCCATGACATCAACCCTGTCCTTTGCCTTTCCTGAAGGTTCAGGCGAAGAGATCCTCTGTGTGGATCCTGAGTGGACGGAGGGCTGCTTCACGGGAATTGTTTCTTTCGTGGTTCGCTGCTCGCCACAGGGCAGTGGCTGGTCTTGTAACAAATCGCTAGTGTAGGATGCGGCCTGTTTGTTACCCAGTTTTTTGTTTTGTTTTTTTTGTTTTGTTTTTTTTACAATTATGCCTATTAGTGCAATGAAAAGAACCTTCTGGAAGGAGACAAGGGCACAGAAAGCTGCAAAAGTGTAGTGCATGCATAAATATTATTAAAGGTTCGATCAATTACAATGGAAAATAGTTTATTGTGAATAATAAACATAAGAAAGTAATACTAATAACATCTTATAAAATAAGCTAAGAAATTTTACTGAAGAAGCGAGAATAAAGTGTCTCTTTTAAGTTTTAAAAGTAGTTCACATAAGCAAAACAAGCATCTGCATCCTGCTTTACCGGTTTTTGTTTGTTTTGTTTTTTTTTTGTTGCGTGGTTTTTTTTTAACATCGATACATCTCCCTGGACGCCCAGTATAATTTTTGCAAGAACTTTATCAATTTCTTTCCTATATTCGATTATTCCTTTAATTACAGTTTGAGTGGTCTAAAATTGGTGGCCAGTGCTATGCATTTTGCAGTTCAGTTATCTACAAACTTTACAACTGGGTTAAAATCTGGTCAGTCCATGATATCGATCTATTGATTTTCCTACCGTTTTAGTGTATCGTGATAAGTATAGAGGAAGCATATTGTGAAACATGCCTATCTGCGTGATGTTGCTCAAAGCAGCGCAATAAAGGAAGAAGAAACGTAGGTTAATGTGATTTTAAATCCAGTTACCAGTCTCCAGTGGACATGTTAGCCGACTCTTCATTCTTACCTTAGATGGACTCAAGTCATACGACGAAACTACTTCATAGTCGCATTGCAAAATATTAACCCTTCTTGTATATGCGCCTGCTTTACTGACAACCAGCAGACCATCCACATTGAGAATGTTTAATGTACTCTTTGCATTCAGTTTTATTCGTTTTGCAGTGTGTTTTCAATGAATGACATTCCGGATCCTTGAGAAACGTTCTAAAAGTATCTTTACTTTAATCGAGACTTCTTGTAATCCCTATAGTTTCTGTTTATTTTTCTTTTAACACTTGTATCGTTGAAGTATTTATATAGCGCATAATGACATTTGCGAAGGAGTATGCCCTCAGGGGTGTCCCGGTGGCGCAACGGTTAGCGCCTGTCAATAGTACAGTGAGGGTTGGTATCCTGGGTTCAGTTCTCGCCTCGGGCAGGCTGTTCTTTCTCTGCATGTGGTATGTGTTTGTAGGACTGGCTGCCTTGCCGTGATATAGACAGTTGTTGGCCTGGCGTAAAACACCAATCCCCCCTTGCCTCAGAGCGAAAGTAGGAGACATGGGGAGAGTACGAATGACGGGGGAAAGAAACGACTGTGCAGACAAGTAATAAAAGACAAACAGAGAAAACACAGAGAGGAAGACGAACCCGCGGACCAGTCAATGGACTATAGTCACTGCTGTTTTTTGAGCATGTCTCGATCCCTGCCATGATTCGTAACGGTTTGTTTAAGGCCTTTGAAAGCCTCACTTCCACTTTTACTCCTTTTGTAATGATGCTAACATGTTTCAGTTGGTATTTGGTAGATGCTGGTTGATAAGTTGAAGATGAATGATAATCAGTCATGATAATTTCGAGTCATCAGACTGCATTTTCTGATTCCGTGTCTAATTATAATTGGTGTGTACATAGACGCACAGAGCTTCTTTACACTTTAATGACTTTCACTTGGGGCCAGCATCGAGTGCCTTTCCTTTGTTCTGCCTGTACTGTGGAAGTTTTCATGTCTACTTATCTACTCTTATTCACTAGTATTAACCATCACAGGGACTGAGATCTCAGCTTGCTTTCTTTCCACCTTTGACAAGCAATCTTTGCAGCATTTGGACCAAAAGTTTGGAATTCCATGCCAGTGCACTTACAACACTTACAGGCATATGTGATCCTGGGAGATGAAGTCACCGTGAATAAAGAATTTAGAACCATTTTTCTGAAATTATCTGAAGTGTATCAATAAGTTAATTTTTTATGGTGACCTGTGGTATCAAACATGGAGACTGGTGGAGTCATCGCAGAAGACCCTGGCAGTTTTATTTCTTTATTCTTCTACAACTAGCTTTAATGTATATTGAGGAAAATAGAATGTGAAAAGAACACATTTCTTTCATCATTTTTTGTGAATGTTTGCAAAAATACATTCCAACTTTCACATTTATTTATATGTTAACAGTTTAAAAATATATATTTAAAAATATATGTATCGGATATCTTAAACATGCGGGATGACACACTGCAAGACGAACCACAAACCTGCACACAGAAGATGCACGGATCGTGGCAGGCAAAGAAGCAGATGAACACATCGAGATATAAGGAGGCAGGACATCCATGTTCCACAGGCAGACACAACGCAAAATACGATAAACATTTGAGTGCGGAGGGACATCAATGCACAGCTTCATTCATTTTTTTTCTTGTTTCCTTTCAATAGCTTCAGTAACGACAACAATATTGCACGAGATTGTAATTTTGAAACCCGTTATCAAAATTTCAGAATGAGGTGAAACAGAAACTTTTTAAAATGAAATTTCATTTTAGACTATTTGTAAATAAGAACGTGTTAGAAAATCTTTTACATATGTTTGAATGTTTTAGTCGATGCTTGCTTTTTCTTTCGAAAGTTTTGCTCATTTCGACAGCCGTGCCTCTGAGTTGCCAGGAGAACAATACAAAATAAGTCATACGTACATGCCCATATGTCCCCTTTACCACTAAAGTGCAGAAAGGTTCAGACCTTCGTGATTGGATTCAAGTCTGTAAACTTGTAAGGCTTCTTTAGTCAACTGTCTTGAGACCAGTATAGAAAGTTGAATTAGTCTTACGGATGAGCAAAAGACACCCGGCAGTGTAACACTCGCTTGTCACCATTGCAGTGAACATGAAGAGGACGGGTTCAGATCTCGTCTCAGGACACCTGTTCGTAGGGCCGACCGTCAGGATTTCCTCCAATTACTTCATTATCTTCCCCCTCCATCATCTCTTTCCTCAAAGTGCAAAATAGTCGTGGAAACACTTTCCTACCGACCAAAAACATTATCTCAGTAATGGAAGATAGCGTTTGTTCTCCACCCTGCCCTTTTTTAGTCCAGACTTTCCCTACTCCCTGGATTTCTTTTAATCCAATCGTTGTCCAGTTAATTCAATTTTAGCTCTCTTCCTGATATTAAGAAGGCGGAGAGGAAGTTCACATTCTGATGTATCGAGGACAGAGAGAAGGTGAGACGGGCGAGGCGTAGATACACATTTTTTCTCTCTCTCAGCGTGACAGTCTTCAAATAACATCTTGGCAGGAGAAGAGGCGAATACAAATGAAATGCAACAACTGAGGAAAACGATGGTAAACAGACCCTCCCAAGTCAGCCATCGTGAGTGGACTGTCAGATAACATCGTGCCAGAAAAAGAAGCCCAGGTCCTGGTCGAGTACGCCATTAGGCAGCATGCTGCCGGCTGCTTGACAAAAGGAAAATATATTTTCATGCAGATCAATAATGCCGATTCGATGTTTCCAGCTCACTAGTTCTGCCACCCATTTTCTTGTAGGAGTTTAGACTGATCCTTTCAACGCCCAGAAGCAAAGTAGCCTGACAGAAATGCTAAGAAGGCGGCCGAGCAGGGAGGAAGGGAGGAAAGGAGGACGGGAGCAACCAATCCCTCGCGTTCTGGGGTTTCGTAGACGGCTGCTACTATTCGCCCCCCAACCACCATCCTTCATCCACCCACGGTCTGGTCTCTTTATCAACCCACCCCTAGGAAGCTGCGGTGCTCATGCCTGCACACTTCTTCATGATTGACAAGCACTCTGTCTCTCCCGATAATTTCAGCCAATCGTTAGCCCCGAGTCTTGGGCGCCATGGAGCAGTTGGTACCCGGCACACAGAGACCAGACAGACAGCGCCGCTACCACAGCATCCACATTTGCTAGAAAACCTTCCCAATGGCAAGTGCACAGGTCCACGCCACCAAACAATCGAAAACTTGGAGAATAGTGAGAGTGTGGTTGGGGTTAGAGAGGCAAGACTGCAAAGTTCTCGCTATGCAAACTTCAAATTCATCTTCCAACACAATGCTCATTTCCTTTCACTTGAATATAGCCACCGATTTCATTAGAAGATACTTTAAAGAGCTGATGATTTTTTACAGATAGTATTGAGTCGACCGGGAGCAGGGAAGAGAAGAGAAAACAGAAAGAGAGAGAGAGAGAGCTAGTTTTGTGATTTCGTGCAAAACTTTATAGCTCTCCCTCCTCCATCCTAGAAAACTCCCAATAATCATATTTCAAAAAAAAAAAATTAAAATAAATCACTGAAATCAAAATCCCGTTCATTCTCACTCCCTTGTTCGAGTTAAGATGAAAAATTAAAGAGCACATGCAATTCATTTCACCCATGCTTCAAAAATTAGTTGTCCTGAGTCGTTGAGACTAGCCAGCATGTGTTAAAAATAAGAAAAAAATTGTAGTTTTAAAATCTCAGTCGACATACCTATCTCAGGAAATAATGAGACAAAAAGATAGTCAACTAAAGTCAGCTGCAAGTCATTATCGTGTTTAATTACCTTTCAGCGAAGTGTTAGATTGTTGAGTGGAACAAAGACAAAACAATTTTGAAGGAATGGTAAAATTAAGATGAAAGAAAACGCTCATAGAAAAAATAAATGGAAATCTGTTTATTCCCGTTCTGATCAGTCAAGTATGGGGAGCAGCACAGTCGAATGGATTGGTCGTCGACATTTAACTAGTTCTCAGTAGCACATGTTAGTCATACTTCCACCGTAGATAAATAGATTATCAGGAGATAAGCTGGAAATTTCTAACAGTTTCTAACAGATAATAATTCAAAATTCACCCAAAAGAGAAATAAGACGAGCCAGCAGAGAAATTCTGTTCCAAATCATCCTTACGCAGTATGTTACTATCACCGCTCACCACATAACTGCTAACAGATGCTCAAGATGCAGTTGATGAAAGCAGAACTACAATATCAAAGTCTTGGTGCCAAGAAAGACAATCCCATAATTGTTTGGTTGTTGGGTAGTCGGGTATAGAGACCGCACTTTTCTCCAGGCTAGCTTCTTGTGAGGAGGATGCCCATCTTCTCTTTCTCATTGTTTTACCTTCTCCCATCCTCTCGTTATTGAAAACACACGCTCACACAAATCAGGAACAAATAAAACGTAAATTGGAGAAAATGTTGAAGATAAACGGATGAATTTTTTTCCGAGCATGAAGAGGGATCAGAAATCATCGTGCTTGCTCTTCATTCACAGCAACTTGTCGGAATGTATTATCTGAGACTTTCATTATGTATGCATTACTAGCAGAAAATGGTAATGGATGCAAGCCGTTAATGTTTTCAAACTGAGGATGGGGAAAAATGAGTGTGCGCGCGCATGCGGGCAGTTTTATGTCCGAAAGATTTCTTACGTACAAGTCAACGATGTCTAGAATATCATGTGTACAAATTTTATCAATGGATGATATTAAAAAACTTTCGTCCCACTGGGAAACACATTCCAAAATAGCTCACTTAAGAACGAGATAATAAAGTATTCATGGAACAAGACACATCATGCAGAAGGACGACACAGGAACACATCATTGAATAATTTGTTTAGGGACATGGACTCATTTATTAGCTTACGTTATTTGCATGAACATATTTTTTATTTCAAGGATTAATAAAACTGTCAGTTTGCTCGCACTACCTTGGCGATGGTTTCTATAGAGCTAGAGCTTAAATTTAATTTTCTTCGTCTACGCAGAACTACGCTGAGGTGAATTAGCAGCGTAAAGGATGAGTAAAAGACTAGGGAGGCTTCCATTAGAGGGAGATCCCATCTTGGTTGTCACTGTCGAAGCTGATTTAAGTGGCCTGACAGGCAGGATGGAAGTCGACCAGGGTGAATATGCAAGTTGATGGTAGGCGGTACTGACACGCCGTCCGCGGGTCCCTCAATAGCCGCGCTGAAAGACAACAATTAAGACTTTGGTGGGAGTTTCTTCATGGCCATAACAAGGCCTTCATGTTTAGTCTTTCTTCAGAGTTTGAAGTACAAGCGCCATTGCTCTCCATATCTTAACTGCCTGTCAACCTGCTTGCCACCCACCGTGAGTGGCATCAACCACCCACATAGCTACCCTCCCTTTCTCGACCCCAGGTTTTCTACCCGTATTCACCCGCTTTAACCTCACCGCGAGCTGCTTACATTTGGTGCATCACGACGGTTGATTAGTAAGAGACTGGCCTGAAATGTGATGCCTTTAGCTAAAGCTTGCATCTGTCTTCTTTTGCTGACCAGTTTAGATACAAGGTTGCAAAATCGGTGACTATTATGAGTTTTGCTTATTTTTCCTAATCGTAAAATAACTGCAGCGGAGCAGTTACCAGTATTGTAAAAAAAATACTCAAAAAAAAATGATACTAGAACCTACTTTATTCATATAAGTATCACACTGCTTAATCACACTTTCCAGAGAGACGACGGGATTAGTAAACGGATTGTGAAACATTAACGGATGAACAGAAGGCAGGTAGGCAAGCTTGCCAGAGGATAGATGAAAGAAGATGAATTGAGAGTTTTTTAGATGGGTAAACATCTATCTAAATAAATGAGACCTAAATGCATGCGCGCAAGCACACACACAAACACACACACACCATGAATGCATGCACTCAGACATACAAAGGCGGATCAGGAGATGAAGACAAAGGAGGATGCTGTAGCCAAGCCGAGGCACTGATGACTCCTAACTGAGCAGCCCTGTATTCTGTAATTAAATCTCTGACATACATTTTTTTTAATCTTGATGTCTAGTGTTCGAGCACTTGAGATTTAACAAACTTAAAACAACAAAAGTATGCACATTTCGGTCGCCATCTTCTTCACATGCACTCGAGAGCTGCATTACCAAGATGAAGTCCGATGAGCTGATGACCCTTTCACAATACTTCTTGGTGAAACCTGTCTGTAGACAGATGAGCGAAACGAAGCACAGACATTTATAGTAATTATATGCAGAAATAATACAGCCATTGGAAGACTACAGTATTGTGATGTTACAATTAAATACTAATCAATCTCGAATGAGAGAGAGAGGAGGACCAAGAAAGCACTGACCACTCATTATATTTGCTCAAATAATGTTGAGACCACAAACACACGATGGCAAGAGTCAGTGATGGTTGAGAAATGTAGAAAATACTGAAAATCTCTAGACTTACCATAAAGTACATGCTGCGAATGTAGGCTAATTTGCTTTCAGAAAAGTCGGTGTACATCGCTGTGAGCTTAGAGGTTACAATCATCTCCTAGTGGAAAATTATTGCCAAACAAACAAAAGTATTATTTATATTGATCTGCAATGTAAACCTGTTGAAGTGTAATGTCCATTAACGATAATGTTTTGTTCACTTTGCATTGATCCTCCTTGAAACCAGCCAAAACTCCATTTCTTCGGAGTGAATAAGATTCTGTAGTGTGGCTTCATTAAGTCAATCAACAACTTCCAGCTCCAGGGCACAAACCAAGAACTCATACCTCTTAGCCACCTGAGGTAAGCTACAGACACATGAAAACACTTCAGGACATCATTGTTGGTCGTGAGTACACAATATTCAGAATGTCTCTAAAATATCAGATTTAAAGTTTTACTTGTTTCAAAACAAAGGTGGATTTCAGCAGCAACAGCAACAACAACTGGAAAGACTTCAGAGGCAATAAGACTATATTATGATGCCGTTACTCACCACTTTGGGATATAGTCGGATCACTCGGGTTACTGTTTGCTGGTATTTAGCCTTTTTGTTACAGGCTTTCGTTGACGAGGAGGCTGAAAGTTTTGTAACAATTGTTAAATTCTCGCTGTCTCCCATAATATATTGGAGGAGCAGAGTGTGCGTGTGTGTGTGTGTTTTTTTTTATGCCGAACTAGCAACCAAGACTATATCGCGGCAAGGCAGTCAGCCCTGTAAACACATGCCACATGCTGAGAAAGAACAGCGTGTCCGAGACGAGAGCTGAACCCAGGACAGCCAACCTTCATTGTAGAGCTGTCAGGCGCGCAGAGCAGGAATTTGCGGAGTTATTCAAGTAGTCACTTAAAATGGAAGCTAGAAAGTATATACAAGTAAATATCGAGTCTTACTCCTAGAAAAAAAAAGGTAGGCGGAGTAGTACTACACGTGACGTTTCTGACTGGGAGGAAGGAGGTGATGCATGTGCACACCGTCTTTTATTTTATCTGTTGTGACCAACATCAAACCTTAACTCTAACTATACCCTAACAAACTCTCTCCCTGTACCAAACCCAATGCTAACGTATGCTGTAACTCTAGATGCCCACTTCTGTACCCAACAAATTAACATTCTTGTTAAAATAATATCTGATATAAAATTATTCATGCACTTTTTGTTATGCTGACCTAAATGTTGTTTGCCAGTAACTCAAACACAAGGTATTATTTTATTTATTATTGCCTGCATTCCAAAAAAGGTAAACCCAACCTGTACATAAACTTCTGGAGACCAGCATATGTACTTAATGTTGCAAAAAGTAGAAGAGAAAGTACTACCCTAAATAATTCACATGGATCAGAAAAGGTTTGTAAAAGGTAGATGCACTGGGGACAGTATACTACCGTCTGTTGCACACTAATTGTGAAAGAATACCTGTTTTATCGTTACTTATAGACTTTGAAAAAGTGTTCGATAGCATATCTCTATCTCAGATTTTGTATTGATGAAGTAATGAACTTTGTAAAGTTTGGATCCGATTTCACGAAATGTGTGTAAACCTTATTCAGACGTATCCATATGCATTTCTGTGAATAGTATATATTCTTCATGGTTTGCTATCTATAGAGGAGTGAGAAAAGGAGATTTATTGTCTCCTTTCCTGTTGTTGCTGTGCAAAAATTCTATCTATTACGTTGCGTGAAAATAAAAATATGAATCTGAGATAAAGGATTTATTTATTTTCACAATTTGCAGATAATATAAGATCAGCAAACAAGGTTTATGTCAATCTTACGTAAAAAGGATGTTCTGGAAATGGAAATAGTAAATGTTTACTACTTTGTGTCTACAAACAAAATCAGTTGGCTAAAGAGATTTCCCCACTCAGCTGGTTTCAGTCCTATCTCTCAGGTAGTCAGCTATAAGTGGATGGCTGAGTGTCTTTCTGTCGTCATTGACTGTTCGCAAGCAATGCCACACAGCTTGGGAGTTGTCGGGCTGAAGCTGAGACCTAAGTTTGGACTTAAACTCCCACCACGTATGGCTTCTGCAAATCGTATTTAGACCGCATGAATGTTGAATCATCGCCACATGTGTTTTACATTCAGTTTATTCTGGAGACTGCCGTTGAACCACGGGACTTGGTGAGGCGTGCTGAAATGCACAGCTCGTCTCAGAAGCTGTCAGGTGTAATGATGTCTGTCTGCTCATGAATGTCGATGCAGGCAAACAGCCTTTTACCTTATCTTTAGCCTCCTGGTTCTGGCACCTGACGACTTTTCGTCTGCAGCTTGGCCGATTTCAACTGCTGGCGATGCACCATGCACAGATACACCATGACATGATCGGTGCCACCGAGATGACGGCGTTTGGCCCCGTAGGCGCCTTTGCTGGTGCAGTCGCAGTGATCAAGTATCGAATCCTCTCTGGTCTTAACATCCACTTCTTATTTGTGGCAAGGGAGCTCAGTGCGGGGAAGTCTAGGAGCTTGTCTTCGATGTCGTGTATAGTTTTAGAGAGTGTCTCGATTCCTGTCGTTGATTTGCCCTTTGGCTGGCTGGATGTACGATCTTTTCACAAGGGAGCTAAACTCCCTCGTAAAATAGAGTAGTCTGCAGTGGAGTTATCGTTTCGACCTGTCTAGAGCAGTTCGTTGACAGAAAACTACATTCTGTGTACCATCTATTATCTGTAAAGAAGTAAACCTTATTCTTCCCGGAGAATCCGGACTAACAATCGGCACGAGGCAGAGAGAATCCGGGTGGTTGTCGGGGACAAGTCCTGATTCAGTGAAGCAGAACACTCGACATTCTCTGAAGTCTCGATGATGATAAAGTAAAAGGAACAGCTCATCTTTCTGGTTCATTAGAGACCACACACTGGAGAGAACCGTAGAAGACAGTGAGGGTCGTCTTGAGAGAACCAACAAGCCGGCGCACTTAACCCTCTTGCGCTCTTGTCGTGTCTGGCTTCCCGCGTGGTGCGAGCGTCCATCGGTTGGGTATGTCAGGAAAATGAGAGGAACAGACGAGTACTTACAGTCAACAGTAGCTTCCACGTGCAGTGAATCATCACGACTGTACACTAGTATACATCTGGTTCTCTCAAACAACAGAGAACAAAGGATAGAGCAATCAGACCCATCGTCGTGTCGCCCTGTCTGTCCGGCGCCATGTTGACTTGTATAGTGTCGTGCTTAGGGGCACGAAGTCGAGGCATCTGCCTAGTGCCCCGCTCTTTTGATTACTATGGTAACTAGCGATCGTGGCGTCGAGGGCCCACACATGCCCTATGCCTCGGGCCCCGCGGGGGCTAAGAACGGGCCTGCCATCCGGTACTTGTTATCTCCTTTATTCTTTCCTCTGTCACCCTTTTCTGTCTACTTACTTTTTTCTTCTATAACTGAGGCGTGGCTGCTCGGTATATTTGGGCAAACGGTGTCAAATCACACTTTAACGAAACTAATTTACTCACCTGATCAGCTGGCATTAAGTCAAGTGTGCTCAGTGGATTCAGGAGTAACCTTTGACCTGAAAGCGAGGAAGCCGTTGTGTTGCCAAATAAGTCTAAAGAATTGATTAAGAAATAAACATGGAAAACATTTACATTACCCCATAGACCAACCAGGTAGTGAAAAATTCTTTACGAATACCTCTCTGGTAGTCACGACTTCAAGTGCAGCTGTGACAAGCTGGATGGAAGGACGTAACGAAAGTAGAAATCACCAAAGGTCGCGTCTGATCTCCCAAGAACGAGCTCCATGACATCCCAAGGCGTCAGATCTCAATGGTCATATTGCCAGCGAGCGAATAACAACAATAATAAAAATAAAAACAACCAATGCTTGAGCTGTTAATTTCTCGAAGGTCTTCTTTGTGGCTTTTAACATGAATGAAAGCCCCAGGGACAAGTCTCCGTCCCGAGGGATGGGTAGATGTGTTTTATTTTTATCGGTCCTGTCGACGGCAATGTAAATAAGCACCTCATTGGTGGATAAAATACATTTTTGGTACTTTAAGGGTTTCTCAGATTTTTGTTGTTGCTTAATTTGAAACTGCGAGCTTCTCACAGTAAAGTAACACCACGGCTTTTAAAAAGTTTAAAATTATAATGTGGACATTCTAAAATAAGTTGTATAATGAGGTAGACTGGTAGAGGATCAGAAATTATTTCTTATTTGACTTAGCTTTTTTACATTTTAAAAGGATATGTGGATAATTAAAGGGACACACAAGGAAAACTAAAACCGTTTAGAATCTCATACAGAGCTTATTCATCTTGAATCTCATTCATTTTTGTATCTGTTTATATACAAAAACGTTGAAGGCTTTCATTGAGAAATGTTTTACGACCAGGACACGAACGAGTTAACAGTTCGGCTTGCTCATGTGTCCCAGCTTCTGTCGGAGGCAGTTCTTATAATTTTTCAGCATAACGAATCTGCCCGAAAAAGAAAGAAGGATGTATCTGACAGACGATCTTTCGTCACGATTACAACATAAAGAGGTCAGGATCAGAAGTGCTACTACCAGTTACAATCGTAAACAAACTGCACTTCTCACTATTGTTAGACAATATTGCAATGTATAATTTTTTTTCGACTCTTGATGCAACTGTTATGCCACTCATCATTGTGAGGTTCAGAGTCGACAGCTATCTTCTCGATTATTTTTTCTTCCTGCTGCATATAACTTCTTTTTTTGGACCACCTCAAATAGCTGATAGCGGTCTCGACTGTCACATCTTAAAGAGAAAAAATGTAAAACTAAGCAGTTAATGTGTAAGCTGCTTTACAATTGATCCCCAAAAACTCAAACACCATCATATACAGTATTAGCATCTTGAAGACCAATGAGTTAATAAACAAAAACAATCAGCACGGACAGCACCGCCTTTTTCTTACCCCACCCCCAACTTCGCAGGGAGAGTAAGAAAGAGAAAGAGCGCGTGTATGGTGCATGTATAGATTTTTAATGGTCCGTCTCCTCTACATTGTGAGTATTCGGAGTCTGTAAACAATACTAGCATTATGATATGAGCTTTCTGGTTCAATACCCGACTAGCGCAACAACCTTCACCAGGTCTACTCAACTGGTGGGAATGGGTACCTGACTCTTTAGAGGCCGAGGGAAAGTAAGGCAGCGAGTGAGAGGTGATGGCTACCGCCCTCCTGTAAATCTGGCCCCGAGAAAAGTGAGGTCTCTAACACCTCATCAGCCAACGACCCGAAAAGGTTAGGTTGAGGTATCAAAGGCATGCATATTTAACCCTGGTAGTATCTTCATATTTAATTAAGGTAAGTGCTAATGTATTAGACGTTAATTCATTTGCATACAGAAAGACCAGAACAGGGAGTAGATGTTTGGAAGTATGTTAAGTGTTGGAAGTCTCATAGTCAAGCAGGGGCTGGTTGTTTGCCTTGCTTTTCAGCTTTACGGGGGTAACTTTCAGCAATCGGGTGCTAATATTAATTAGGACCAGATACCCACAAAAGGATGACAGTCATTTGTCACCGAACAAATCAAATTCTCGAGACAATAACAACAAAACGATCGAATTTCAAAATCTGTTGTGATGTATCTCGTATAGTGAACTTTGTGGACCAGCTCTTGTTTACGATCACCAGCTCTTCGCCTTTTCCCTTTCTTTACCAGGTCTCTGTCAAGACAAACTATAATATAACCCTGTATCTCCCCAGTGTCATTTTCGTTTTGTTAGTCACGTGACACGGAACACGTTGCATTGGCGAGGACCTCCGTCGTGAAGCACTCAGTACGATACGACTTCATTGATGACTTCAATGATGACTTCATTGATCCCCATGGGCAAGTCAAGATAGTGCTCGTACTAGCAATGATATATATTCATATACATGATACAAAGAGATAATAGAAATGTACATATTGAAATAGTGTCATCTCTTTCACACACACATTTTCTTTCTCTCTCTCTCTCATTCCTAACAACAGCAGATACAGTGGGTGACCCCAGGTCATCTCAGCCTAGTACAAGATGATGGCCAGTAGAGTTTATTAAGTGAATGGCACGTGGAAAAGGAGTTGCTGGGACGATTTGTTGTGCATACAGGCATCGCAGACCTACAGCCAGACGGCAAGAGTGAGAACTCACATGCCAACACATGATCAGAAATACAGAGGATGAGGGATGCCTTCCTAAGGATTTGCTGATGACGAAAGTCCCTCTGCCTGGTTCTGGTGATCTTGGAACAGATATTAACAAGAGAGACAAGACTGTTCCTTTCTCTTAGGGAGAGGCTGTGGAACAAGGAGATGGAAGAACAAAGGATGAGATTTTCAATGAAAATTTCGCAGGCCTTCATCCTCGTTGCTCTGTTCTCCCGTTATCCCGTGAACTGCTACTTTAGCAACATTTCTGGTACATAATTGTTTTTAACGATTCTCGATTGTGTATACTTCAGTCGATATCTCGCAACCTGTTCTCTCATTTATGCATCACTCGCCAATGGTTGTGGGCTAATGGATTTTCTTAACAGTTACAATCCACCCCAAAACCGACAAAAATCATCTTGCCACGCCTCCAGTATGTCCCCGCCTGATGTACATGCTGTTGATCGAGCTCTCTGTATAGTATTGAAATGCTTCGTCCAAAACATAATTTTAAATTAATAAGTCGTTATATTATTTTCCATAATGTGTTTATGCTATTGCTTTCCTGGTTTTTCTTTTTCTCAAACGCCCTTGGGTCCACTTCCCCACGATAAAGGCCTACATTCAGACATAGAACAGATTAACATCAAGGATATTGTGTCCAGGGTTCCACCAGACATTTTAATTAGGCGAAATATAGTAAACAACTCCATGGGAGTTAGAAATAAAGAATAAGGTTAAATTAGCGGAATGGTTGTGTGGAGATGTACAGAGAATGGTGTCAATTATAAAGATGTCATGCACTGTACAAGTAGAATGGTGGTTATAACTGTCCATGTGTAACATGTTTGTGGTGGAGCTGCAGCACCACCCGGGCAGGAGGTGACAACAAAACGCGTGTCAAGCAACCTGCTGACACGCTGTGATTATTTCCAAGGGCTCCTCTCCTTGAGAGATGTAGTGCTACTCAGCTGACCTTTAACCCCGCATTGTTTTCACGCATGAACGCACTCGAGGGACTCGACGTCTTCACTGTAAACAGACCAGACAAAAAAATGTTTCTTTTGTCATCAGAATGTGTGGCAGATAGTGGTAACCTCTCACGATGAAAAGCAATGCGAGCAGATCCAGACGACGGGCGAGCTTTCATTGTTCGTGCATTTGTCACTATTGGATGTTTTGTAACAAAAAAAATTACATTAATATAATTTATGTCGCGATTCTTGTCACAATAAACGCTACAGATCCTTAAAATTCATACAGTGACAACACTACAGAATACAATTACACACAATATAAGTACAGGTCTTGGAAACATCATGATGATGTATTATAATTTATATTTCCAATATTATATTTCTTAAATTATTTAAAATAATAAGATGGCAATCAAATTCGTCAAACCCCCCAAAAAAAAAAAAAACAACAACAACAACAACAACAACAAAAAACAACAACAAAAAAAACAAAACAAAAAAACAACTACAGTTCAATCTCTCATCTTTGACCACACTGAGCGATGTTTTCTACATTTGCTGTCTGACAACCAAAGGTAAACAGGACATGACCCTGTCGAAGCACTTACCTGTAAGCAGTGAATCCTGCGACTACAGGTAACTGTTCGAAGCCAACGGTATTGCTGCGGGCAAAGATTTTGTTTGTTTGTTTTGGAGGGCGTAGGAGAGCTAAAGAGTGAGAACTAACAGTGTTTCGACAATTTATAGAGCTCCAGACTAGAATAATATTTATTGAAGGCACTTTAATTTGCGACTCATGAAGGATGCCGAACCGTTGAACGTCTTGAAAGTATAAGATCGGTTCATTTGCACTGCTTACCTTCCGAAAGTTTGTGAACTTGGTTTTCCAAGATAATAAGTACAATAAGTGATTTTGTAGAGTGCAATATCCCACATGAGGTGAGCTCAATGCACTTTTCATGAAACCAACGAACCAACAACAAGCTGTACGAAACACAAGCATCAGTAAACGGTCGAAACCTTGGCAAACATAAACAAAATTTATGGATGACCACGAATAGCTGAAGAGATGACAAAAGAGTTTGATAGATTAGAAATATATTTCCTAAAGAGGTGAGTTTTAAGACTGGATTTGAAAGTGTCGTACGTAGAGACGGTTCGAGAAAAAGGTAGGAGAGAATTTCGAATAATGGAGACCAGGGAAAGAGCATCCGCCAAATGTTTCTGGTGAGACAGACAGGAGGTCAACACCAGCTGACCACAGAGACCAACTCGTGTGATAAGGAATCAGTAGCTCAGACAGTAATGTCGGGGCGAGGCCAGGAAGAAGACAGTAGAACAGAGAAACCATCTTGTAATCAATGCGAGGTCGAATTGCCAGCCAGTGAAGCAATGGAGGATGAGTGTAGCATCGTCTGCTTTTTGCCCATGGAAGACAATGCTAGCGACATCATTCTGAGCTCTTTAAAGCTTGTCAGTATACGGTAGGAAGATCGACGAATAGACAGTAATCCGCTCGAGACAACACAAAAGCAGACATGAGATTTTTGTTAAAGAAAGTGACAGGAAGGATCGGATGAGTGATGCCGCAAAGATCATGGAAGATGGACCTGCTCCTCATTGACTGCAGTCATCTTTCGCATGTAAAGCTGGGGAAAGGCACTATGCAAATACGAAACTAAACTTTATATGAAATTTATTTTAGATGTAAGAGACAATGATGTATCAGTGATGTCACCGAGATTCTGCAGGTTCAGTGAAAGACAGATTTTTACTTCAGAGGAGTAAAAAATGAAGATGGGACACACTAAAGGTCAGCTGCAGTGGCTTTTGGAATGACATCAGTCTTGTCATTCATTTTTATTTTATTTGAACGACATCTAGGTTTTCATAGAGTCTGCTGTTTATTGTGTGGTAGTGAAGACCTGCTGGAGCTGAAAAGGGGAAGATCGTTGAAAATGAATATCAACAGCAGAATTCGATACAGCTCCAGGTGGTCAACGGCAATACCAAGTGGTTAAATATACACAGTATATTTCAAAGAGGCCATAGAACAGATCTTTGAGGTTCCCCAGAATTTAAAATAGCAGGCGATGACATGGTGCCTTCAACTATCATAGATCATCTAGGACCGGCATTAGTTCAAAACAGAGAGACCGAAAGGAACAAGGAGCTGGGAAGGATGGCATGGTCAACACGTGTACCACGTGATCCAGCATCTGTAGCAAGGAGGTAAGTCAGTCACCACTCGCAACAACACTATCTAAATCGATGGATTCTCAGAATATTATTTAAATAACTCAAATGGATTTCAAACCAAACTGAAACTTAACACAAACCTGACTGCTGTCTCATGCAGTAATCTTAAAAGCTTACTTCTTGAAGCTAGTGAACTTAAAAAAACCACATAAAATATTTCCCCAAAATAAAATAAAGAAAAAAAAAAATCAAAATACCTGGATGAAAGGGAAAGGAGAGGTTAAGCAACAATCGAACTCAGCTTTGGCGCACAAAACATCGCTCTTATCACTACACGACATCAGTTTTATCGAAAAAAGGACACTATTAATAATGGTGCCACAAATTTAGTTTGATTGATGGAGATTTTTTTTCTCCTTCATACATCCGAGGAAAGAACTAGTCTGCGTTTGGCAAACGATTGCCACGCAAATTGTCTGCAATGTCGGGATGCACAGGGACTTACATAAAAATCTCTGTCAACCTTGCGGTTCAAACACCTGAACAGGGAGGAGGTGGTTTAGCCGAAGGGAATAAGGACACGCAAGCCTGACAAAGAGTTTGTAATGACTAACAGGCACCCGGGGTGTAACGTGCACAGCCAGCAGTAAAAAAGGTTTCCAGAAACGTGGCGCTGTGATCGTCCATGTGGACCAACAGAAGTTGAGATATGTACCCCTGGTACTGGTCTGTCCTACTCCAGGCTTTAAGGTAAAATTAAAGTAATTAAAATTATAGCTTAGTTTAGTAAAAGGAAGAAATAAATGTTCATATTGAATATTGGTTTTAGGTGCACATAAAAGGCCTCAAGTTGAAAAAAAAATAGCCACCTCTGCAGCAAATTTATTGACTGAAGTAGCCACAAACATTTTCCATTAGAGCTAAATATAGCAGCAATCGAAATTACAAATACGAAAATGATAACACTGGAAAACTGTGTGTTGGTGTGTGTGGATAAATATATATAAAGATGAGAGATTTTAACGTCCATACATATTGAAATAAAACATTTAAGCTGTTAATTAATACGCGAACATACATGATCACCACACGGAGACACCGAGGGGGTAAGATGTGACCCTTAATAATCTTCTATTCCAGAGTAAAAAGTCAAAAGTTTTAGCTGTAATATGTTTCTTCGTTTCTTTTTATGTCTTTGTTCATGGCAACAACAGCAATAGCATTGTCGCTGACGATTCTTAGTATAAAATAGTAAAATAGTATAAAATTTCAATGTCTTTCGTACATCTCCAAAGTTAAGCAAGGAGGACTCGCGGTCTGCAAGGCCAGGGCCGCAGGACAAGGGAGGGTGATGGTGAGACGGCCAAGGTGCCTACAGTGGAGGTCCAGGAGCAAATAGGCAGCGTGGCAACAGCACAAAGCCGTCATTACAGGCAAGTCCGCCGGCTGTGCACGTTACACTCGGGGCGCGTGTTTTGCAATCTGTCGGCCATGATTGAGCGGGCGTGGTATTATCAGACATTGATTTGCCATTCAAGTAGTAATTTAGATCCAGGCACTCGATTTTCACGCGCTAAACCTCATTAGAAAAGCGATGGTTTGCCGCTGCATCGCTTGGGCAGGAACCAATAACTGCGAGTCGTCACTCTACTGATTATGGGCTTCGAGTCCCACTTCTCGCCAAGGACTAAGAAGGAGTGGAAATCTAGTTACAAAACGGTCATTTGCATCGCGGGAATTTTTTCCTTTCGTGACAAATATTTTTGTCATAAATAAAGTCATTATGAGCGGGCGAAAGGTCGAACTTACAATTATGGCGTCTGGGACGGAGTAGGTCTGCCAGAATGAACTCTGATCGGAAACGATTAGATGAGGTATCCCGAGCCTTCTCCTCCCTGACTTCTCGCCTGCCCTCCCCGCTTTCCTCGTTTTCCCATCTCGAGCAGAAAATGAGCAGTTGCCGAGAGTAAGGGGCACGATGAATTGCTGGTTGGAATGAAATGATTTCTCCAATTGACCGTCTAATCGTGCGATTACGGTCTGCGGTGTTAGCGCTGATGTGATTTGTGTACTCTTCTACCCATCCGCTTTTCTTCTTCACGCACGTTTCATTCCTCAGGGGCCGTGTTTTGCAAGCGCCGCGTAGTAATCCGTTTTGATTTCCAGTTTGAGTGGCACGTCGACATACGAGATGGCCTTAACCGAAATGAATAAAGCGCCCTCGGGATTTATTAAGCCGAGAACAAGTGGAATCAAGAAGGTAGGAGATGGTATCAGTTCAGGAGGGTATAACGGGCTGTGCTACTTTACCAGCGGTGACAGCAGTTTGAACTCTGGTAGTGATGGAGCATGAATCGCTGTTGAAATATAATTGTGGAATGTTTTCGTGCAATTCAGCATACTAACGAGTGTTCGGCGAGCATTTTACAATCATTGGTCCAGCTGCTTTTGCTTGGATGCCATGTTTGCTAAGCATGAGGGCAGTGCCGGGGAAAATTGGAGGCAAATGAGGAGCAAATGACATAGCCTGGCTGGCCTGGTCACCGCTGAACAGTCGCCATGGCCGTGCACCACGAACAGAAATCCTATTTTTCTCGTTATAGATTTTCTCGCGTGCCGAACATGCCAGATTCTGGGAGGGTCAGAGGTAGTGCAAGCCGGGAATAAAAAGGCCTGTTGAAAAAGATCCATCAAACCCTCGAAAATATATTAAGGACCCATCTTTGCGCCATTTTATATGTAGATAAGTTAGATACAAATTTATTGAAGCCTCTTCTTTAGCTACACCTAATTAATTGCCATACAGAGTCCGAAGACAAAAATATTAGCTACATATGTCCAAAATAACACACATAATATAACCGATTACAAAGTATTCTTGAGTTATGGTACACTAGGTGGTACATGTCTTATAGTGAAATATAAAAAATATAAATATACTAAGTGTATGATAAACCTTCCTATATTCTGACATACAACGGTAATCAAAAACAAGTCACATACTGTTTTCAATGTTTTATGCCAGGTTAACAGGATTTTTTCAGTAGAGTTTATGTGGCGATTAAAACCACAGCTCAATTACAGGGTCAGTAACAGCAGCTTATATATGAATTAAAATAAATATCGATATACCACACTATATCATACATAAGAATTTAATGACACAAGGACTTATATACACAGAGATGTACTTACAATGATTGTAAAATCCTTTATACATGGGCGAGCTGATGATTTCTAATTTAACCAGATTTAGGCTGAGACTATTTAAAGTGTTTTATAGAAAAATCTTAAATTGGTGCAGTCCACAACTTAAGAACTGCTTTAATTAAAATCTTTTGTAATAAAATAAAACTGCTTACGATGGACTTCTGCTCCACATGTCAGCACATGTTAATGTAGCAGTGCACTTAAGTATACATTTATAACTAACTGAATTATTCTGAAATTCAAAATTATTGTAAAATCATGTTCTTTGCTTTTAGAATCCACTTTTCTCTTTATGTGATATTTTTGGGTTTAGCTAAGCCCCTAGTTAATATTTATTGTGTAACTAAAGGAGCTGTTTTGTGGCCAACATGCATAAGTAAAAACTAAGATCAAATGGAAAAAAATTGTCACATCTGTATGTGTGCTGTCACATTTTCTAGTTAAGCCTAAATATTTGCAGGGCTGAACAGTTTGGTTTTGTGGATAAAGCAAAACAGCTGAGTTTAATAAAACTAGTAAATGTCAATAAAACAATGTAAGTAATTTTAGGGCGAAAATAATCCACAATAACTGGCTGTATACTAACAGCATTTAATGAAATAATCCTTGTTTTCATCAGGAGGAAAGAATGGAAGTAGTGGAAATTATTTTAAAACCTTTGATTAGTTATGGGACCTTTTCTTAGTTAGAAAATACTGGCAATAGCTCATTAAAGGTTCATTACATGCAGATTGTATAATGTCTATCATCAAAATCCAGATTTCAGTTAATGTCAACAAATTTAATATTTTCTCCATTTTCTAAAAAAAAAAAAAAAAAAAAAAAAAATATATATGATCTATTGATTACATACGGAGGTAGTGACCGAGTATTCGTTCATATTTAGACTTTCCAGCGGTAACATCAAAGACGAAACGTCAATATTACTTTCATTGTGAAGAAAAGAGCTTACACATTCATTATTTGACTTGTTTATGATTTCCATCTCTACGCCATGACGTGTTTGCATGAACGAGCACAGTCTCACTCGCACGCACGATACTTTCAAGCGATCCGTGAAAAACATCTAAAAAATTTTGAAACGCATGAAACATTGAAATCTAGTTATTTCTTCAAATTTCTTACCCTGCAAACACTTCGCGGTAGAAACAGAAACGATGTTATCAATCGGCAAAACATAAAAATACTCACGAAAGCACAGTATTTAATATTAACAATAGGAACTCCCTCCTCACACACACACATAGAGAGAGACACACACAAGGTAACAGTCACCCAAGACCACATCCACAAAGAAGCAAGTCGCCAGACCTACAGCTTTCACTGCAAATGTTTGAACTAAAAACTCGTAAAATATTCGTGACAAAGGTTTTTGTGAGTTTGCACGTGGAGACAATGTTTGTACAACATCAGCGTGCGTGATACGCAATGCCAGTCACACCACAGCCTCATCATCCTGTCCTCCTCCTTCTCCTCGCCACTTTTTACAGGCCAGGCAGGTCTTTGAGTATTGTCTGCACGCTGAATGAAGTCCCTGTGAAGCTTTCTGACCTATAAAATAATGTGCTGTTTAAAAATACCACATGTTTTGGGGTGTTTGTGCGTGGGTGTAAACAATGCAGTGAAGATGTTGTGTTTGTTGAGTTCCATGCGTGTGAATAAACATGGAAGACAACCAGGCGCCTTGTTTCAGACGCTTGAGCTTCTTTCTCCGCGCATCTCCATTTATAGGCGCAGAGTCATTTCTATCTTCACGAAATCCATTTATGCTGGAATAACAAGGACATCACAGAATAGGAAATTCGTCTTCTTCGTGTAAAAATATTGCTTTAGCCAAGCTGCAAAAATGTCCTGTGCTGATTCGTCATGGCAACCTTCTGTCAAATTGTTTCATTCTTCATCAAGACGAGTAACATATGGCTTCCTCGGGAGGGTAGTCATCCCATCGGGAGATATCTCAAGAAAAGAATTTTTCAAGGATGCTGATTTTTCAGACATTATTTTCTTCAAACGGCCGTTTGCAATAAAGCTTTTGATAAAGCTTTTGTACCTGCTGGTTTTTCTGTATGTTCTTGGTGATTAATAACATTCCTGATTTTCGTCCACAGTATCACAAACATGTTAACCTCCTCCCAACACACACACACACACGATGGACAGTATCTTGTTCAAGGTACTGACATGCGAAAACGCAGGAAGAATAAGACACCTAGCACGGTTTATGCTCAAATGTTTTAAGAAAAGAAGGACTGGAACTGAACTTGTATCATGTGAAGTACGATCGTTACCTTCTATCCATGTATAATGATGTTGAGATGCATGTGAAATGTGTTTTGAATCATGAAGCCGGTATTTGAGACTTGACATAGCTTGTTAGGATGGTGATGAAAGGGGCAAGGATGGGTAGGGTGAGTGGGTGGCCGGTTATTTTCAGTTCACCCTGTAAAAGCGAGAATACCTGGAATGGCTTTCAGTCGTTAAAATGTTTGAGATCGAGTTTCGTTCAAATTCATGGGGTAAACCAGCGACACACGGCTACTTTTATTTACTTTTATTTTATTTATTTTTATTTTTTTTTTTTTGGCGCTGACCTTTGTTAAACATGCGCATACCGTCTTTTAATCAAATTTTTGTTTTCTGATAAAAAAGCAGTATTTGCCTTTGTTGAAGCTATTATAGCTTGCTTAGTGAGTGTGAACATAGCAGGTTCTTTTTTGATGGATCTTTTATTTTTTTCTTTGGTATACACGCTTGTGTGTGTGTGTGTGTGAATATGTTAGCTCAACAGCTTTGGGGTTTAATGTTCAAGTTAGCTACAGTATTAGGGTTAGAGTTAAGGTTAGGGTTTGTGGTCAAGGTCTTGGGTGCAGGCTTTTAGTTTGAACAGAATGCTTTACCCGACAAAACAATCGTGTTCAACTGTTCTTATTGTTATAGTTAATATATAACTTAGCTCTACATATGTACACAGATTATACAAAGCTAAAGCACTTCTGTCATTTTCTGATACCTTTAACACCTCTTTTTGATTTATTTTTTTCTCGCTGACTCCTTTATTTTTTATTTTAGCAAGAAATGCCGCAGGACAATGCTGTAACAATGTAGCATTTTTTTTTGTAATAATATTTGGGATTGCGTCCTCTTTTAACCTTCTTTAGGGTGGAAAGCCGGCTTGTCGCTTTATCAAGTACGTGTAATTATCTTCGATCCGGACAAAGCCTCACTTTGCCGATGACATAGGTCTGATGGCGGGCAGCAACAGTGAGTTACAGATCCTCACAGACAAGCCTGAGTGCTTACGACATGGCGGTCAGGACAAGAACAGCAATGTCATGGCGACCACAGAAATACGAATGAACGGGTACAACTGGATGAGGTGCAATCCCTAAGGTACCTGGGCGACCCTTGCCAAAAATCGTGGCAGACGACGCACATTTATAGATAATAGCAGCGACAGCGGGGATGGCCAGACATAACAAGATTAGGATAGAAGAAGATCGGGTTCTGAACCAAATTCAGGCTCTTTAGGTCTCTCGTGGTGCCAACCATGCTGTACTGTTGCGGAACCTGGACCTTGCTAAGACTAAGGGATACAGGCGTTCGAGATGAAGTGCTTCAGGAGATTGCATCAAATCTCTTACAAAGAGCAAAAAGATGAACGAATTCGTCCGCAGTGTAGTCACCTGTCTGATGGGTAGACATTAAAGTGGTTCGGTCATGTCGCCCGACATGACACCTTGCCCAAGACAGTACACCAAGGTCCCGATGAAAGCGGATGACACCGTGGAAAAAAGCAGAAAGGCGAAGGAGTGCACCGGCTGTCCACTGGAGGACCTGATCCGGCGGGCCCAAGACCCTCCGGGGTGGAGTGTTCACGAATAAGAAGCTCCATCAGATCTCCCCTACGACTGGTAATATTGCCACACCAGTTACAGGATGAAATGAATAAATCTAGTGATCATCGAAACAGTTGTCATTGAAGTGCAGTCCACAGATACCCTGATATTTTATTGGCTCAGAAAAATTGCGCCGCGTCGTTTTTACGAAATTTATCGACAATTGCCTGTCAGGACTGTCCGTCGGCCGAAAGTCATGTAAGTATTTTCTATATTTTTTGGCTAACGAAAATTCCAAAACCAAACATAACAAAGATAGGAACTATGACCTGGTAGTGAAGAATACACGTGACATAGAGAAGAAAATTGACTAAAAGACTTCATCAGACTGGGAAATCTCTGGTACATCCAGACGCTCCCCAGACCTCAGCAATTGTAGTTCAGTCGTTCAGTGGAGTTTTGGGTTGAACTTTCGTGAGTCGAACGAAATAATTGTAATCTGCTTAATTAGTAGTATTCTATCCGTAATTAATGTCATTTATAAGTCCGAATACATGGGTTAGCGTCGTTCGGCTTTTCGCGCATGCGTAGTGTAGGTGAGTAGGCGAAAGTAAGTACAAAACAGAGTCGCCCCCAGCTGTGCGCGTGTTCTTCCTGAAGTGCTCACTGTTTTGTACTCACATGTCTCCACAACTTGTGTGAAAGCCGGATACAAAATGTTAAGAAAAAGTAAATTTGTTTCAATTTTTCTTTACTTTTCCTCGTCTTTCCAATTTTTTTTAGTCATAGGATGAGGAATTGTATTTTTTCTTGCTTCTATATTTCGTTTTTCTTTTACGAATAGTCCTTAAGAATTAATTGTAAAAATAATTTTATCGGATAAATGATCTATGTGACCACTTGCTTAGGTAAAGAAATAAAATGTGGGTAAGAATAAGCTGCTGTAATGGAAGATGTTTGATATTGCGATCAGTAAACATTGTCAGCTGGCTTATATTTCTGGGTCGACTGAGTAATTTGTCCCGAAAATCATCCAACAGTGATTTTTGTCATATCAATGTACCACTTTATTTAAGTCAAACTTAATGAGTGACTGACTCGTGGCCTCAGTGGTGCGAAGTAGCCAAACACTTGCACCTTCACACTTGTTAGAAAGACAAGAGAGGATCACGGCGAAGAGAGGGAGGAGACGTGCGGCGTGTGCAAGTAAAAGCGAATATGCCTGCTATTCAGTTGAAACTTTGTGACTTTAGACAAGACTAGAGATGTGTAAGAGATGTCTGATCACGCGACCACCATCAATAATCCAGTCTCTCAATTATTGAGTTTCAGTTCATGATGGTTGCAGTCTTCTCATACAGAAGTGAGACGAAGAAGCTGGACCGGCAGCTACCTTTGTACTCGCCATTGTAAGCCGGCTGAGTGAGCATTAGTCAAGCTTTCTTGAGGTGTAAAAAATCCAGAATAATCACTTAGCTCTACTTGGGTCTATTTATTCAGTTGACACCAGTATACATACCCGCCCTGGCACTAAAGCTAATGTTCAATGCTGTGTAAATATGTGGCTTCCTATCATTCGTGCGTTTGATTGGAAGGCGGGACATCTTTTGTGAAATACTTTTAAGGCCGTGCTTGAAGTGGATTATATACACGGGAGGTCGTCATCTGTAGAGTAACGGTCTGCCTCCATATTGATTGAATCCTCGCATCACTTCAGGCAAAAGGATTGTCTGCTACTTCAGCTCGTCACTTCTGTCACAGATCGAGGGCTGAAAAAGTTACAGTTTTGGAGAGAAAACCATAGTTGTTTGCCGTAGAATGCTTTCTCGTTTCATCACCATCTTGTAAAGGTTTCACGATTGTACAAGATACACTAATTTCAGTCAATGAACAAAATTATTCACTGCCATTATTTTAACACCACAGCTCGCTCATTCTTAAAATAAGAAATTTATAGAATTAAAGAGTGGGACTATTGAATTTTCTTTATGTATTAATTTATTTCTGACATATTTTATATGCATACTCAAACGAAAGAATAAAATAACCAGCGCAGGTTAGACCAATGCTAATGAAGTTGTGTGCAATACAAAGTGTAAAAAAGATACAAACATTGAAATAGTTCCATATTTATTGTCTTTGAGACGGCTTGTTGACCATGTTATTCTCCGTTTGTTGATAGTACGAGGCAACTTAGCTCACTCAAATTATGTTTACCTCGGGAACGTTCAAAAAAGAGAGAAATGTTTTGGTTTTGAGGTTTTTAAAATGCAGTGTATTCGTGAATTTTTGTCATCGTTTTATGACCATGCTTCAGGTGAAGAACCTTGCCAGGTGAGTATAAATGCTAGCGTAGGGCTGACTATGCCCGGGAGATTCGATGGATCGTTGGCGATGAATGTGGCAAAACATCCTGCAGAAGACACAAAACATTTGTTTCATACCAGCCACAAATGCCTAAGTTTATTCAAATTGAATTAGTCGCCACCGTGGGTAAATGTGCAGACGTTGCCAGTTTTATATTGCTGATCTTATGTTTGAGTTTTATCTAACATCTAATAAGCTATTACCTAGTAAATAAATACCCACCAGATTTTCTGTTGTGTATTGAGGTGAAAACCCTGAACTTTGGAAGAGTACTGCAGTATTGTTATTTATTTACTCCGCTAACCTGAGTGCAAATTTATTTAATAAATTAATGGTCACAAAAGGAGATCCCTAACTGAGCAACGACTCGCTAGCTCTCGCATTAGTTCAATCCATCTACATTTTACTTAAAATACATCAAAAGTTCACTGCAACTTCTATGTTCTGTTAAACTGTCAGAAAATGTGTGCTTCAGTTCGCGTTTGACTTCGGGTAAAGTTAATATTTTTCTTACCTGATCTTTAAGCTCTTGGCCCTTCTTAGTTTTTTCTGTCGGTCTTGTGAGTGACCGGTCGGCTGAGTATCTAACTTATACAGAAAAACTTTTCTCATTAGCATAGTTATGATAACTGGTTGAACTGGCGGGTACTGCTCTATCCTTCAACTGCTGTTACAAAATAAAATGGTCCACTGTAAAATGATCCTGTCATATGATATGCAGTTAGAACGGAGCAGCTCGGCATTTTACACTTCTCCCTTCAAATCCGTCTTCATTTTCGCGGAATAGACGATGTGAAAAAACAAAACACAAAAACGCGTGTGCATTTTAGTGGTCATCTGTTATTTTTTTTAATATTGATTTTAAATGTTTATGACTATTAATTAAGAGTTTGTGGGAGAAGAGGATAGCCGAGAAGCTAAAACACGTGTGCGAACCGAAAATTCACACCCGGTTGTCGGGAACGGGTACCAACTCCACAGACGGGTGGAGAGGGTAAGACAGCGCGAGGGAGAGGAGATGGGCACCGCCCTTGCAATCAGCTGGTCCTGAGAAAAGTGAGGTCTGGAAGACCTCAGTCCTTTACCTGTTTGACAGTGTTTTAGACCCTGCATAGTAGGAATTTCTCCAGCAAGTATCTACAATTGTCGCCAACCAAAGAATTTTAATACGGTTGGGACTGGTGGAGTAAGACTACTGTCGCATGGTGTGGCACGCGCACGTTTCGAGAGACACGGAACAAAAATCAGTAATTTATAAGTAATTTATCAGTAATGAAATGTCACTGCTGTCGCAATGTAATATACAGTGACAATATGGCATGGAGGATCGTAAGAGGATCGTGTCATCTGACTAGCTAATCTTTTTAGGGCCTTCTAGGATGATAGGTTAGATATCAAATAGCCGTACTAGATGTCAAGTTAGAAATTTGAAACATGAGTTCACCTGCGTATTTGTGAAAAGCAGAAGGCGTAGAGAAGAGAAGATGCATGCAGCGTGTAAGGTCTGAATTATTTTGTTTAATGTGGTACTAGAGCTGAGAAGTATAAAATTCATGGAAAAAGAAGATTGAATTTGCAGAATATGTTTCGCCAGTTAATCAGTGTGTGCGCGCGCGTGCGTGAGTGCGTGCGTGCGTGTGTATGTGTTTGGTTTTTGTTTGTTTGTTTGTTTTTTTGTATATTTCTTCTCTTTCCCTTGCACCTTAGTAGTACGGACAGCGGCTGGAAGTTATTCTCCTCACTTGCGCACTTGTTATTTAGTGGAAACAAAGAGAAGAACTAGTATTATGCTAAGAGAAGGAATTTGGGAAGGTATGTCAGCTTAGTTTATCTTGAAAAGAGAATCTTAATCACAAATTTACTGATACCTTTACTGTGACAGTGCATTTAATAATAATAAAGTGAATTTATATAGCGATTTACCACACTATTCAAGATAAGCTCAAAGCACTTTACTAAGAAAAATACAAATACAGACAAAATAAAAATAATAGTCTCAAAACAAAAGAAGGTGACTGCCATCAGATGCGTTCACTACAGCTCTACAGTACTATTATCAAAGCATCCATTCCTACCCTTGTTTCATTTCACAACTGACAGGAGACCGAGATAATAAAGTGGGATATGTGTGTTTTGTACGAGCTAAGCGACAATGTTACATAAAGGCTGTTGTTAGTCGTTCATTGTTTGCTAAGCTGCAATACTAGATTACAAAACAACTAGAAAAATTGTTGTTGCGAAGTCGATTCACAATTCAGCGCAGTGGATATTTCCCGTTGTGTATGGATGGGACTTGGAATTTCATCAAGAATTTCATAAGTAGAAAGTGCATCCTAATATTATACATTTGTTGCTCTGAAACAATTGTGCTACAAATACTGCAAAATCAGTCGTGCGTGAAGCTTTATTATTTGGTGGATGAGTGAAGTGGTTGTAGCTTCAAGTATTTATTTATTATCTGCCGTACAACAATATTCATGAATATTAAATTACACTTTTCCTTCCTAGGCATGCTGTGTAGTTTAGAAAGACTATTTCGTCTCGGCAATAAAATGCGGTACAGAATATAACTGTATATAAAATTAATAAACCAGCTAATTAAAAGAGTTTTTAAAATAGTAAAATGCTACTGCTCTAAATTTTTGCCATTTTCGTCGTCATTGACATCAGCTTGTCTGGATGTAAATGTGCCATAGCTTTTTTTTTTTTTTGTCCTTCTTTGTCAGCTGAATTGTTTTTCTGTGGCTTTCTCTCGTGTTGCTTTGTTTGATGCACCTGTGTACTTATATCTTATAGACACTTTAAGCTGTTCTCAGTCGTCTTTCTTAATTGTTTGAACGTACACGAATTTTATCAGATTATCTTTTAGTCGAACTTGGTATATTTTTGCATATGGCAAAATATTAATTAAGACAGTATTATTCTTTCTATTTTCTATGCTAAGCGTAAGTAGTATGGCATCCGAATTATGAGTCTTTTGTACAACTATTTTATAATAGTATTTGTACATGAATGCGTTTATCTCTCCAATTATTTCTTGTTATGCTTCAATTATTTAAGCAATTATTTCATTTTACGGAAACTGTAAAGTGGAAAAGACTGCAAACATATCATGCAATTCTCTTTACAAAAATGCTGCAATCATCCTCCGTTTAGGTTCCCATATACCTTCAATTAAAGCGAGAATATTCTTCGGATTTACAAGAAAATTGTATGCTATGTTTGCAGTCTTTTTCACTTATCCATTGTCCATCATTGCTGTACTAAGTGCAGCTCTATGAACAAAGATGAACTGAAAGTTTTAGGTATACTTTAATCGAAAGCCGCGAACTAAGCAACCTTAATGAAATGTAAAATGTCACTTAAAATTTCACGGCAAGAATTTTTTAACTTTGTCATATAAAAGAAGAATAAAATGAATCAATTGTAGAGACAGACGCATTCATGTACAAACATCATTCTGAAAATATATCAAGATTGTTGACTGGCATAAAGCTCGACTGGCTTTACAACTCGGATGCTATGATGCTTACTCTCTACTTTAGAAAATAGAAATAATGTCTTATTTATATATTACCATATGCAAATAATTTCTAAGTAGACGTTACTTATAACATAAAAGGGAAATTCTAAAAAAGTATTTTTTAAGTATCAGAGTTAATATTAACTTAATTATTAAAACGGTTAATTTGATATCAGTTGTATTGCAATAAAATATTAAATATTTATATATTTGATAAAAAGTTTTCAGTAGATAACACGGCCAGTGACAATTGTGGTGAAAGAGTTCAGTGAAAAACTGTATTAAAACTTGCCCTACCTTAGTCTTTTGAGAGATCGCCAGGAAGAAGCCCCGTCGTGAAAAAAGATGTTATCCGTGTCAGACCAGGGTGGATGGGTACCACAACCTCCACTTCTGGACGAAGCCCAGCACATTTCAGCAGACAACAGCTCAGTGACACAGAGACACCAGTTTTCATTGAGTGATATGGATATTCACTCCCAGACACAAGTGTTCACTTTGAGACAGATCTTCATCGCCGCCCTCGTCAGTGAATGCTTACATCAGGGTGCGTGCTGTGTAACAGGACCTTGACTGCCATAGCATGGATACTCTTCTCTTTCTATATTATCATCTTTTCGCTGCACTTGCTACAGACCACAAACATAATAATGCACAACAAGCACGTATGCACACACACACAAACCTCTTTCCTTAGTTATACTTTAGGTCCAAGATCACATGCTCACTAATTTTTTCATGCCCACCTGTCTTTCAACAAAATATTCACGCATTAAATATCAGAAATGTGATATCGTTCAAGATAAATTATGTTATACTTTATGTACACCTACGCTTTTTAGACTAATGTACTCAAAATATTACTTTTATTTGACGATTAAGACCGAGATAAACTTTATAATAATTATAGTGTTAAGCGAGAATAGGATTGTTTATGGTAAGAATATTCTTTGGTAATTTTACTTCCAGGTAATAAATTTTCGGTAATGTGTATGTCTTGAGCATGATGATCACATGTTCGTGTTCAAGGCTGGAACACTTTTAATTCCTAAATGTGCAGAATTTTGTGAGCTGCCGAGCGTTTACAGATGGAGTCAGAGAACTGGTCACGAATTTCTCTTGAAGATTAGAAACAATATATTTTTCGTGTTTTCGTGTTTGACACACCAATTATTTTATACAGAAAGATACTAAACTATCTTTTCACACCAACATAGACCTGTCTCACTGCCTGTGGTCACAGAGGAGTTTAACCAATTTTAATTATCAACAAGAATTGCAACAGCGTCCTGGTATTCGTTTTTTGACCATCAGCACAAATGACAATAAAAGAAATGTTATCATTTTAACTCTACACAAGTGTCAAATAAATGTTAAGAGAGACAACGATTAAAAGCAAAACATCTTTTGCAAACCACTAAAGATCTTCTCCATTGCTTCCTCTTTTCAATGTATTTCGCATGAGTAAATAGAACTATCCTAACATTCAGTGGGAGACCACCTACATACGAAAACAGAGGAGAGAAGTGAGTGAGAGAGAGAGACAGAGGGAAGAGTAAAGAGTGACACAATGGTACATACAACATTCACGCATGTGCATGGATGTAATTATTCTCCCACACAATTATGTTCTCTCACTCATTCACGTGCACGAGGCTCAAAGCAGTTTCCTATTCAACATTCTTTAGAAGACAACACTAATAAAGAACAGAAATGCACTGGTCATTTCAAACACACCGTATTTCTTTGATCTGTGTATTGTCCGCTTTTGATTTCCATTTTTTCAAAAAGTGCTCCCATATTTTCCATACATTATCAGTCTTTGTCCGTATCAACACCCAGGATATCTAGTGATCATCTAAAACATCGCATTCTGAGGGTGGCACTCACCCACTACCCTACACTCGACACACTTCGAGATTAGGTTCACAGCAGGGAGGGTTGCAGTTCGGGAGGTCACTCTTTTCGGTGCTTGCCTTCCAAACAAATAGCTCAGAGTATATTGTAGGCGCAATGTACAAGAACATTCCTTTATGTGGGAATAAAATTACCATTTAACGAAGAACCAGAAGCACTGCAATATTTTGTGTTTGGCGTAGATTGATGGAATATAAGTTTGGGAGCATCATTGTTGAAATAACAATTCTAGAACATTTATACTTTCTGTGATTTATCTTATTAGATGAGATGGTTTTAGTTCTGCAAAAGCTAATGATATCAAACAGGATTATTTACTCTAAGTCACAGTATCGAGTTCGTCACCAAAAAAAGTCAAAATACTCCGTTTAAGGAAGTTCCAGAGCAGGTACACCACTCTATGAAAAGTAGCAAATCAGACATGCCATGGTCAAAATGACATTAAGCTCGGTCACTGCAGCTGTCGGCGAAGCCACTGAAGTGGTGTGAGCTGACATCGGCGGTGGTACTTGCAGCATTGGTAGCCATGGCCATGGAGAAGCGAGCAGCCTGCACCATGGGATGCAGGAATGGAGGCGCGGCGTGCGACAAGGTGGTGCGCAGTCCTTCGATGTTGGCCGCGTGAAAAGCACTGTAGCGGTGCAGGCTCAGGTCCAGCCCGGGGGAACCCAGCGCATGCAGCCACCACCACCTTCCCGTGACAGCGACGACAATGCGGGAGATGATCCTGGCGTCGTCGGTAACGACGAGTTTGCCGATGACGGCGATAGGTCCAGAGCTGATGCGAGAGTGGACGAGCAGGGGGCGATATGGAAGCTGATGATGTGGTCAGGTTTTTTAAATTAGACGCTTTACTTTTAAACCCGTTCTGGACAAATGTATCGTTAGAATCATCTGACTTTGCATCGATTTCGTCGTCTGGACACATGACCACTTCGTTGTCATGATTCTCTCTGGGATGGTATTACCGGTACTAACATGCGGCTGCTGGAATTGCAGGTGTCGGGGGTGCATCATATCAGTCTCACCTACATCGTCTGTCTCGATATCAATGTCACTCTCTGAGCTATCTTCTTGACTGGGATGAATGTTGCCATTGTGCACTGCCACTTGACTATGAATGTCACATGGATTGCCGATTGCCCCCGCTCCGTTATTGTAGTCTGTGCTCAAGTGAACATCATTGCTCTTGCTGTGAACGGTTTGGGAAGGTAAACCGGATGTCGTCGCGTTTGATAGAAGTCTGACTTTGGGAAGCACAACGACAGGAAGATCCGGGGCTAGGAGACTGTCCATGTCAAACAATCGTTTCTTGACACCCGAATGCACAGCTTCAACTCCTTCAGCGCTTACATTTGTGTTACGGCCGACCAAGGGTAGAAATCCCACCCGAGACTGCTGCAGCAGCTTTTGACAACCATCTCCCACCGTCGTCACATCGGGTGGTGAACAGTAGTTAGCAGATGCAGGCTCGTTCTGGTTTCTATCTTCCATCGCCCATCGTCCATGACATCATCTCTGTACTTGGGAGGCGTAGCATGGTTGCTGCCATGACTCCAGCTGCTGGGGTTCGGTGAAGGGCTGGGACTGTCATCGTCATCATCCGGCACAGACAGTCCCATGTGTTTGCGCACCTTCCGCTGGGCTCGACGTCTGCGAAAATCACCACGAGTGAAGTCGTCGACATTAGCGGGGTGTACAGCCCAGTAGTGTCCTTTCCCGTTAGCTGAGCGACCAGATTTAATAAAACAGTCGTTGAGGGACAGGTTATGGCGGATGGAATTGCGCCACCCGGGGCCTCTTGTACGGAAGTAGGGATAGTTATCAAGAATCCACTGATAAATGTCACTCAACACCAGTTTTTTCTCTTTGGAACTAAGAATGGCCATGGCAATAAGTCCAATGTAGGAATGAGACGGTTTAGGTTCTTCTTGTACGAATCGAGCCCGCGGATCGGTCTTGTAAAAGTAGGTCTGGGTATAGGGGTCAGCCAGGTAGGCCGCCGCCTGATATGGAGACAGTCCTGTGGCCAACGCATGGGTGTAACCGCGCAGAGACAATTGTATCCGAGTACTATAGTCGCATAAATGAGATCGCTGAAACTCGAGAGCAGAAAGCTGAGATGTAGTTGGGCTGAGCGCTGAAAAATAGGGAGAAGGGGCTGGAACCTTCAAACCGTAGGACAGGAGAGCGTTATGGTTTGGGGAGCACATGATGGAGCTGACAGATGTCAATTGTATTTTCCGTTCTCTGAACCGTTTTCACCGTATCATATCCACTGTTACACTGTTACAGGCCATAAATATATATATCAGAGATTTATTTACATGCCAGGGATCCTTCTCGCCTTTCCTCGTTACGAGCTCGCGCAGTCCGACGCCATGGCGACCTCCACGGACGGTTGCGAAGACTTGTCTGGACGCTGTGGGTCTGGCTGGACACCGAAGACTGCAATGTCTCCACATGTACAGCTGCTCACAGATTGTTAGTTTCCTCCTCTGTTGGCACAACTGCTTATAAACTTCGCTGGAAACCGCGATAATCTGCGCTGTCAATACTTCCACCGTCTCGCGGGGTGGTCGACGCCCACCTCATGAATAGAAACGAGTGGGCGTGGCTTGACCGCGCGTCAGTCACGAGGAGCGCGCGCCATTGGGTGGAAATGGACACGCACCCCTCCATCCACCATCCCGGCCCACCACTCCTGGCAAATAGCGAGCGTTGCCGTGTCAGGGAAACGAACAAACAGTTTCATCTTCTCTCTCTCTAATGCAAAATGTTCCACCTTTTCTTTTCGGCGAGGGGAAATCGATTTAAAGAATTCAAAGCACCCCGCTGATTTTACCGGTCACTCCAAAGCGACTGATTGGATTGTGTCGGGTTTTGTTTTTCCAAGTTCTGTCATGGGTAGATGGCGGACGGACTAGTCACGCGTGTTTATCACCAGCCTCGTGCCGGTGGAGCGGGGAGGGCGTTAATTTTGTTCCCGTTAACGTGGGAGGAGTAAAACAGGAGGATGGGAGGGGGATCCTGGGGGAAAACTGTGATTGTGCGACAAGCTTAGCACCTAGAGCAGTGTGGCGACCGAGGGGCTAGACTGTAATTTTCTGTGTGAGATGTTGCTAAAGAGTGAATGAGTGCATCGGGGTTTTAAAAGTTGTACTTCTCTCTTCGGGACACGGTTGTGCCGGCTGTGTAATGGACTCTACAGTAGGCAGGATCAGTGGAGGTAAGAGATTATTTGCAAACTGCATAAAGTGCTGCACCGGTAAGACGAGAGAGCGGGTGAGGAAGGCGGGGTGGAGAGAGAGAAGAACTGAAACAGGAGTCCCCAAAGTAGTTCATTCCCTTCATCGTGTGTATAGACAGACCTTTCTTTTGTATATGGGATGAGAATTCTCTTAAGATAACCGCTGTTAATTTTATTGTATATATTTTAAAAAAAAAACCCACCCTACTCGAAGAAACACATTAACAGCCACTTAAAGTCGTTTTCTTTCTTTTGTAAACAGTTAAGTAGTTCAGTTCAAACATACGAAACGGTCAGCTTACAATAGGCTGGTTGTTTTCAAGACAAAGCACTGTGGACTTGTATCCTCTTTGAAGGATGTGATGGATAATTATACTTTTAATGTGTCATTATAAGTGTTTTCAAAACAACCTCAAAATCCCTTAAGTAATCCTGTAAGTAAGAAATCTTTTGACAGAGAAGGTAGGTGTCAAGCTGAAGATATCATTTGATACCAAGCTTGGGCTGACTTAAAGAAATTTGTCTCAGTGTCTGCACGTTGTCGCTCTATGAGGTGCTTTGATAACTCAATACTGACAAAAAAAAAAATCTGTCGCCTTCAGTATTTTATCCTAATGTTAGAAACATGTAAAGGCTACAATAGATGTTTTAAATTCTTATCTGGGACAGCAAGGCAAGCTATTTTGAAAGATCCACTCACCATCTTGCCGTTTCACGACATATTCAATGCAGAAGTAGCCAGTGTCTTTTTCGTCTGCCTGTCATATGCAAGTAGGCACGCACGCTGACATGCAGAGAAGAAAGAGAAAAGGGGGGAACTTACGATGTAGAAAACATTTCATCGTTCAAAATATTGGACAGGAAAACTTGCAGCTTATAATCTTATCGCATTCTGATCTTAATACAAATAGTTTTCTTTTTGAATAAAGTAAAAATCTCAAATCAGATCCCGAAATACTTAGGGGGCCGTGAATGTAACTGGCTCACCGTGTCTAGGGTATGACATATGCAAAGCAGTCTCTAAGCCTGACTCTAACCCTCTCCATCTGCGTCTTTTATGTTCTTACACTGATAAATCAGTTTCCCATCACTACTGAGTGGCCGGTGAAAGGTCGCGTGTCAGCGACCAGACTTAGCGAGCATTGGTGAGGCGCGTAATCACAGAGCCACAGAGCCACAGAGCCACAGAGCCATCTCTCCCATTGTCTTCAGGAGAGATAAAGTTTTACCTACTTCTGTCTCGCGGTGAACAACCAGGACAGGTGATCGCAAACTCACTATCAATGGGTCTCAGATGGTCCGATGAAGTAATACACCTTTTACAGCTGTGCCAGTCTTCACACACATCACCCGCGACAAAATCTCATCATCTGAGTGCTGTTTGTTTTCTAGTTTGATTTTCACTCAGATCACGCTTTTCCTGGACAGAATTATAAATTTTTAATTGCATCTGGAGTTTGCAAATGGAAAATATAAATCTTTTACAATTATGTCACAGAAAAAGAGAGAATGACTTCTGTGTCCTACACGCCAGCAAACGCCCGCACAGATGGGTGCATACATCAGTACGAGAGGTTACATAGACATAGCATGCGACTTTAAAACTGAATATAAAACAAGAACGATAGAGATGACATGAAGGAAGAAAAACAATGCAAACTCACACACCTACCCAGGCATGAATAAATTGCTGAATACAATGTAATTGTTTGTGTAAAATACTTTTCTAAAAGCTTTATTGTAAACTCTACCTCACAACAACAATATGTTGATCGCTTCATGTGCAGCTAATGTCTAAACACCTTGTTCGCGCGAAGGTCCTATTTAATTTAAGTTAATGTCCAGAATTTGCACAAAAACCAGCGTTAAAACATTCATCTTTGTAGTACTCTACAGAAGTCTGTCAGTTCCAACTATTTTCTTTGAAACAGATGCCCTCAGTTATTCTCGCAATGCAGCCGTTAACGAATTACACACACGCACGCGCGGGCGTACACACACCATTGAAGCATTTCCCGTTCTTGTTTTCCAAAGGAGTTTTCAGAAGTTGAAACAGATGATTAATGATAATATCTAGCACGATATGGTTGAAATGCTCATAGAAAATCTTGCTAAACGAAAGAAATACGCAAATTCTGTTCAAATTCAAACCATTCTGTCGTATCTCATACTATAGAAATCAATGTTTCCCTTCATTGACACTAGACCTGTAATAAAGAGCCTGCTTTTTTTATAGTTTTGGTTTTTAATTACCAGATTTTCTTGAATACCTTGGCTTTAAATTCAGAGTAAGCGCATCATTTATTCCAGATTTAAAAAAAAACCCATCAAACTTGACTTTAAATCCAAAGCAAGATCCCAACACCTGAATGAAAACTTACTATTCATGACTGAGTAAAAAAATGAACTATTTTATACTGTGGGCAATTTATTACAGCCATCCTGTTACAAAATTATACACATTTATTTGTGAGTTATTATTAACACAGAGATACTGACGATTACACAATTTATGGCATTGGCGACCAGAGAACTAGGTAGACCTCACAGTCGCCGTTAGGTCAGGTTTGTTGCTCTAGAAACAAGATACTTGATGCAAGTTCTTGTTCTGGCATCAGGCTTATGAACGCGCCGTAGTCTGGTAGTGTACTCTGGTGCAGAATTCAGCTTTGTCAATCATCATGCTCCTACACAAATGTCTCGGTCAACGATGATAACGAAACAAAAGGTGAAAAAGACTGTTCTAGCAAAGATCATGCCAACAATTGAACTTTGTAATCCAACTGACATGATCCGACTTCTCGCAGAAAAATAATATTAACCCTCTGTTCGAATCCTTCGATCCCGCAATAACAAATGAACCCCAAATTTGATATTGAAAGACGATACGACGCAAGAATGTAAACCCGTGCAAGTATTTGTTTAGTCAGTGCTCAGTCGGAGATCGCTACTATCCTCAGGTAAAACTTACAGAAAAAGTCTTACCTGTGTTCAAACCAGTAACTCTCGTTCTGACGACCAGCCTCCCACAAGGTGATCTCAATGAAAGCGGATGTGCATGTAGATGGCGCTGTAAGTGGTATCTCGAGCATCCCTGCATACTGGATACGTGCCCATCGACATGAAGAGTCTTTACGCAGGAAAAGAAGGCCTGGCAAAGAGGTGTCCTTTTATGTTGCTTGTTTGGAGAAAAGTTCTCCTCTAGACAGTAGCTGCTCCTACAGAAATCCTCCATATACTTCATTCAGTGAATAACCTGAACGTTTATCTTATGAAGTGGTTAATGAACTCTTCAGGGGCCGTAGCTATGAAGCGAGAGTAAGTCGTTTCCCCAGGGCTAACCCGAGCCTCGAGCGCCTTGTTTTCATACTCACAATACGATGAGTACAGGCCGAGGACACCCCTTGGGCACAATTTCTTTACGCAGGGGCATCTTTACCACCACCTTAATAAATACAGCTCCAAGGGTAAAGCAACATCTGATCTATACACCACTTTATAACTTCGGAAATAAAGCTTTTTCTTGAGTACTCCATGTTGCCCTGGGGCAACAACTTGTCTTGGCTCCAAAGCTGTGGCCCCTGATTGTGTAACAAACAGATAACTTGCTAGACGGTGGATACACATAAGGGCTGCTGTTCTAACTGATTATTTTGTAACGGTGACAATGTTTCACAGGTTATTACATACATAAGGGAAATACCAAATAAAAAGCACTAAATATAAGGTAATGGTTATTTGCAGTTTTTATAAACTATTCTGATACCGCCGATTGCTGTGTAGGTGTTACAGAGTGTTTAAATAATAGGGAAAGTAAGAAAAGTTATTTCATTATGCTTTATCGAGTTTTGAATTATTGCCATATAAATAATAACACCCTCAATCATGTAATTCACTGTTGGAATTAATGTTTGAAGCGAGGTTCACCTATATCTTTGTGGCTATAGATAAACGCTAAAGCTAGGACCCAGGCTTCGCTGGCGATGGTTTTATGTTCTGATGCTGACAATGACGATGACGATGAAGATGATTATGAGAATGATAATGATGATGAAGTAAAGTTGTAAGTATATACAAAAATCTCAAAGTCCCTTTTTTCCCACATGTTTTTCTTAATGTCATGCTTTTGAGGACTGAATATGTGGTCACAAAGAAAGTGTTATTGGTATTTTGCTGATGTTGTAGTCACGTGGTGTTTATTCGCCGTCATTATTTTAAACTTCTACAAATATTACCATGTTAACACATGGGCCAGGTTAAGCGAATTAACATTGTTCATTTACCATTAAAGCGTTCTTTAAATGTCATTTCTCGCCATCTTCACATCAGTGTTTACACACTGCTAGCAAGTATCCGTTACCTGGTTACGTCCTTTGAATGCCAACGGATCGAATTCCACATAAAGCATATGATATGCTGTTAAGGATGCATCAAAAGAAAAAAGGGTGTGGGTGTCTAATTTGTTTCTATTTATTTCATAACTATGCCTGTGGATGGGTGTGGATGTTAAATTGTTGGAGAGTGGTTGTAACCAAACCAAAGATTATTAACAGGCAGAAAGGCTGGAGTGGAAATATAACAGCTGAAGCTAAAGATCGTTGTCGTTTATCTAGCACTGAGATATCTTTCTTTTCATGTACATATCAAAAACGATGTTAAATACATGTGGTTTCATAATGCTTTCTTTTCAGACTCGGCGTTCACACTTCAAGCCACACCGTGCGCGTGCGTGCGTGTGTTTTATTCACCCTGGTGATAATGTCAGCGCTTTATCATGTTTTTTGTTCGTGTTTTGCGGAATCATAATGACTTTTTATGTTCTTCTGTCAACGTACCGCAGCTTTAGAAAAAAGTGTAATCATAAAAATATGTGCAGCATCTGCCTTTCATTTGTTGTTGTTAGCTGATGTTAATAAGACTATAAAGATCAATGTATCCAGTTGTATTCATGAGCTTTTCGAGGATCAAAATTTAAATTGATAGCTGATTATTAAACACAGTTTTAATTATCTATAATTCATAATTTTGTGACCACGTGAAGCATAAAGCAGGAGCATAAAACAGATGGTTATTTTAATTAAGAAATTAGAAACTAATAAATCAGAGACAAAATAAACGGTGCTTAGTCTTTTCAACGGTATTTTGTGTGTGTGTGTGTGTGTGTTCGCGCGAGGTAAATCTTTCAAAAATACTTATTTGATATTTGTGATAAAAATATGAATTCAGAGAAATCTTTGCATGCTTTGTGTTTTATTAGGTGGATTATTGGAACCTGTGCCTTGCATACTTTGCTGATGCAGGTGATGTTGGTTACCCTGGTACTACTTCCATAGCATCAAGAAAATATTAAAGAAGACAACAATCATTTCCAGTCAGGCGATTTCATCTAAAGAACTTCAGAAGAACAAGAAGAACAATAAGGCCTTGAAAATGAGAAGCACCATCAGCGGCAGAAACATGTTAGTTCAGTCGTGGTAGTTTGCCCAGCACCGACCACTGCCAAGACCACCAACTCGCCACTAGTCGTCCATCTGGGATTCTCTTGCCTGAGTGAAGCGGGCAAAGTAATGATGCGACAATCATGTGTGTCCACACACCACCTCCACTCTCTGGCTGTCTGCGGAAGCAGGGCGCCACAAAGGATGCACAGTCTCGGCGGGCTGGCGTGTCGCTGCCGCTGCTGGTGTCTTTGTCCGCCTGACAGCCACCCGCCCGCACCATCGCGGCGGGCTGTCTGGGTGTCGGTATGAGTGCGAGAATGACAGCTTCGAATGCTTCAATCTTCCTCCGAAAGGTCGTGTAAGCTCTACTGGTTTCGATGCAGTGTGAAGGTGGAGGAGGATGCGTGAGGAAACCTTGGGCTTGTATGGTGTCAGGGTCGGTGGTCAATGGGGACCATTGTTCCCGCACCCGTAGACAGCCCAGTAGTTACAGTCAACACAAACAAACAAACAAACAAACAAACAAACAACCAAAACAACAACAACAACAACAAAGAAAAATCAACAACAAACAAAAAACAAACAAACAAACACCACACAAACAAATAATCTTTGTCACAAAAGCTGTCTGTTTGTCCGGTACCCGTCCCTGCATGCACCCCACACACCCGACTGTGGCATTCTTGACGTGCTGCTTATTCACGCCATTGCTCGCTGCGTAACACAATCAAGAAGTGGTTACGCTTGACTTTTCAAGATGTACAGTCTGGTGAGCAGGAGCATGCCGCGTCATCCAGTCTCCAGCCCTCGTCCTACCTCCTGCCGTTCGCGGGAGCGAGACGCTCGGGTATGGCGCGAGGAACGCTGGGCGGCAATTTGCGAGCAGTCTTCGTGGCTCGTCTCTCGGCCATTTCCCTCTTTTATTAACAGTAAACAGTTTTCTTCTGTCGTTCACACACACAGGAGCTTGAGAAAATAAAGGAAGAAAACTACAACAGCAGACCTTCACATGCAGTGACTGTTCAATAAATTATAAACTCATATAACATAGGCTTTCTAAATAACTTAAAGCAAAAAGCGATTGCTTCTTATTGAGGTGGGCACATTACTTTTGCTATAGTTGGTGAACATTAAATTTTACAGACTTAACAAAATGATATGTGAACTACAATATATTCTTGACATAATTAAAATAATAAACCCTCAGATTGAAAAAATAATTGTATGACGAATCGTAAATCAGCATTTTGTCTAATGATTGGGTAAATGTACAGAAAGAGATCAACTATTGTCATCAGGATTGTACATGGATAAGTCGTGCATGGTGATATTCGTAGTTGTGTAAGAAAAATTTTGCATCTCACTAATTCTTTAAACCAAAAATCCGTAGCCTTCTTCATGCTGTCATGATCGAATATTAAGAAAAGAGTAACAGCTACAGATGGTATCGAAAAATGTAGGATCAAACTCCACACGTGTTGTTATGTAAAAGTGTTATGTCACTGCCAATGGTTTAGTTTTCTTGAATGTACAGTGCCAAACTCCCTCTGCCAGACTCAGTTCCGCACAACGAACATTAAACACTTTAATTGCTAGAAGAATGTAGAACTAACTGGAGTTCGATCTCGTGGGCTTGATTAAAGCAGCGCCGACATCTTCGAGTTCAAAAAGCGGTAAGGTATAAAATTACTATTGTCAGCTAATAATGACTGGAAATTATACAAGACAAATACTCACCAGGAATTATATAGTTTTCAATTTTTAACTACCTGCACAAACCCCGTATTTAAGGTCGCATTTGTAAGATTTTACAAAAACCGTCGAAAATTTGTAATTGTACTTACAGATAGTGTCTTAAATTTGTACTAATTTCAGTCTGCAGTGATGAAAACATCTGGAAAGTCTTACTTTGTAATTATTAAACATTAGAAGTACAAACTGCAATTATCAAGAATTATAAAATAGTTTATATATATATATGTAACCAGTTAAGAGGCGTCTTTATTCGTTGCGCTACATTCACGACAGTCTCTCTCTCTCAGCCCTCCATCTGCTCACCACTTCAAGGCCTCCCACAAACGAAGAAGTAAATTATGCTAAAAGTCACGGGTGAGTGATCCATGAATACACGATTACTTGCTGAGTGGGTGACAACTGTGATGGGCCAAGATTAGAGGGTGCTGGAGTGCACAGTAGCAGCGGTAGATAGCCGATCTAAACAAACACACTTCATGCCCAACACTGGCGTTAAATGGTTTCCAGACGATCTGCTTCTCAAGAATTTGTTTGAGGAATCCTTGATTAGGATCTTTTGCCTATACTTTACACCAGTTTCATACTCATTTTGACACCTGATCCCAACGACCTCGACTGCATGACTTCATCCGTCTCATGTGATCTTGCCGTGTCTGTGTGTGGTGAAGAAGGATAAAGAAAGTAAATATATGCATATGGGTCAATAGATACTGGTAACTACAAACTCATCTTCGCATTGTAATATAAATGTGTCCGTATGGAAGACAGACAGACAGACAGACTGACAGACAGACAGACGGAGAGAGAAATAAAAATACATACTAGAACCATGGACCATTTTGAAGAGTATGCCCGCTATGCATTAAATTTGACATTAAGAGAAAGGTATCAAAACTTAAAATGCAGTCAGCTTTCGTTTCCAGACTGTTTGGCACAGAGCAGTGAGAACCTTTGTAATTTATTTCCCACCCTGCTTGACCTGCTCAGCTGGTTTGACCCTTTGCTTTAGGACTGGTCTGTCTTAATGTTCACTGGTTTGTCTGGTTATTTTGAAGACTGTTAGCATCCGTCTTCAGCTGGCAGTTGTGCAGATTGTTACAATCCTCAAACCATTGATTGAGTACAGCATTGGTTTCTGCGAGAAGATAGCCCTTGCTGTCTTCAATGACTGGGTCTTGTGTTGACTTGGCATAGTGATGGTGCTTAGTACTAGCTGGTAGGTTTTTTTGCTGTCACCCATTGTCCTCAGCAAGTGAACGAGAGTCGATGGGACGTGAGAAGTATAAGGTCGACAGCGAGATTTCTAACATTTCAGAGAAAAGACACGAAGGTCTCACATCAAGGTAGCTCCCTCAATCCTGTCGTGAATGAACAACGGAAAGTTCGCATGTTTGTATGCCACTACTCAGCCTCCATCAGGAAATGTTATTGATTTTGTGATTTTGTGATGGGAAGATATTTATCCACAATTCGAGGCGAACAAGGCAACAGAGACGCGCTGCTCCCAGTTAACTGGGCGTGCAAAATCAGAAACTTAATTTTCAGTGTTGAGATTTTGATAAAAAAAATTGAAAGTTTCAGTATTATGAAGCAATAGTTTGAAACTGTGTAATTATTTTGACAGCTCCTTCAAAAATCTTAAACATTGTCATTAAGTAGATGTACAATTTTGTAAATACCTTCCTGCAGCCAGTTTCTGAAAACAATTAGTGGGATTACCCCAAGCAAAAGACATTTATTAATTTGGCACACCCCACATATAATCTGTTAAAATGTTTCAATGTATCAAGCTACAAAGGGATTGAGGATTGGGTTCATTACTGATAGTAAATTCACTGCCTAAACAGTATAGCTCTTAAAAGGATCTCCTGACAGTATCTGGACAACTGAATTGCAAAATCATAAAAAATTTTGACAAAATTTTCAAAAATCTTTTCCCTTACATTAAGATGAAAGATCCTATCATCTGGAAACTGGGACAACAGGAATTCTTTTTCTTGAACTTTTATAACTGGCAGCATTGGTCAGTGAATGGCACTAAAAGTGTTTCAATATTTTATAAAGAAAAATTCACCTGTGAAAACATTATTGTCTGAGCTGTAGCTCTCCTTCATTGAACCATATGCTGCATGCTTCTTTCAACATAAATAATTATTCTAATAATTTCTTGCTTCCTTATTTAACTGCTCATTTTTTTACAAAACTTTGGTTCTACTTTCATGACTTCCTCTTGGCTGTACAGCTTTTCATGAAAGGTCTTTATTTTATTAATTGCTTCACTGTCATCTTAGGTAATATTTCCGTGATCCTTCTCCAAAAATACCCTTAACATTGCTGTTATAAAAATACTTGCTAGACTTTTCACCGCCATACATCCCCTGTAATCTTTAGTTGACCATCAGGCCATCCACTTTCTTTTTGTCTAAGATGTTTTTCTTCTTATAATTAAATTGAAAACGTGACTGCAGCTCTTTAATTACTTTCAGTAGTCTGTCTTCTTTCCTCTCTTCTTCAATTTTAGATGAGGAGTAAGAAAGAGTCCTCTCTAATTTACCAAAGGAACATTTCTAAGAAAAGTTGGTCATCTTTAACAATTTCATTGTGTTTATCTTAGATTATAAATATTTGTTAAACTTATTGAATGTACTGCCTTTTCATATCAAGTATTAGTTGTTTAATAGTGTTTATGCAAGCTTTGTCCTTAGCAGGGAATAATAAAGTTATTATATTTATGGCTATCATATTTTAGTCCAAGAGTAACAATTGAGTGACCTGAGTGAAAGCCTGGCAAAATTTTTTCATTTACTGCCATGAGAAATTATGCTGATATTAGAAAGTAGTTTGTTTGTGTGTGTGTGTGTGAGTTGGGGTGGGGGAGGGATAGGTATTTTATGCCAAACTAGCAACTGAGACTATATCATGGCAAAGCAGCCGTCCCTGTGAACAGGCGTCACATTCAGAGAAACCATGCCTGAGACGAAATCTGAACCCAGGACAGTCAATCCTCACTGTACTGGTGACATGCTCTAACCGTTGCGCCACAGGACCGCCCTAAAATTAGAGGAGGAAGATGTCTGTCACAATTCTCAAGCAAGAATCCTCAAATTCAAAAATTTTGCCCAATCCCTAACACCTCCACCAGCACCTACTTTGCGTAAGTCACGAATCCAGCCATTGCAGATGTGTGGCCCACACAGTCAGACTCATCACCTTGGACAGGTGGACAGCCAGTGGAGGCTACCACTCATCAGCTGAGACAGGTATGATGCTCCTGTAGCTTTAACTACAGCTTACCAAAATTTCACAATAGCAAGCATATTTTTTTTTTCTTGTTGTTTTCGTCGTGTAATCAGCTTGTTTTTTCTTTGCAGCAAGTGTTTACATTTTTTATTTTAGTAGTGAATATACTTACCACCACCCTCCAGAAAGTCTTACATCAGCTCAGTTTGAAATACTAAATGCGCTTTTCACCCTTTTTTTAATACAAGTATTTGTTTTTCTATTTCAAAGGCTGAATCAGGCTGAGAGCTTTGTGAGACTGATGACTGGGTAAAACAGGAATTAAAAGGTTTAAAGTTGGGAGTCCAGTAAGTAAAATTGATGGTGGCTACCCCACAAAAGCAGAGAAAACAGCTAACTGATGCCTTGCTTGATGACATTACTGTATTACCAATCACCAGTACCGAAGATTTGCAAGCCTATAGGCCCACCTCAGGACGAGAAACTGCGAATTTCCATGGTTATTTGTTATGTCTACCATTTTAAATGGCCCTTCAATGAGGTTTAGAAATCCAATAAACTGATATTTCTTCAGGAAACTTCTGAGTACTTTCAGTTTATTACTAGCATGTTAGATTGTCTACCAAAGACACACTGATGTCTCATTATTCAGATTGGATTCAGTGTGTCTGGTGCTCAGTATGCATAATGATACAACAAATGTAGTGGTTAGTTTATGAGCCCTTTGAATTTTGTGAGCACTACAGTGATAAAAGGAAAGTTCTGAAGCAGGATTTCAACAAAACATTTTGTGTTTGTCTGTGGTGGGAGGGTTATTCTGGTGTAAGGTTTTGTGCTAAATTTACATCTTACAGGTGTTCAGACTCTCTGCTTTGTGAGGAAAGAAACTACAAAGATGTTTTGTAATACACTAATACAATTTTTCAGGGTTTGACATAAATGAGCTATAAAGAATTGCATGAATTTAAACACCCATGCAGTAACTTATTGACAAAAGTTTGTACTTCACAAAATTAGTTGCCTATGAAGTGATCTGTTTCTGAACGATATTTAGTACCTTTCAGATTATTTCACATTGTTGTCAGTACCTAGGCATTGATGATTATTACATTGTGACAGCTCAAAAAGCAATTTGTAGAAAGACTGTATGTTGTACTCATTTGTAACAACATAAAAATGTTTTGGAGCAGTTTGATACTTGCTCAAATGCCTTTAGGTTTTTCTGGATGTACATAAGAAAGTGAATAACATATACAGTATATGTGTATAGACAGTAAAGTGATGTTAGTAGCAGAATGGATTTGTTTTGTGATTTTGCAGAAGAGACTGTAAGTTGACAAGGAACTTTAATAAAACGTTGCAATTAAACTCTAAAATTAAATTTAATGCTCATGTCATCTGGGTTTCTTTTTCAAGTTACTTCTGAGGTAAATCTGTAATACTATCATCTACCACGCAGACTTTATGATGGGATAGACGTTTGTGAACAATGAGGAGTGTACAGCTGTGAGCTAAACCCTTTGAAAAATGTCAGCAACTCAGTCACAGTGAACAGAAGTCCAGACGCCCAGAGCAGGAATGCATGTCCACACGGCGCGAAGACAAGCATGACAACATGACCACCCATGTCGGACACGCACACACAGATTTACCAGAAGAGACTTCGCCTTAACACATAGGCCGTTCACAACTGTTCACAAGACATCAGAAGGCTTTAGTCCAGGCTGCTGATACACGATGGTCCGGAATCTGAAATGTAGCGAAGCAGTTCAAGATGAGAAATTGTAAAATTTGGTTGTGATGGAAGTAGAGGAAATATGGCTAAAAAGATCGCTCGTCGACAAAATCATTCGACAAAGAGCGCGAAGAAACCGTTACGAAGAGGTTGGCTTTCGATGGGACAGCAAAAGGCCGTAGTTGGGACCAAAAGGGCAGCAGACAAGCAAATCATTGAACAGAAAGACGAAGAAGCATGTGTCAAATACTAGGCACGAAACTCAGAACAGGTCATCGGAGACAACAACAAATACAGAGAGCTCTTCTCCCTTCAGCCAGTTAGGCGAGGGGACACCACTGATAACGCGGGATTAAAGGGGTTGAGAAATGTTTGTACTGCTAGAATGGATACAGGAGATGCTTTTTTCGAAATAGGGAAAAATTAAGAGAAATAACTGGCTAATCGGCGACAGTTTGTACTCTACACCGTTTACAGGCAGTCAGTGCAACATCATCATTAGTGGCAGGGTGTCACGGCACGGGTGGCTTAACAACTCAGCCAGACAGATGCGCGTTTCAAAACACACAACAAAACCATTGCCTGAGGCTGCCCACATCTGTTCATTTCGTTGTCGAGTGGCTCAGGACTTACAGACTACAACACAAACACGCATGTGTACACATCTCGCCTCAACACAATGCTCTAAAGGCGCCGAACATCTACGATAGACGCCATGTTTACATCCGGGGCACTCTCAACAAAGTAAGGCCAATATCAGTGGTTCCACATACTGGTAGAAGGTAGGTCAGAACAATTGCATCGCTTTTGGAGCCTCTCTCACAACTCTCTATTGTTATTGGAAATTTTATATTTAATCATAATAGAAGTACCAGTCCCTTAAATAACTTGCGAGATTAGTAATACACTAAGTTTGTCACACGCACGACAAGGTGCACAACCTCTGCTTATTTTGATCACTAATATCATACTTACCACTGGTGTCTAAACCATTTTCATTTCTACACTTGTATGTTATTTAGTTTTTCTGCTAATTTGAAAGTTGTTGTGTAAACTATCGCAAGTCTGTTCAAATTTACATATATTTTTAATATCTTGCATTGATTTTAAGAAGGTAAGATTACCGGAAAGTTCCAGAAAAAAGTAAACAATAATTAAATTCAGCAAAGTCGGGGTATGCTATAAAAAGTTTAAGTTCAGTCAAAACATGAAAACACTTTATTACAAATTAATATTAAAATGCTGCATATTTTGTAAGTGACACTGGTTCCTGAGGAGTGTCTCTGAGTGAAACATGTGTTTGTCTGTGGTCTGGTTGTTTTTTTTTTTAGACTATTGCACACCTTTGTGATAGTACTTAGTTTACTATTGATCAGACTGTCATTAACCTACACGAAAAAACCTTTTATTTATTTTTGTGTAATGTATTTTAATGTTTCACCAATGACTCATACCCACAGAAGATTCTGTTCCGGCTCTTCTAGCAGTCGGACTGAAAAAATATATCCCGAATGAGAGTATACTCTCTCTTTAAATTCTGTCAAAAACAATAGTCGTCAGCAACAAGCTTGTCAAGTCCTCCCGCACGCCTGTCGAACTAATGCGCATTCCTGACATCAAAAAATCGCGTTTGCAGAAAGAAAGCGCATTAATACCTTGCCCATGTGTACAGCAGATAAACTCGCTTCACTGCCGTGTCCATCCGCAGAAAAAATAATATTAGTAATAAAAGACAATCGGGTTACTTCAAAAGTTTTACTCTATTTTTGCCCATGATGAAGTCCACGGCACACACCGAGCGTAGGCAAGTGTCTAGCAAAGGTCAACGCCAAAGCGGACGAAATCTGCTTTGGTGCTGCTCATTAGCTGTGAGAAAAATGCTTTTGTAAACCTCGCCGCTCGTGCTGATCCGTCACGAGCTCGCGTGCTGGGATATTACTCTGAAGGCAGCCTGCAGCTTGTCATGGGGGGATCGATGAGGGGGGGACCCCGCTTTGCCTGCTAGTATTTCGTAGACAGCCATAAGCTGTAATGCAGTGAAAGAGGCAAAGCGGATTTGGTGGCCTCGCTTGGCTGCCCTAGTCGACAGTCGACGCCAGTCTATTAGGCTTAGCCATCACAGCACGGTATGCAATCCAACACGAGGAGTGTTCTCGGCGAAAAAAAAAAGAAAAAAAAAAGATGGCATAGGTGACCTGACTATTCAGAGTTTGTCACGGAGGATCGAAGGTTTTGTTGTTACGTATATCTTCTATTCTCGATAGTTTTGGTTGTTGTTGTTGTTGTTGTTGTTGTTGTTGTTGTTGTTGTTGTTGTTGTTGTTGTTTATCGCGACGGAATAGCAACATATTGGATGGGTAAGTAAAGAATGGTTTGAGAATCGGTGGTAATTGTAACAGTGGTAGTGGCAGTAAACATAGTCGGCATCCTCTCATTGTGGCTTAAACATGTACTACAGGATCAGACTCTTAAACTCACATTATTTTTAAAAAAAATGACGAACATTTTAAATGATGTGCCAAAACAAGTTTTAATTTAAAAAAAAAGAACAATATTCTAAAAGAGCATTCATATTTCGAAATCTGCTTATTGACGATATATAAGTAGCAGCAAGTTTGGCGTCCAGATGTCTGGGCCTGTAAGGTTTAGAACGCTATTATAACACTGCATATCCACTTTTTATCATTGCAATGATTGTAGTACATGACAATTACAATTACTATATTATTACTTTTTGGTGGTGTACTTACCAAACCTATCTCAGGAGAAGACAAAAAAAAAGAAAAAAAAGGAAAAAAAAACAATCCCAAAACAGAAAAAATGAAGCAGGCAAACTACATCCAGATAAAACGATTAGACGCTCTGACACATTCCTTGTATACACCAAATTATGTTGCAGACATTTCAACGCCCGTTCAAAGTGTAAGCAGCTTGGGTTCTAAAATGTTTTGTGACCTAGCTGTTTTCAGAAGAAAACAGAAAAGCTGGAGAAATGGCAAGAGTTCATAATATTTAAATAATGCGTCCCCTTTCCAGTGTTCGCAGCCGTATATCTTGACTGGCACTTTTGGATATAGTTCACATGTTGAATTTACATACCCGCCATTTTACATACCTATCGCTATTTTTTTTTCACTGTGTAAAAATAGTGCCATAAGCCTTTTTACGTGATTTCGGCAAGAATTATCCATTAGACTGCAGAGTGCATGGTTGAATAATGCAGAGCCAACGTAAAGACCTGGATGATTTAGAGCATACTGTAACTGAATAATGACAAACTGAACTGTTGCAGACTTTCCCAAGAAATTGTTTGGTCATCGTTTTCTTTCCATAAACATTTCATTTATTCTTTGTATGTTTCTGTTCGCAATTAGAGTTTCACTCTTGATCATAATTTGACTTTTCATCGCCATATTTCTCAGGTCTGAATGAATGCTTACCTTGAACTTTGCTTAACTAAGTTTCATTCATCATTATCTCACCACTGAGGCAACCAAAACTCTCTTTTATGGTCTCGAGAAGCGACTATTGTAATTTCGTCTTGTAATTCCCTTGACTTTCCCCATGTAAGTTCTATACAGACTTTAAATAATCCAGAATAATGCTGCTCATCTTACTTGCAGATCATCTAGAACAGTTCAGAACATATATTTGAAGTGAGCAATATTTGTGAAAAAGCGCTAGATAAATGGTAACTATTTGTAATACATTGGGAAAAAAATTCAAGTTATATTATTATAACAGTTACATAAATATTTCATGGAGTAAGAAGGCTGACCTAAACAATACTGATAATTATAGAGATATTTCATTGAGAAATTCTTTTTTTTTTCCAAACCTTTTATTTACATCTTGCATGACAGATTTACTCTCTGGACTGAAACAATAACTTTTATAAAAGAAGCACAAGCGTGATTCCATAACAACTATTCAATCATAAACCACGCCTTTATTTTGTATTCCTCTGTAGACATACCACTTACCAACAGTAGAAAGCTGTAAGTAGCATTCATTAAAGGTTTAAGGCAGGGTCCAGTACCACTATAATAAAAGGCGCTTTCTCAAATAATTTTGCATTGTTTCAGACATTAACACTTTAACCTGTAAAAAATTGTCAATTAGAAAAATAGAACTAGCCAACTAACCAAAACTGTAGAATTTTATTTTGAAAATAGACGGTCCATTGTGTGCAGATACAAAGAGCGCACATGTGCCATTCTCAAGCCAGGAACCCGCTCTCTAAATCGGCTAACGGTCATTGGCGTGACGTCATCTGTCAAATAATTCCTAATTTTATATTTAAAAAAATAAACAATAAAAAAATTATTTTCAAATGGTAGAATGAATTTTGGACCACCTTGTATTTTTCTGACACTAGAAAGAAGACAGTAACTATCTACTTAATGTCTTTTCGTTTGCAATGCCAATGGCCGAGAAGATATCACTAAATGTACATACATATTAAAATATATATGTGTGTGTGTGTGTGGAAGGTGTGTGTGGGGTGTGTAGATCTGTGTCTATCTCTCTTGATATAGTACATAGAAAAGAAAGTGTTGGTTAAAATGTTGATGGAGAACTTACACCCTTGCAGTAGCAACAGAACTAATAACAACGTGCAATCCCCCCTCATCCCAAAACGCACCTCGTCCTCCATCCCTGTAAAAAAGAGAGTTGTTATAACACGTACGGCACCTTTAAAGGCGACAGAGAGAGAGAGAATGTGTCCTGTCCTTCGGCTTTGTGCATCGCATGCTTAAGCAGCCCTTTAGGCTTTTCCAGGGTGGCCAGTCCTCCCATCAAGTCGATGACGAAGAGCTGTTGATTTTAGGACTAATGGGGCAATTTGCCTCTCTCCTCAAAATACAGACGACACAGACACACACAAGATAGCCATCCATAGTCTAATTTGCCTGCGCCTACACTCTCAGTCCCGGGTAGAACAGCGCAATGAGTGGGAAGTAGTGCCCTCAGATCGAAGAGGGCATTTTACGCTCGGTAATAGATTTAATTAGCGTATTGGTGGCACTCGCCTCAGCCTCCTCTGTCTATGGCGCAGTCTTAAGGGCCAGCAAGAGATGATTTCGTCGCCTGATTAGATGGGTTGTCACGCCTTCCTCAAGCCGATGTGTAGCAGCCGGAAACAGTGAACAGGTTAAATCGACGGTAGAAGGAAAGTATAAAAAATTCTTTTGAATGTACGAGCACCTGTCGTACTAAAACAGCTTTCAATAACTGCACTAAATATTTGAGATCAATTATTTTGTTAATAAATTTCCTCCACTGTCCAGTTTTTGATATTTTCTCATGTGTAAAGTGCAACAAACTTATAAGTCTCCTTTCTGACAAGGTCTGAAGAGGTTTATGATCTTTGAATATTCGAAAGACATTTTTTGATATTTAGAATTATTGGAATAACATGAGACGCGAATTTAGTTAGTTTCATTTAAATTATTTTGGTTAATAAATAACCATTGCAATGCTTACTTTATAAATAGAATCAATCACAGGGTTTCCTTTCACTGGCTCTTGCCAATTTGCAAATGAAAACGCAAAAGGTCGTAAAGTTATCCAAAACACTAACCAGCACACACAGACACATATACATACGAGCTAAAAAAAAAAAACTTGCAAAAGAGAGCATACAAATATATGTATATATGAGACAGAACGAGAAAGAGAGAGAAGAAAGGGACAGAAAATCCCCGTTTGAATGCATCAATAGGAAATATTGTTTTTCTCTTCTCCTGGTTTTATTCTTATCAGTTATTCTCTCTTTCTCCTCCTCTTACATCCATTTCTAATAAACGAGTTTACAATTCCCCTCAGCACCCATACTTAGGTACACAACCTGCAATTAAAGGTCACACAACCAGTCATCGTAGTACATTATCATCCCTAGTTCAATCAACTAACCATCAGCACAGGGATAAGGGCGACATAGAAAGCAGAATGTACACATGTCAAGGCAAATGAATTTGAACTATTTTAGTCCTTTTAGAAAATTGCTCGAACTGGGAAAATACTTCACCACGTGTAAACAATTCCAAACAAACAACTGGTAGAATCGGAAAACAAATACAAAACAGTAATAATCGTCATTGTGTCTCGCTTATCCCGAAAAAAAGCCAAGGTGACTTGCAGATTTGAATGATGTCTCTGTAAATAACACCATCATGTTGTTTAGAGACCATAAACTATGAGTTGAAAGCTGTTTAGTTTTAGTAATGCGATATCGAAGGAACGCTAAAGCTTCATGAAAATGATGATTTGCATCAATCTATCTTATTTCATTATCTTGCTGGAGTCTTGTTCTAATCATTTCTATGATTAATTTCTTTCCAGATGAATGCTGTTACTAGTGTGCACTTTGTCAGACTCAGCCACTTGGTCTTATGGAAGAGGCAATGATAAAAGTAAACGAGTCCTATAGCTTTTTAGAAATGATCTATATATTTGTCTATCAAAGGTTTATTTGCTTCTTTATTTTATTTTTATTTTGCTTATTTTATCAAATGTCATTTCCTTTCATGTCATATCGGACATCACTCTGCAGACCATAAAATGCTCCATTAAAAAAGTTGTCTGGAAATTATTACCTCATAAATAAGTATTCAACTAATCTGCTACCTGAAGATAATGATGTCAACAAACATCATTCTGCTCAGCAAAAGGTCAACAAAACAGAAGTCAGAGTAGTGCATGGATGCATTTACTTGAAGAAGAACTCAGAGAGAGGACGAGCGAGGAACACATCGAGACAGCACCAAGTTGACCTCTTCTTTCTGTACATGGGGATGTTTGTGGCCATGTAACTGGTCAACGGAAAAGGGTATTTGCTCAAAATTTAGAAAATAGTACCTTACATTCAGCTTTATTCAATCACTAGTAAACAATTTTGCATCCCACTAGTCCACTAGATGTTCGATGTGGTAGGCGCAGAAGACTTGTAGGACATGTGTGTCTTTAGAGAAGCATCTATACCAAGAGCTGATGTGGTCAGAAAAATTGAATGAGCCTTATTTCATTACCAGTAGGAAGTCCCTCCAGTGGAGGCCCGTCTCCCTTAGACTTAATCAATACATGTGATGCGACACTATTTTTTCGCTTCAAAAATTTTGCCTTCGACATGAAAGCGTTTCATTAAAACGTCTTTTCACGCGATCTGCTGATTTGGAGAAAGCAACTAATTACAAACTGAATAGCAAAAATGTTGGGTATCCTCCAGCACTCGATTAAGATTCATCGGAACTCATTTCTTTTTGTCGTGTGGAGGGAGTAAAGAAAATAATTGTGATTTTTCCAAACAGGAGGAAAACCTCCAGAAACCGGAAGTAGACCCTGCGGCTAACATCTGAGATGTCACCGGAAGTGTCGTGCAAATGAAGGTTCTAAGCTAAGGCTTCCAGCAGATGCTGAACCAGAAAACGACGGAAGAGCTGCTTTGTCCTCTGTGATTGTTTACGCTCTGATGGTAAACGGCTAAACCCATACTGCATAAAATAGAATATTGATCACATGGACTCATTAGCATTTGTAAAAAGGCTGAAAATTTATTGTAAGTTTTCTTACTTTACATTGCAAATTTTTTTCTTTTATCGAATTATAAGCAAAATTTCTGAGTAAACTAAAGAGAGTGCTCTAAGGGATGGTTGCACTATTATTTAGTCATCTCCAAGTAGGGCATGCAGCTAAAAATGAACTGGGTATTCCAGCTCATCCCCCAGCTTGGAAGTGAAATTTTTTTTTTTTACGGGGCTAGATATTATTTAGAAAGACATAGGAGATCACAATAACCTTCTAATATTTTTAATCGTTCATGTGACTAAATTACTCAAACCTTATATATTTATATTACAAAAAAGCTTTTGGAGTATTTTAGTTTCCACTACCTACTACCTACAAATAATTCTGCAAACGCAACATTTCTAAATGTCACAGATGATACATCTTGTGTGCCTGGACAAAGATGACTTGGCTTCTCTATCTCGTCTCCACCTATAACACTAATGGCCATAACATTCTGATCGTTGTCTCTCAAGCAGCTTTAGTATTACTAGATATACTTTATCTTGGTTTTATAGTTATCTGATGGGTTTTACACTGTGTCTGTTGTCACTAATGCCATTACATCTGTTTATTCTGAACTTTTATTTATTTTCCCCGCAAGGTTCTATTTTGATGCCCGATGCATTATCTACACTAAGCCGCTCAGTCCACCCACTGACAGCCAAGCTTTTAAATGTCTTTTGTGAATGATTCTCTAGCTGTAAGTCTCTTGTTATCCTCTTTAATTGATTTATGTATTTGTAAGCTGCACCAATTTCTGTCAGTTGGATTATAAGGAACAAGCTGAAACTTGATGAAAAAAAAACTGAAACGCTGCTAATACATTCTGGTGTCCCTCCTCCTTACCTGACAAGCCTTACTCTGGGCGAAGTTGGATGTCAATGATGTCAACAGCCTGCTAGCGCTCAGCACGTGATCTGGGATACTACATTGCTGGTTCAGTGTCACTTGAAATTTATATTTGTTATCTACTTCGCTTAGCTTTAGCAGCAATACTTCAGATTAGTCCTGTAAGACACAGTCGCAGTAACAAAAATAGTTAATGGCAGTTATGTCAGTTCCATGTTATTTGATAAAAGATTCTTGATGATGGGAGACGCGATAGTGTATTAAGACGAAAATTTTTTTTTTTTACATTATCATGTAAAAATGGAATACATTTTATGCTTAATATTGTTTAGTTCAAAACACCTTGAAAAATAGTTTATTTCCTCGATGTTGTGACCTACTTTCTTTTTATCATAATTTCATTACATTGTAATGAGACTTTGACTTTGACGACCTCAAGAGTAGATGTATACAATAAGGTGCTGAATTTTACCTCTTCAAAGAATGCAGACTTGACTATAATGGGCATGTACATTTTTAGTTTTCCTACTGTTTTTCTTACAATATTCAGTTTTCTGCAAAAACTGCATGTTGAAAAAAAAGTAGATTTTAACATAGATTGCTTCTGACAAGATTCTTGCTATATCATCCAGTCATAGCTACCACATCGTCCCAACACTGAAAGTCGAATTCATCCAGGTCCAAAAGACAAAGTCAATCTCTGATATTAACTAAACATATTATCAGCTGTCATGTGTTGTTCCAACAAGTTCAGCCACAAATCACACAATGGCGCTTAACACGATTTTGTTTTAAATAATATAAAGCCCTTATCGTCATTATTCTTTAGCTTGGAGGTTGGTACTAGATGGAAACTAGGTGGAAACAATTTTTTCTTATGAACTACATTCACCACAGGAATAGTTAGCACACGCTGAATATCTGTCACTTTGATTCTCTTGGTAGTTGAATGATGCTGCTCTGGTATCGGAGCTCTCTTTCTAGGTGGCATGGATGATGTGACCGCTGGTGGTGGATTGGAAATATTGATGATGGATTGCACAGCAGACCATGGCAGCTTTTTCTTGTTGGCATTTATAAGCTGGGAATCTTCAAAATGGTCATTGCACATGAAGTAGCATTAACTTAGACATCTTTACTTCATCAGATCTTCTTTCTTGATCCTCTGTACCCAATCTTTGCATCTATGAGTAAAAAAGCATGCCACTGTAAGAGAAGGGGATACAATACACTAACTGCATAAAAACTAAAACCAAGAAAAAAACTAAATCTTTACATTCAAGAAAAACAAAAATAAAACAAAGCATGATGAACTGTGAACAAACTGTCGTAGCTAGGCCACCTACTAACAACCTGTAACTCAGCCTGCTTCCAACGTTTCCCTTTCCCTCTTTAAAATTCTGATACTTCATCCCCAGTACAAAAATAATGACAACAAGAAAATGATTGCTCATTTTATGCGTCAACTAACAAAATCTTTCCCTGAAAAGCGAAAACAATATAACAACAGTATTGGTGAGATCATTCAATGGTGTACACATGAATAGGAAGTGATTTGAGATCGACATCGGAGTGACTGGACGTTTGGAGCACAGTACTTTAAAAGGGTCATCGGTGTCTATGGTGAAGGTTAGGATCAAGAGACAGCAACAAAAAGCCACCCATAAATGTAGAGATCTCCTAGGATGATGCCGCAATCTTTGGATAAAGTTCAGCAAGGAAGAAGCAGAACTGTTATAAAATGTTACAAGCAATGGGCAAAAATAGACCCTGACTATCTCAATATGCCGAAACCCAAGGATACTGAAGCCGATCGTCAACTCTACGTTTTGTTAACTACTTGGGAGAAATTTCTGACAGAACTGTCTGACATCGCTTAATATGATATGCAGAAGCACAGGTGCAAGTTCTATACTTCTACTAGCCCAGAAAAGAACTAAAAATACTTGCAGCTGTACTCTGTGGCCATGTGCTATGACAGACTTATGCTGGCCCCAACATTATAAACCCAAATAGTTTTTACCAGCCAAAGCTTTTTCGTTTGCTCATCCTTCGAAAAACCATTAAAAATAATGCTGGACATTTGCAGGCCTGCACTGTACACTAAAGTACACAGCAGTGTCGACAATCATCTGTTTATTGTAAAAGCCGACATAGACGAAGAACGCTACACCTATCAACAGTCGACATCAAACCGGAAGTGGTCTACCATTGGCTGGGGGCGAAGATGGCATCCATGCATAAATCTCCAAAGTCTGTATCGTCATGTACTTGTATGTGTTCTGTCTATCCCGTGAGGGACGTTCCTTGCTTGTCCCTCAAATTTTACATTATTATTATGTTTCAATTTATAGACTGGATGCGCAGTGAATGAGCTGCGGTGACGGTTTGTTGTCCATACAGGCATCGCGTGTCTACGTCCAGGCTGCAAGATTGAGAACCCACATGCCAGCACATGATCAGAAATAGTGAGAATGCGGGATGCCTTACTCGGGATTTGCTGATTACTGAAGACTTCCAAGTCCCTCTGCTTGGTTCCGGTGATCTTAAAACAGATATTAACAAAGGAGACAATACTGTTCCTGTTCCCTAGGGAAAGGTTGTTGAAGCAGGAGATGAGAGGAAAAAAAAGGGGGGTGGGGACCAGACTCTCAGTAAAGGACAGATAGAACCGAATGGCAGAGCTGACAGAAAAAAATATGAGTTGTCTGAGGAAATAAAGGCGTCGCTGACTCCGACTGAGGTTCATCTCGCTGTTACCGCGCCATTTAAGTTGCTTGTCAAAGATAGGTTGTATAAATGTTTATAAAAGTTTGTTGTCTGGGTGGCACCACCAGGAATAGTACTGATGACTACAACAGCTTTTTCATTCTAAAGTCAAAGATAATTTTCTTTGTCTTTTGGCATTCAAGTCAATGAATTGTTCGGAACACCAGTGTACAAAGTCAGGAAGAGCTTCACTATGAACATGTTCATTATCAAACAAGAGTGACAGCAGTGAGTGTCGTCAGAAAATTTTATAAGAAAGCTACTTCTCATAAATGTGATGTGATCATGTGTTTGATCTTCTAGGCCACAGATACAGTTTGTTGCAGGGGCCAGCTTCATCTTCCTCAGCATGTAAACATTCTGTTGTGCTAATTCATGGAGGTGTAGGAACATGATCTCTTGCCACCGTTCAAAAAAATTGAGAGAAGTAACTTGGAGTGAGTCGCTTTGTGATATTCACTTGTCTTTCTCTCTAAGTGAGACCCCAGGAAATACCTTTCAACCGACTGGTCGCCCTGGTCGCGAAAACATGGGCACGGGGGCTTGGCCGGTACTTTAATCGCAAAAGGTTTTGTCCAATGATGTGATTTGCTCGTGATTTTCTCTAAAGGCTCCTTTAGCCTTTACCTTTCCGAAGATTACCCACAAGCAGTAGGGCCCTTTCCCTTTGGCTAGGGTGGTGGAAGAGCTGGGAATTCCTCCACAATACGCGGCATACAAGGAAAACAATATCCCTACTCTAACATGTTTAAAAAATAGTAGAAAAGACTTAGAATAATTCGTGTAAATAAAACATAAATCGTGAAAGTTCAGTGACTAACGCTCTGAAGGATTTTTCATCACGTAATGTCCGGATGACCTAAGTGGAATCAAAGTCAACCTACTGCAGAAAAAATGCAGCTAGCCAACCAAAAAATGTTGTATGGGGGGATATAAAACTTGACTTTTTTTGCTTTTTCACTTTACGTTATGATGCGCGCGCACACACACACACATACACACACGCGCGCGCGCATATACATTGAGTACGTGTAGACGGGAGGCTAACCCCAAACAAACAGAATTGCTCCAGACTACATGACACAGAAGAGATCTGAATATTTTTCGGATGTTAAATCATGAAAGTTAAAGAATGAACAAAGAGGGCAGAATATATTTAAGACACAAAGAAGCATTCTGGTTGGATAACAAGGAAGCAGCTGGTAAATAAAGCAGAGTTCATCATCTGTTAATTAACTAATAGGTATTTGCTAAAAGAAAAATGACAGGGACTGTTTTGTGTGCGCCAAAGACACGGTTGGAAACATTCTCCGGAGTTTTGGGGAAAAAAAATGATTTGAAATTTCAGCGAGAAGGTGTTCCCGTAGTCAGTACGAGAGAAAACTATAAAATTAATGAGATTTACGGCTTGAAAGTGAGCTAATGACTTTATAGTATACAAACTAGTAAACCTTGCTGCTATGATCCTATTTTTTTGCGGAAGGTACAGTCCGTACGAAGGTTTATATTTCAAACTTATCTATATATGTTGATAGCATCTTTCACTGCAATGAACCAAAACAAATAAATCTCACCCCCAAGGCTACTCTTAAACCGTCAGTCCTGCTTCTTAATCCATTTTCAGAATTTATCTGCCTTTCGTGAGCTGAAAAGAAACAATAATTGTGCGTAAGTTAAGTGTAACCAGTCAATAAACTTCGCCGAATATTCCTATCGTATGTGAGGAGGAAGCCCGTCCTCTAGAGAATCCCTTCTTTTCATGCTTCACGCACAGGGGTAACGGCATAATCAGCAGTTCAAGATGTCTGTTAGACCACATTTCGTGCAATGCGCATGCACGACACTAGTGAAGCCGTGAAAGGCGCCGCCAAGATTGACAGGCTCTCCATTTCACCATGCCCGCTCGCTCGCATCTTGCGCTTCTCCAAGAAGATGCTTCCCGAAGGGCCGGGGGAGGAGAGTACTACAGAATTTGGGAGGGGAGAGGAGATGGACGAGGGGGACCCATCTGTCCTTACATTGTCCGTCTGCGTTGGGGCCGGCATAAGAGGGAAAGTGGCGTTTGCATCCCCCGTTCTCCTCCAGCCCTGCTTTCAACACAATAGAAAACGCTAGAGATTTTTTCCCCCCTCCTTGCCTTGTGAGAACTCTCACGTTGCCACTCGGTCGAGCAGAGGGAATGGAAAAGAGGGGTGTATGGGCGAAACAGATGATGAAATTTCACAAATGCTCGCGAAGTTCGTTTTGTATTGGAAATTTGATATTTTCAGACATAACCTCTTTCACCCTGGCACTGATCCCCAGTGTTATCGCGGCCAGAAGAACCGAGACAGCCCGAGCGATGATTTAGTGGGCTGTTGTCGCCTTCCGCCACTTTGACCCCCTTGGGTCTGCTTCATTAGCACTAAATGAACAACCATTACCCACTGCCGGAGCACACTACGGTCCGAGTAGACGCCTTTCCCGGCAATTTTTGTTCCCGAAGGTAAATAGTTATTTTAACACTAAGAGTTATCGATCAGCACTTGTTTTCTTCCGAACAACAGGATCTGGAGGAAAAGAACTTGGGCAGTAGATTTGATAGCAAAGTGAACATGTTTTCAGTCTGTCTCTATATGCAGTGCCAGTTTCGTTTCGGTGAGAATACAAGGGAGTTGATGAGATCTTGGCCGCGCGGTTTGTTCTATCCACGGAGGAGGAAGGCACACTGCAATTTCCGGTGATTGATCAGCTCCAGTTTCCATCAGAGCCACAGACAGCTAAAAGCTATACAGACGGACGAAAGGTCAGCAAAAATGTGCTCAGAAGACATCAACGACCATCGGAATTCTTTTTAGAAATCGAGTTGACAAAACATAGACCAAGTACGTACAACGGAGCCGAGCGTTAAATGGAAATGTGATGACAGACCGGCAGGAGGGGTCCGTTGCCAAGATGATTCTTGTATATGTTTATATAACACCAGACCTTATTTGCCTACTGTCCCTCTCTTACGAACTCACTCACACACTCGCAAATGCATATACACATAAACGTAGATGTATATGCGCCCACAAACAAACTTTCTTGCTGAGTCAAAATAAATCTTGTTTACTTGTCTCGTTATACTGTTTTTAATAGAAAAAACAACATGCCTTTATGCTATACTTCAGCTAAGGACAAAACCCAAATAGTTTTTAACAACAATGTTACACTAGATATATGCTAAAGTTTACTCTCAAGATTCTTGGTTTATTTGTACAAAGTTGGGGACACTATATTGCCAAATTGTTTACAGTACAGTCTTCAGTTTAAATTACAATTATGTGAGTTATTAGTCGTGTGTAGCAAAATGTGTGCAAGGGTTCAAGCCTTTCAAATGCAAGGCAAATTCTTGATAATATTTTGAGAGTTGTTTGCTCAAGAGCTCATCAAAAAATATTTCAATAAATAAATAAATAAATTATCAGAGTTGGAGTTCTGGCACAGCCACGGTGGTAACAAAGACAAAATATGTTTCTTATGGAGGCTTTTTAAACTAAGACATTCTAGGGTTAAAGAAAACTACCCTAAGAAAACAGTCCAGTATAGAAGGAGAATGACAATGCGAGACATATCTCGGATTTGTGGTAAGACGGAGAAGCAGCGGTCTTATGACTGACTTTTAAAGAAATATAGACATTGGATCGTAGTTGTCAGAAAAAAAACAGAATAAAATGTTTTTCGTTTCTTAACTATGTTGTAGGTTTAAAGGCTAATCCAAGGGAAGAGAAAGCTTTCATATGTCTACTAAATCCAAAATTAAGGAAAACTTTCCATTGGAGAGATGGAGGACTTGTCATATTTACATTCTGGTCTGGGGAAAGTGAAAAAGCTTTGTGAGAACGCTTCTTGAACACAAGCTCTCCCACGGGCTGCCAACATCGAAAACTACATCAGTCCACGAATGTGAGGATTTTTTTTTTCCCTCAGTAAAACTGAACATTTTTTTCACCTATGACGGGTGGACTTAATTTAAAAATTGACATTTCAAGTACTTTGTTCATAGTTTCGTCTTGAATGGAAGTTTAGACCTCTGTAGAATTACATTAAATAAAACCTCTTTTCGTAAAGTACTCAGTTTGTATTAGGAGGATGGCGATTATTGTCATTTTCTGCTTTGTACTAGTTTTCTTCTGGGCCATTTGTTCAACACCAGCACGAAAAACGGCTTAATTATAATTTTGTTTAATCAGTTTTGCCACAATCTTTTACTGTCCTTTCAAGCATGAAGCAGTGTGATACAATTTGAAATGTGATTTATTGAACAACAAACAGAGCGATTAAAAGACATGATGCAGGAAATGCATTATCTCATTTGTTTACAGATGGCTGATTCAGAAATAAGTATAAAGATAATAAAAAAGAAAATCAAATGAATATAATAACATAATTTTCCCGGGGGAATAGCCTTCATACAAAATGAAAACTCGTGTACACAGACCATGAAGTCCATCAATGGTTTTCATCAGGGAGTCTATAGAAAATGTAATCAATTAATCTGGCTTTATTGTTCCTTTTGTTTCTAAAGGTGAAGCGGATACCCGGGACGTTAGAGCGCTGGCGTCAGAACCCGGAGGCTTCTCGGTTCGATACCCGTGTGGCTCAGTGAGCTTCTCCTGTCGACTTAGCTCTCGGAAATAGGTACCTGACCATAGAGGGTTGGGAGAGGTAAGGCAGCGAGGGAGACAATAGAGATATATTATTTTCTGTCCATACATTCATGGTTTCAGTACCACCTTCGCAAAAACCTTTGTCTCAACACCCAACTCTTCAAGGACCTAAAGATCATGGGACTAAGTTTATTTTACTTCAGATGAACTATGTAAAATATAATTCACATTTTATCAGATTATCTTTGCTTTTTGATTATCTATACATCTATTAAAACAATTCTGTGATTAGGGGATGTTGTAAGAGCATTTAAATAAAATTTTCTGTCCATACATTCACGCTTTCGGCAACCGTTAACATTCAGGTCTGACCCTCGCCTCTATTCTGCTGGTTCTGTATGCGATGCAGCTGCACCAGTGGGAATGTCCCACAGCGCGTAGTCGTTTAAGACACAATGACAAGACGGCGAACTATTGGGAAAGGCATTACAAATAGACAGCAAATGCAGGAGCAATGTCCAGTGCAATAATCAAATTACGCAAAGAAAGAAAGCAGCACGTGAACTGATTTCTGTATTCAATTTTCTCGATAAAGCTTTTTTCTGCTCGGGGGAAAAAATGGCGGAAAGCATTAGTATGGACAGCACATTTTTGCTATATAACAGGTGACGACAGTTTGCCTAAGGCACTAATTAGACTGACTCAGTGTGCCTCCAAAGACCAAAGACTTTATGGTCACCACAAAACCTTAAATTAATAGCCTGTGAATAGCTGACAAAAATGCATTCAAAATAAGCTTCGCTGACATAGATTTTTTCAATTTTCCATCCTACGTACTTTGTGCTTCCACAGCCTATGGAGATTCAATGATTTAGTTCGTTAAAAATTCAGTGTTTAGAAATAAATGTTGTTTCGTATGTGCATTTCAGAATGATGCATTCCGGCATGTTGAATTCTGAAGTGCGTGAGACTTTGGTTGGTTAGTTTATTTGATAGAAAAGTGCTTCCATCTTTTAGCGATCCTGCACCACGGTAGAATGAAGACGTAGAAAAAGGAAACTTGCGATGGTTATGTAAACAGGTGTCCGAGAAAAGAGTTGAACCAGATGCCTCTTAACCCTCTGCGGTGACGACAAGCGATCTTTTTCACACATCTTAATGTTTGCCGCGAGCTTCTCTAGTCACGTTAAGCCACTCCTCCTTCATCACAAGGGCTTTCGATAGCCTTATATTGTCAAACTTTATATTGTTATATTTGCTAGATTCAAAAATGCTTTGACGTTCGACAAAGTTCAAAAGTATTTTTATTATTATTGACCTTTAAAAGGTACATGCCGTCTCATGGAACATTTCAACGATATTTTATATGCCCGTACAATTAAGGAGAAAACTGAAACTTGTCTTAATGTTACAGGTTTTGTTCCTCAGATCATATTAATTCCAGGCAGCATTTAGTTTAACCCAGACAAAGCAATGATTGGACACTTCAAAGAAAACGTGCTTTAAACTTAGTAATTGTTTTTTATTTGTGTAATGCTTGCTAAGTAATGGATTACTGAGTAATTGTATCGTCCGTTTTAATCAGTTTGTCACAGACCTGTAAATAATGTAATGCATTGATAATAGGGGTAATGTTTAATGGGTAAGCCATATAAGATTTATTCCTGTCTTTATTCCTGTCCTTATCCATCTACAATTAAGATTTAGTCGCTATACTCTAAAATGCTATATTGCTGTCTTAAAGAATTCTTAGCTGGATTTTGAAAAACCCTCTTGGATCAGATAAGTAACAGAAATTTAAAATAACGAATGGGGGGTAAATGAACCATGTTGTTCATATTTATAACAGACCTTATACTGTTAGTTTAGTTTGTAAGTTATTTTTGTGTGTAAGGCCTGCCAGGACTAAATTATTATAGTTATTCCTAGGCAAAGAATTTAAATATACCACAAAAGATACTGAACACACGTACACATTCATATGCACACACAAATCTCATGCTAGTCACTATACTCCCTTTGTAAACTTTTTAAAGTTTCTTTAATTTTTGAAATTAGGCTCGCCGAGACTAACAGCGGATCACTTTGCAGGAGGCTAAGCGTTGGTCTTGGCAGACAGACAGCAATCCACCTATATAAGTCCGTGATATAACAGTCAGCATTGTACCATTTATACGATGATTAAAATATTTCCCATAGAAAATTACTTTGCACGCTGTCAAAACGCGCCTTTCAATAATCAACAAATTAAAGTACAAACATTATACTTTTAATTCACGTCGCACATACGGAAACCAGTTTAAAGCGAAAAGGGTCAAAGGTTGAGTGGTCTTTCTTATGGCCTGCTTGGTTATACATATATGTATGTATTATTATAAGTATCTTGTAGAAGCATATCAAACTTGTATGCTAGCTGTACGCAGTTCGCCAGCAAAGCTACATAAAGTTGTATCACGAACAAAACTCTTAAGTTAAGAAGAAAAAAAAAAGCGTTTATCATTGGGGAGAATTTCCGTAACATTCGAGGCTGAAGGGAAAGTTTTGAGAGATATGGGAGGTCAAGGTAATGACATCTGTTACAATGTTACAGCTCATGGACTAACTGCAGAGTAAAGGGGACGCAACAAAAATGGAACGGGGGAAATAACTGTTACAAGCTAGTCTGCTCATGCGCAGTGCACGTTGGAAATGGCGGATTCTGCGGACCTGAAGGTATTGTTGCATGTATCATTTGTTTTCAAGCATTTCAGAATCTGTGCTTAACTCGATAAACCATTGGAATTCCTTACGTAAGCTCACATCTGGCTTCTTTTTTGTCAGTAGATGTTCGAAACATCCTTTGATTGTTTATTTTTATTTATAGTTATCTTTCTGTTTATCCAGTATTTGATAGGCGATCCTTTGCGTGATTTCGTGAGTAGTTCCAATGAAGTTAAGCTTTTGTTGTATTCTTGCTGTTGATAGTTTTCCGATTTACGATTTCGCGGTTTATTGTAAGATATTTTACATTAAAAATATATTGATTTGAAATTCAAGCCGTTTATAGCTTTTTTCCCACAATTAGTCGATGTTTATTCTTATGTTTACTTTGTTGGATTCCGCCAGTTTTCGTGCGAAGAATTCACTCATCACAAGAAATAGGAGATGAAAATTTTTTGTACCCTGTTATTAACAGTGATGTATTAAAGTTGCATAGAGTATGTTTGTGGGCTTAAAATATTATTTGCAAATTTACCATGCAGTTTTTTGGTACTTCAGTTTAAAAATAATTTCCTGTAAATAATATCAAAAGAAAGGCCGGCTACTGACACTAATCTTCAGGTGGTTTTCTTTGCATGTTAACTGTAAAAATAGGCCATTGGCCTTTTAGTTGCTGGATATGAAGGGTAGCTGTTTTGTGTGAGGGCAGTGCCCATCTTTTCTCCCTCCAGACAATCCTTGCTTCGTGTCTATCTTCATTGACAGGTCCAAAGTTCTTGGCAGCCACAACAGGAACTTTCATTCTACTTGGTGATGGCTTTTCTTTGTGGAACTCCATGTTGTCTTGCTTACCTTGCAGTACATTCATCAGTCTTCAAAACAGGATTTCTTGATCATCTTTGATTCTTTTTCTGGTTACAAGCTTTTGTAAAGCTTTTCTTTTCTTGTAAGCTTCTTGATCACCTCCTTGTGGTTCATTGCAAATCAGTAGAGGGGGCTCCCCAAAATCGGGTCCGCTGCTTCTCAAAGAATAGTAAGGAATAAACCTGGCTAGGGGTGAATGCCTCCTGTCCACACTATAGTGAGTTAATAAGATTTTTTTCAGTTTGGTATTCATTTTCTATTTGTGTCATTTGTATCCTAAGGTTTAAGGTTTTGTATTGAAGTGTGACTAAACTCAGATAACAAAAGTGGAGTATATTTTAATTCTGCATGGATGTGATAAAATAATGATATGCAATGTCAGATTTACTAAATAACACTTTATAAGCATTAATAAAGCTTAAAAATACTGAAATGAGATAAATGTGAATCGGTAGCATACAAAAAAACATACATCACTGACGTTCCCTAGCCTGATGACAAAAATGAGTGGGGATGACGTTGTTAACCCCGAAACCAGCCATATTTTGGTAAGCCATGCTTTTGATAGCCGCACAAAGATGGGCAAAATTTGAGCAGTTTTTGGTTGGTTGACCAATTCAAGTAACAAGACTGGTATACCAATGCTTGGATTTCCTGAAAAGCATTAAATATTTGAAGAGTGTGGATTAACTTCATCAAAAGAACAAGAAAAAGTTTACAATGCCAACCCCGTACAACGTATTTGTTGCTCTTCATTCATACCAGAATATTATTGTGACAAGTGGCATGTTGAAAAAGGTAAGTTGAGACAAGTTTATTTAAAAATGCCAGTTTTTTAAAGATTTTTAGCATATGTAAAAGTAACCTAAGCTTTTAATACCTGCATATTTTACTTTGTTTTGTTACAAACTGTTTAATAATATATTGTTTAAGTACTGTTGGCTTTAAGTAAACACAAACTGAGTGATGGGATTTCATTTTAGGGAAATTCTTTTTTTAGGCCTGATCAGAAACAAAACATTTTGACACATCTTGCCAACAAAGGTGGAATTGAAAGACCGAGAAGTTTGAGAAAGTCTTTCATCGACTATCTGGACTGGATGGCAGTATCTACTCCTAGTGGCTAGCACATGCTAGCTAAATGAGAAAGTCAACTAAACCATTTGAATGAGGGACACGAATTATTTTTTCTAGGATACTTTTATGGACTTCTGCGAGAAGAGATAATGAAGGGCTGGTTTACCACCAAGTAAAGACACATTGCATTTAGTTTGAAACCATAAGCTTAACTTATAATTTATGATATGAATGACAAAAGTAAAGGGATTATGTGCGTGTGGTTGGTACAAGAAAGGCTGCACCTTGTAAATAAAAAAGCAAAGGAACCAAACAAAATCGGAACTTATTAGATAAAATAATATAGGTTCTGTATTAAATGTTATTTTCATGTTCCTTCAAACAGATTCAGATGTTCAAAGAAATAGGAAGTGTTCTGAGGAACAGATACCTAGCAAAGGATATCAAGAAGCTGTCTCCACTGCACTAGACATCTGCTTTGGAAACCTTCAGTAGCCTGATAATAAAGTTTTGCCCCAAGCACACAGCATTTTTCCTATCTGGAATGTACTGCAGGTAATTATAACATTGGTTATCTGTCAGTTCCATTTTTTTTCTCTCATGACATTAGAAGCTGTTTATTTTGCATTATTTTATTGATTTCAACATTTTCCTGGCTTTCATTACAATGAAAACTTAGAACACTTCTGGATGATGAGGAAATGTAGAAAGTTGCTGTATTTAAGAAGGCCAAATACAGTTTGCCTACAGTTAACTCGTTCAGTACAGACCAAAAAGGCAACTGAACATTTACAGCAGTCGTGATTACATGAAGTATAATGTGTTCCAATATTTACACATTTACTTACAATAAAAACAACTATCATTATCATTGACACACTGTTTGAAAGCACATTTTTAATCATTTAAATAATGTGATTTGCAAGTATATAGGTTTTGTTTTCTTGTCCTAAATTCAGGTGAAAGGCTGTAACTATGTGGAGAGCTGCTGTCGTGAACAGGGCAGAAATTTTAGAACAATTATTTACGCAATATATGCAAACATAAAGTCCAAACTGAAATATTTTATTAGAATATACTTCAGACTTCAAATGTTAACTATGGTCGAACAACCAACTCATTGTCTACTTTCAAATATTACAAAATACCTGATTGATTATTTTAGTTCCTTAAGGGAAATAATTCATAGTAAATCCAATTATAATAAATACTATAAGATGGGTCAAATGCAAGGTCTCCAATATAAATAGTAATTCACTGTATTGCGCAGAACAACCCTAGTGGCCTAGTTGATACCTTGATTCAGGGGAGGTAATACAACCGAAGAAATTGTGTATCGTCTAGTCAATCGTAGTCCAATAATGTGTGCACTTCATTATATTTGTCAGTGTGTACATGGCTTTTAAAATTTTTAATTTTAATTATTTTATAAACACTAGCAACAGTAGGTGTTCAGAGAATGTTCATAATATATATATTTTTAATGTATATGAAATAATTTTTAAAAATTATTTTTAACCCTGGTAGACCCATTAGTAGCTCAAGTGAAAGCTTGGTCTTCCTGACTGTCAATTAAAATAAATGTCAAATGTTAAAGTGCACACTGAGGTAGAGACATTGCACCATTGTGTTCAAGGAGCAAGATTTCACCAGCAAACAAGCAGCTGTAGTCTGTTTTTGTTTAAAACTGCACTATTCTGGCACCTCTGTTTGGTCGTGTTTCTCCAAAAAAAAAAAAAGAAATGGAAATAAATACACCATTTACTGTTAAATGCTCTCACTAGGACAGATGTAGAAACCAGAACTATATTTTTGTTTTTACTTACGTTTTTATGGGAACATTTAATTAACACCCCCACTAATACGCACCTGAAACTTTTCTGCAAGGGTGAAGCATATAGAAGGAGTGAAAAAAGAGCCAACTGTTTGTGATAAATGCTTATCTCTTGTAGGGTGATGATAAATTTCATATTATGTTTGCTGAAGATTGCTCAAATTTCTGATACTGATGACCACTTGAAATATTGATTTCAATCATATTATAGATTTTACTTGACCTTTTATTTTTTATGCACGAAAGTATTATGCTCTACAACTTTTTCTGTTCACAGAGTATGTGCCACAGCTAATGCAGAAAATTTTTCAAAAGTTTGAAGAAATTCTGACCATGGTTCATGGCTTTCTTCCTACCAGATTTCTGAACATACCAGATCTGCTAGCAGGATATGATCATCCTACCAAGATGAGGCATTGGCAACATATTCCACATTTTTGTACTTCTGACCTATAAGCCTTAAAACATAATTGAACAGGAAAGAAATTATGTAACCAAGGCAGATTATTCCTGTATTACCATCTTTTAAACACCTGACGCAGAATGACAGGGTCTGAACTCAGTTATTCTTAAATGAAAATCACCAAGTAATCCTTTTCTTGTGTGAAAAAAAAACTAACAGTTGGAAAAGATAAAGCAGTAAATAAAAATAATAATAATAATAATGTGAACTTATAACGCGCAACATCGAGACCAAGATGTCACATGTTTTGTGTGTTTTATTTCACAATTTAAATAAATTATTCATTATTGAATGATGTCATCTTCATGGCCAGAAGTGTTGTGAAAACAACTTCCCAGCATGGTTGTGACAGTGCTTTGTGTATGCACTTCACAAATATAATGTAATAGACCACCCAAAAAAAGACAAATTATGTTCTAAACTGAAGAGTTATTGAACTTTTGGTGAACCTAATTGAAATATTTTTGACAAAAAAGTATTACATCGAAGTGAAATGTTGACAAATTTCTGTTCAAGATATGTTTTATGCAGTCAGTATAGATGTATCATATCTGATATAGAAGTGCAACACCTAAGAATGAAGCACGCACCATTTTCACAGAAACATCATGGCTGAAATCAACAAACTAAACAAACTTTCTAGTGGTCATATTGCTACAGCGTTCAAGACCTTTCAATTTGCTCTCTATAGAAGGTGAGTTTCACTTCTGTTTGATGTTAATGCTGTAAACATATATCAATAGGTAGAATAGCTAGCAGAATATTGAGTAATGCCTTTTGGAACAGGCAATACTTGCTGCTAAGAGTGCCAAAATTACAACAGCTTTCTTCTTTTTTTTTTTTTTTTTTGGCAGTTAGATGCTTATTTGTAAATAAAATGTATAAGACATGGTTCAAAAAGTTCTGGTGGTTTTTACTAACTATAAATTTTGTTTTGGTTTTTAGGTTAGAAAAAAAAAACAGGACTGAGCTGATGTGGTCCTCATTTGTTGCAACTCCAGCACAGTGAAAAGCTGTACTGACTATTTAAGGCCATTCTTAACAAATTTGGGCATTTTTGACCATGTTTGTCTGAGTACAGTCTTTAAGGGACTTATGTTTTTGCATTGGTCTTTCTAAGTATAAAAGTGTATTTAGGACAGGGATAAATGCAAGAGTTTACCTTGAAAATTAACTGATAGTAAAAAAGACAGTGATGAATTCAATGTTTTTATTCCTTCTTGTCTCATACAAGAAATGTTCTTTCTTTATATTTATCACTAAAATGTTCTGAGATGGAAAATTTGATTTCCTTTGTTAACAGATTGGTAATCTTTATTATACAGAGATAGTAAAAAATTAAGATCTTATCTTTTAAGCTAACACATTACCAATAAAAAGTAAAGTAAGTCTAGAATAAAATAGAGATAAAAAATAAAAGATAAACAGACTTGCAGGGGCTCAGACTTATAATGGGGAAACATTAAGAGTGATGCTCGCCAATTTCTTTTTTTTGTTGTTGTTTTGTTGCCATGAAATTTACATTAACACTGGTTTAAGAAAATAATTTAGACACATGCCCTATATACTTTTATTTCTTATTTGGAATTTTTGGTTCATTCTCATTGTCATACTATTACTCCCTTTTTGTAAAACTTTCAGTAATATATTCTGTGAGACGGTAGTTAACTTTTGTCACTTTGAGATTCTCAACTTTTTTCTTGACTGTACCCCCAGAGGTGAAAGTAAGTCCGTGGGTACCCCTCGCACGTAAGTTCACGCATAAAAGTACTTATTTTCATAATGGCGTGTGCTTATTTATATGTAATGTTATGTTATAACCAGTTTTATGTTATAATCAGCTTCTAGGTCATGATAGGAGATTTCTTAATACTAATCAGTGAATTACATTAAGCAATAGGAATGAAGTCTTCGGATATTTAGTAAGGTAACTCAAAATTGATGCTATAAGTTATTCTTAGGCTTTTGAAAGGGACAGAGGGAATTATGCCACATCTTATTTCCAGTTCACAAAAGACCAAACAGGAGAGAGGTATGAAATGTGACAGATGTTGACTCTTGCTTTTTGAAAGTACTGACCTGAGTCAATCTACAATAGTGAAACTTGAGAACAATTGTTTGTAAACAGAAATACGAAGATTTCATAAATGAAGTGTGATCAGTACAACATTTTCTGGAATTAAAGAAAGTTGCTTAGTTTTAGTGTACTCTTGTAAGTTTGTTGTTTGTAGCTAGTGAAAAAGTGGAGAAGTTTCATTGTTTTTATAGTATGAAAGTTTTATTGCTTTACAGTGTTACTCTTTGAATAGAACAGTAGTTTAAAAAAGTGTAGCTGATATTTAAACCCAACCACAGATATGCAGCATGCAAACAAAACAACAAAAATATGAGCTCACTGACGTAGAGAAGGGACACCATATTAAACCAGAATGACACATGAAAGAAAAACTCTGTACAACCATGTACACCAAAATTTCACACACTTTTCAGGTTCCCTCCAGGCATTGTTTCTGACTTTGAAACTGACCTTGATCAACTGGAAGACTAGGAGACAACATGGCAGATGAATTTCAGTTCAGGCAAGTGTAGCACCCTCCACTTCTCATGCTTCATGAACAAACAGTTGATCAGTAGGCCTTTGCAAGTAGGTTGGCATGACAGTGAAAGATGATCTTTCGTGATCTAAAGAAGTCAAGTGAAACAAGGAATCAAACCAGCAAGTTTTCCATGCAGAAATTCCAGAGACAACTACTTTGAATTTCATCTCTGCTAGAGCCTTCTTTATCCATATGGGATCCACACAAACAGCAATAGTTTAAATGGCTAAAAAGGGTGTGGATAAGAGCAGCCAAATGGGCCTGAATTAATTGTCATGAAGAAATTCTACATTTCATCATTTTTCACCTCCAGAAGCCTTAAGGGATAGTCTTGAGCAGTAAAAGCATCTTGACAGGCTGTTAATGCTGTTCAAGATTAGATATCTAAAAGGGTTGATAGACCTCATACTCTGTACACTACCATCCTTCTGACAGGATTAGAGGAGCCAACAGGATTCACTGTGTCGGCCACCCAGCTGTAAAATCTTCCTACATCTCTTCCTGTACTATAAAAGAATCAGCTGTGAATGACGTCCTCAAAAGCCCAAGCTTTGAAGATGTTCTTATTCCCTGGGGAAAGCGGATAGCCGAGTACTGATGCACAAGCTGAAGGTGCATGGTTTAGCGTCCATGTGGTACAGTGAACTCCGACTAGTTGACAGTCAACAGCCATTGAATGGGTGCTTGACTTCAAGGGTTGGGAGAGGCAACAGCAAGAAAGAGGATATGGGCAACACCTTCACAAAAACTGGCCCCAGGAAAAGTGGTTTCTAACACTTCACTTCTCAGAGAGTGTGATGCTATTTTTTTTCACGAGCAGCAGACTCTCATTGCAGTTCTATCCCAGCTGCCACATATGCATACACATGATGCTCTCACACTGAAATGCTCACTCATGCATGTGCACACACACACACACTCTGCCCATACCTGTAGTTACTGTTTTAAAATTGCTTCCATAGTTCCTATTAAAAATGCTGTGGTTGACAAATGAGGGCATTGCTTAGCTAATCATTAACAATTTTGTTGCCACTAAAACGAATGTGGACTTACTGTTATGTATGCTGTATTGAGAAAATGCTGCAGTCCTGGTGTTTATGGTGTTTATAAGCTTGAACGTTATTTATTTTTGAAAGATTTTGGCTTCATTGTGTCTTTTTGATCCCGAAACACTTTTTTTTAATTCTGCCCACTTTCACACAAATTATACAACAATAAAGGTTTGGTGTCCTTAGAATTTTGCTTTTTGGTGTGGGTGGGGGGGGCTGAAAACATCTAGTTTTTACATCTTGCAGCTGGCACTGATTGTTGAGCAAAGCATTTATCTCATCATTTTGATGCTTCCTTAGCAATGGTTACGATTGTGATTTACCCGCAAATCTTTTCAAGTGTAAAATTGGCTCTACATATTCAGATGATGTGGGGCTACTGTGATCTTTCAATTGGTAAAGAAGTCATTGCTTAGGCTGTAAGAATTTTTCTTTTGCATATGTCTGTGGTTTCAGCAACTGACATTTTTGTGTCAGAAACATGTTTCTGTGCCATATTATACTTTCTGGAACATGTGGCTTGTTTGGTCTTTAAGATAACATCACTTGTAAACAGATGAAAGGAAGCAGTTCTTGTTAGATTTTCCTATAATAGTTCTGTTTACAATGTTATTGAACAGTTTTTTCCCCAGTTAGTGAACTAAGTTTTCAGGGTGTGATCTGTGCCAGGTCTTGGGTAGATCTTTAAGGAATGATTCACAGCTTCTTAACAATTAAATTCACTTTTTTTTATCATATATGTTTGACAGAAACTCAAGAGTTATATGCCTTCATAATTAGCTACATTGTGGCCTCGTGTGCTGTGAAATTAAATAGGGCTGGCTTGATCACACATACTTGGCTTAGGAAAACTCTTATTCTGAGGTGTGTCAAAATGTGCTTTGTTGGTCCATCACAACAAACCATAAAGCCAGCAGTGGTGGTGGTTTTTATTTACATCGATTTTAACCAAACTTACTGTGCTTTTTTACAGCAAATATAGCCTAATTCAGAGGGCAGTTAATCAGCTCAAATAGCCATAAAAACTATTTTGCATCAATCAACTGCTCACTAGAGTACACTCATAACCCATTAGCTAGGTCAACACCAATTAAACCCATGTACAATATAATCACATGTGTATTGAGAAGCCAATTGGCTTTAACAACCAAGGGCATTCTTTTGCTGATCTGCATTTGGACACAGAATTATCTAACCAAAGTGAACCGACAGAACAGTAATGTGCTAAAGAGCTAACAGTTCTTTTCTAAACAAAACATTTAAGTGACTGGCATTGGTTTGTAAGTAGTCATAGTAATATGATTGGTGTACAAGCACACTTCCACACTTAACTAGTGTAACATGCTTTTAGACCATATAGAATATGGGATAAAGATATTTGGCAGAAAAAGACTTTGAAGTATTCACCAGTCTTTTAAATTCTTAAGTTGAGAGGTGTTAGTTGCCATTCTGTGATGTATGGCATGCATCAATGTCTCCCCTCATATTGTAAATATTAGACTTTGTTAAGTATTCACTGTTAAAGGAACTGTATAGCTATATAAGGATGTTCCCTGCCACGTGTTCAGGCATCGTGATAGAAATTTTTCTAAGTCATTTTAACATTTTTTCCTTAGTTCCATTGAAAGAAAACGTGTACAAAATTCTGTGTGCTTTGAAAACTCCAAATGATTTTATCTTTCATATAGTTTGAAATAAAAAAAATTGAAAAAAAATTATATTCTGATCTGCGCATACCTACCCCAATGATTTAAAAAATATTTGTATTATTTTGCAGCATATGGTTATGAGTTTCCGTGTATCCGAACTGCAAGTACTGCTGGGATTTGCAGGAAGAAATAAGAGTGGTCGCAAGCAGGAGCTACTGCAACGAGCTTTACTCTTGGTTCAGAAGGGGTGTTCTATGCCAGTGCAAATCAAAATCAGAGAACTCTATAGGTAAGTGTAAAACTGACACAGAAATGGTAATTTGCAGGCATCATCAGGATTATTCCAAAGAGACCATGCCATATTTAGTTGAAGTACCAGGGAAACTTGTGTTTCAATTGGGTGATAGGATGCACAAATGAAGCAGACCTTTAGCATGCAACAGGGTGGATTTTTATCTTCTTTTTTTTTTAATTCTAAGAATGTAAGAATTCAATTTATTCATGATGAATTTCAAAAAACTGTATTTATAATACATTACTGCAGATGACAGACATCATATGTAGCTTTTCTCTGAGCATAATGTATTTTAATCATTTATTATGAAGTAGTTAATCTACATAAAATAGCCCAATAAAAGTGCAGCTTTGTTGACTGCTCCTCATATATAAAGGACATTAAACAACACCATATTGTTGATGCATTTCGAATATGTTAAGCCATTTTGTGGAAGCTCCAGCAGTTATGGATAATCATTGCACTTTTAAAGTAGCTGCAACAGTTGACAGGTGTTAATAAACATGAGACTGAACTCAATTACATCACAGTGTACATCATTCAGTCACTCAGGCATGTGTAAAAACTATTTTATTAAAGTAGTTTGAAAAGAAAAGAACTAAAAGCTAAAAGTTTCAGCAGAACAAATAAAAACTATTTATATGAGCTGTTCTTTCCTCATTTCTTCTTAACAAGGGACTTCTCTGAAATAGAAGGGAAACCAGGCATCTACCATGGTCTTTCTAATTTTTATTTTGAACACATTTATACACACACACACAAAAGTGTCATTTGTATGGTAACAGGCTTCCATCAGTTTAGTGTGGATCTAGGTCTAGTCAGTATAGGAGTTCAAACTTTTTGCCTGATCAACAGTTTGCCATGCATAAAATATGTTTATAGCTTTTACAGGTTCTAAATCTATGAGGACTAGATAGTTTACATAGCCCAAAGTATTTGTATTGTCTTACAATATCAGTTGGTTCATTGCTGATGGTTAGCTGCTGTAATTTTTTCTATTCTTGAAGTTTCTTTAGTTGTAACCACATTCAATTCTCAGTAATTATTTTTACACCAGGTAACAAATTGGTCTATATGGGCTTGTATTTAGAAGCATTATTTTGCAAGATGCATCAAGAAATCTAGAAAACACTTCAATTTAGTAGCTAAGGAAAGTCAAATCCAACACTCATTCATATTGCCCACAGGGACAAATTAAGTTGGTCATTGTCATTCATATCAGTTCACTCCTCATTGTTATCAGCACACAGCTTCTGTTAATTGCTACAGATTGATGTTCAGATATTTTTCCAAGACTAAGAGTAGATACTTGCTGTTACAGAGCAGGTTCCAAGTTTGAGCTCCTGTGTTCTTGGATTGAGAGTGATGTCTCTTCGCCTAACTGGCTCAAGGGTGAATCCTCTCCCGCACTTTTCATATTTGTTTGTTGATCTGCATGAAGTTTTGTGTCTAATGCCCAGCAGTACATTTGCTACGATCCTGGATGGATTTCTGTGTCTGTGCCACTTTTCATCTTTTCCTGTGCCATTTTATTAATTTCTACTGTCACATCTGCGCCATCTTGCCATTTGAGATCTGCATATTGGCAGTATCAATTTCAAACTTTGTCTTCCTCCAGCTGCTTCAGAATGTCTAACTATCACAGCAAGCTTTGAAAACTGCATTTTGCATTTTTATAAATGGCTTCCCCAGCTGTTGACATCTTGTCTTGAATTAAATATTTTATTAATTTGCTTCTTGCAGACAAATTTACGCATCAACACAGAGAAGACGGTTCACTGGTTCTGGAAGCCCCCAGGTGTTATGGTACCCACTGAGGGTAATCAGCAGATGGTCAGCCCAGGAATGAGTCCTCTTGGTAAGCAGATATAGGAATGTGTGAATAAAAGAGAACTTGGACAAGTCAAAACATTCAGGACTACTAAAGTGTCATAATGAGAGCGCAACAGTCTTGGATAATAGCATAAAATCTTCAAGAAATAAAGAAAATGTTGGTTAGAGTTGTACAGTGTCAAAGCCACAAAAGATCAGGAGGTACAGAAAGTACCAGTCACAAGCAAAGAAATAAACTTACCCATCCTACATTAAGAAGTGAAAACAATATCTAGACCACCATGCAAAATATTTTTTGAAATGACTGAGCTGAACTTTGTGCAAGATAGAAATTTCCAGGTACTCTAAGCTGATTCTTTAGTCAGTAATAATCAGAAAAGAAAAGTACAAGACAGACAAGATTGTTTCATCCTGATTTCATTGATACTTAACTTTTTTTCTATAGCTCATAATTTATGCATTTATTTTTTCCTGGGCTCCTAACCCCGTGCTGCCCCTGAGCCTTTAAGGAAGGTTTGTGAGCCAACGATTAGAACAAAACCTCTTCAAAGTTAAACTACAGCCAAGTGATCACCACAGCTATCTTATTTTGCTGAGCTGAAAAGATGCCATCCTAAAAAGTGGAATTGAATATGCATGCCCCAATCCTCACAAGTAGTCCAAGTCATTTTCTCCTGTTTCAGGACCACTAGACTTCAGTAATAAAAACATAGCTAGTGTCAGCCCAGTATCGACAGGAATTCCTGTGCATCCTGATGTACGCTTCAAACGACTGCCATTTTATGATGTCCTTGGAGAGCTTCTCAAACCTACCAGTCTAAGTAAGTTGTTTTTATGTGTCAGTAGTACAAGAAATAATTTCAGTAGGTATTGGTGCTTCAGTTTTAACATAGCTGGCACTTTCAGTTTGTTTGAAGCATAGTGAATGAGTGAGAGCTTGTCATTGTTCCAAATGAAAGCAAAACATGCATGCTTGCTATATTTTCAAACAAAGCAAAAAACTTGTGGCAAAGGTTTTTGTCCTCATTGTCCACCTGTACCACTTCCCATTCATTGTGGGTGGCCATGAGAAAGATTAAAGGGAACATTTCAGGCTAGCTCACTAGGCCACTTCAGTAGGCAAAGAGTTTTAATGCTGCTTGACACTTGTTAAATGGGTCTGCTGTAAAACTGCTAGCAGTACTCCAGCATTACTTGACGCTTGTTAAATGGGACGGTCATTATTACACATTAATGTCAGTCTGTTTTCTTTTGCAAAAAAAGAATGCAAACAATACGGCCACCATAAATCAACCTGAAGTTTTGTTTTGGATGTGATTGTAGGTAAACAATTCATTTGGAATCTCTCTGAAATTTACCACAAAATTTTGATCAGACATGATTCCAAACATCAGTGTGTAACATTTAAACCCAACATGATAGTTCACTTACCTGTTATTTTTAATGTTTGACAAGTTGTAAAATACAGTTTTCTCTGTCAGTGCCAAAGAGTACAAGCCGCTTTCAGGAATCCGGTTTTGTATTTCATCTGACACCTCAGCAGGCACAAGATATTGCCATGTCAAGGTCAGTTGACACTTTTTTTATTTTACAAAAATAATTATTATATATCCTTTATATGGACATAATTTACAGGGTGCATATGGTTCTTATAGGTGCTTATAAGTTTGTAGATTTGGTGATGGGCAAAGTAAGGCCATAGATGTGCTTATCGTTAGCAAGTAGGTCCTTATAAATTGCGGTCTGGTCTTTATTAAAAAAGGTGCTTAAGTACTTATTAGCCACAGTTTCAAACACTTGTCATAGTCCTGTGTGACAGGTGTAGTTGGAGTGGTAGGCCTAAGCGCACAAGCAAGGACAGCAGAGTGTGACCAACGTCAGTTTTCTGAATGCATGTATCCATGATGTAAAAAAAAAAAAAAAAACGTGTGATGCGTGAGTGAGAGCGTTTGGCCAGTCTTGGGGAGAATGATTGGGAAGAACAAGGATGAGAAGACAGGAAACTGGATGTTTAATAGTGAGTGGAAGGTATTTCTTGCATTACTTGAAATAAAAAGCCATTGGTGAGACAGTGTGTCTAAACTGGTTTATAGAGGACCTAACGAACCGTTTGTGGTTGTGTTCTTTGAAGTGAAAAGCCTGTGCCGAGACAGTGTGCCTAGAGGACCTAAGGAACGTTTTGAAGTTTGTGGTTGTGTTCTTTGAAGTGAAGAGTCAATGCCTAGACATTGTGTCTAAAGGGATATTATAGAGCAGGAGTGGGCAATTAATTTTCCCAAGGAGCCGCATGAGAAATTGGGATGGTTTTAGTTGGCCGGACTAATGTAGTTAACTCAGTTTTACCCACTACTATATATATAGTATATATACTATCCCTTCGCCAGCGGGCGGGCCGGTCAGAGACAGGAGGCGGGCCAGATCCGGCCCTCGGGCCGCCCCTTGCCCAGGTCTGTTATAGAAGAACTGAAGAACGCTTTACAGTCTGACTTATTTCAACCTATCAATGGCCAGCCGTTACGTTATTCACTGTGTTACTACCTTGAGGAAATACATCATAGGAATTTTTTTTAAAATACGTAATTTTGTTTTGTTTAGTAAAAGGAGGCAGATTCGTTCATATAAGACATTTTGTTTATTAGTGTGAAAGAACACATATTTGTTTGGCCCTGTGAGTGTGTTTGAAAGGAAGTGAGTGAGAGATACACTTCGCGCTGTCGTGATATAACGAACTAATATCCCTGTCTTTCTAATACTTATACTTTTATGCAGTGCTTAGAAGGTTAAGTAATAATGTGAACGTACTAACAAATGTGTTGTAGTACAGTTGAATAATATTATGATGATGGTGATGACAGCTTATGTAATGCTGTACCATCATAACAATTTCCTCAAAAATAAACTGCCCAAAGCAAAGATAACTGCCTAATGGGTTCATTTATGCAGGATGCTTCTTATAGAGCTGAAACTAAACTGAGTTTGATTTTATTATTCAGATTTTGTTAACTTCGGGCATTATGAAAAAAAATGGTGTGGTGTCTGGATTTGACCTACTTTAGTCTCAAAAATCATTTTAGCCCCCACCTATCCATAAGGAATAAGTTTGATTTGTGTGCGTAGACAACAGTAATAGGCAGCCATTTTCACACTAAAAAAAATTTAGGCAAGCATCAAACAATGATCTCATGCCTGGAAAGTTGGAATGTGCAGTTTCCAACATAGATGGTTAAAAGAAAAAGATTAAAGAAACTGTATATCGTAAGATTAAAAGCAAAAGCGCGGCGGGGAATTAGCAATCTATCTTTGAATATTGCTTCCATGACATCCTCAAATAGTATTTAGAATATGTTTCCAGGTCCTTATTTTCAGTGTGGTCAGACCTGAACGTTTTAATTTCTGTAAAATATTTTGCTGTTTCTCACTTAGTAGATGGTGTATTCATTTCTCTCTCTTCTCTTTTCTTTTGAACATGATTGCTGGCAGTATGCAAATAGGCATTATAAATAAATTATGTTTTTATTCAAGCATATTTTTGCTGTAAAAAAGATAGTTTTAAGGAAACCCTTTGTTTGAATAGGCCTTTAATCCTTGGATATCACCTCAGAAATCATTAGATCTCAAAGTCTGTATTAATATCTTTAAATAACTGTAAGCATTGCAAGGTTTTAGCACTGATATCACTACAGGTGTTATAAACACATGTTTACAAACTGTGGGGATGTATTTGCTATACTTCCTGTCTTGAAATTACTTGTGGTGGACTGCTTTAGGTTTGTGGCTAGATGTGAACACATTTTACCTGTCTGATCGTAGTGAAACATCACTATGCTTTGGTATAAAATAATGAATATAATTTGCTTGCATTTGTATTATTGTTTTCAGTTTATGCACTGATATATATTATAGCACATTTTGCAGAGATTTTCGTCCTGGAGCCAAGTGTGAATATACTGTTCAGGTCCAGTTAAGGTAGTGTCAGACTTTTCTATCTGTTGCTTTTTTTTTTTTCTTTTAAAATAAAGTTAAATCTTAGAAGTTTATTTTTAATTATTGAATACTGCTCAGAACAATGGAAAGGCCAGTTGTATAGTCAATCAGTTTCGTGCTAATAAACAGACAGTAACATTGAATCAAAGCATTTCTTGATTCATTAAATGAAATATTATCACCCAATTTCATTGAAACAGATCATTTTAACAACAAAAATTTGGACTGACATAACCCATGTTTTAAAAATTTAGAAAAGTGATACCAGGAAAAAAGAAAGTCAGGTCTCATGGACTGAACCAATGTTCTCAGTCCTTTGAGGAATTGCCTACCACACTTACTGAAGATACTGGTACAGCTGATTGAGGTGAACTGGTTGGAGGTGGTTGGCTGTAAGTCTCTGGCCCAGGACATCCCACAGATTTTCAGTGGGATTCATATCTGGCGTACACAGGCAGTTGACTTGGTGCTGCTGTGGGAAGCCATTGATGACCCTGGCCCTGTGTCATTCTTGGTCATTCTCTGTTAGTCTGCTCAGCTCTAATACTGTTATTTCATTCAAGTCAGTCGTGCTGTAAACAGGCTTGCCAGTATGACACAAGTGTATTTATTCCTTTAGGATAAAAATCCTAATCTGTAGCATCGGTAAACTGCTGCAATTATTTTCAGCTTTTCTTTTTTTCAAAGTATCCAGAGAACTGAAGAAATCAAAATCTGGTGACAAGAGGTCATGAAAATATGGTAGATTAGGTGATCATATACTCACTTTTCCCCCCAAAAAAAAGAAAAAAAAAAAGGTGTTCATCCTTAGAGATCCTCTCCAACTCCTCCTTTAACTAATGACCTCTGTCTTGTTCTCACTTTTTTGGCAAAGCATACAAACTGTTATCCTTATATTGTCTTACTCTTATGCTTACCAGGCAACAGCTGGCCAAAGCTTATTAGTTTTACTATGCCTGCAAGCCTGGATGCACAGTTAGCTGCTGAAAATAACCTTCATTTCTCAGTTTCATTTCCCTTTGTATCAGTATTTCCAGTGCTCCTTGAGGGTAAAAGAAATGTACCGTGAAGAAAAGAAATCTTGTACCGTGAAGCACCTACAATATTTGATCATATGTATACTTTGAACAAGTGTTACACAAATTGCTATGCAGACATTATTCATAACAATTGAAGAACTAAATAAAGCTGAATTAAATGAAGAACTACAATGCAGTAAGCTGCCATTTTAATGAAAAAGTCAGTGGTGGACATCTTATTGCTTAACTTTGTGTTCTAAAATAAATATTATTATTGATAACAATGCACATGTTTTTATAGTCCAATTATTTTCTTATCATGGCATGGGTGTTTTGTAGGTTTTGCCTTCTTGAAACCAGCTGTGAACAAGAAGATAACTTCCCCCCTAGCATCTGTGTCCGGGTAAATGGAAAGATGACTGCATTACCAGTGAGTCTTTGAATGTCCTTGATTATTATCATTTTGCTGTACATAATTATTTTATTATCTTCACTTATAATGGATTTGAGTGTGCATATTGAATGCATTGTATGCACAACAGTATTTGGATTTTAGAGTTTATATTGGTGAAGTGTTGGCTTTAGCACCACATTCAAGCTCTACAAGTCTCTTGTTATACAGTGCAGCTGTGAGACATGGATCTTGCTCTTACAACAAGAGCGACAGATCCAAGCATTCAAGATGAAATGTTTCCGATATTCTATAAAGTGCAAATCTCTTTAAGGGGACACCTTTCATGTAGGACCTTTTTTAATTTTTGAAAGTAAGGATATCATTATCCCCTTTTGCAGTAGCTAGTGGTTTTACTGTATTATAATTGTACTCAATATACTCTATTGAAATAGGATTGACTTAATGAGAACTAATATACAGGATTTATAGATCCTAGGGTGTTAAGCATGTAGTACTTGAAGTGATTAAGGGGCAAATCTGAAAGGGCCTAATTGGATGTTTCATGTATTGTGATCGATGTCGGAATCAACAGTCATCTGATATTTAAACTACCTACTTACAAAATCAGAAAGATATTTTGTGGTTATCATCACTTATCTCATTTTAAAGTCACAAAATAAAGAAAAGAATAAAGCTAGAAAGTAAACAATGATCTTTAGCTTTACAATTTTAGAGCACTTTTAAAGAATCCAGCATTTAGAGTACTGTTTGGTTTATTACAGAATCCAATTCCAACATCAAAACCAGGTGTAGAGCCTAAACGTCCTGGTCGGCCTGTTGACATAACCTCATTATGCAGATTATCTCCCACAGTTTCAAATCATTTGGATGTATCTTGGGCATCAGAATTTGGAAGAGTGAGTATTTAAGGTTTTTGTCTTTTGTTTAAAACTCACAGGACTGATTTTATTACTGCCTAGAAAGTAACTATTTAACCGTCAATGTGGACCATATTGACCGAAATTGAGAGAAAGATCCAGACTTGAGAGATGAAATGCTATCGCAGACTGCTTTGAATCTCCTACAAGGAAAAGAAAACAAGTGAATTTGCTTAGTCACAGAAGAGTATGAAATGAGATGAAACCAGAATTTAATAGGCTGACAAATTTATTTTTACCAATAAAGTTAAGGCTTCTGGTGGGGATAAGTAGTAGCACAGAAAGATCTGTGTGCAGTAAAACTTCCCTGAAGACTTGCTAAAATCCACCTAAATTAGGGTGTAATTAAGAGGGGTCACAGTAGGGAAATCAACCACTTCTTTCATTCTGGGAATTATTACTTCAAGCACCTATAAATTCAAGTTCATTTGTATAAGTTGAAATAAAGCTTTTAAAAAACATATCATAATGGTTCTTTTTTGGGGTTTCACTTTCGCTTGGTCTTGCTTATTCTGCTATTGTTGCACTTGACTGAAGATTTATAGGGGAACTAACTCTCCCGGTACGATGTACAATACACATGTACAGTGATAGAGAATGACATTCTCTTACAATGCATAATTTGTATGTTCAAAGCAGTGCTTGTTTATGTCTGTAAATGTTCTCATTAAGGTTAAAAAACCTTTTGCCTAATGTAAATGTTGAAATTCCTGTTAATAAAAGCTCTTTGTTTACAGGGTTACTGTTTGGCTGTCTATTTGGTCCGTCGTCTTTCTTCAGATATTTTACTTCAACGCCTGAAACAGTTTGGTAATCGACACTCAGATCACACCAGAGCCTTAAGTAAGGCAAAGATTATAATTTCTTGATTAAGAAAAAGAAAGATTGAAAAAGATGATCTTTTAATATGCAGTTTTAATTTGTATTGAATAGTTTTAGACTAATGGCTCTCAGGACTTGAAGACTCTTTATTGGGCATAAAGGAGCACAGCCTAGATGCACAGTTTCTTCATACCATTATCAATGTGTGAAACAAATAATGATGACTATAGATTTTAAACTGAGTAACTTATTTTCATTTTCCTGATGATGAGGGCACAATAAAATTTATGATTTCCATTTATACTATTCCTGGAACTTAATCTCTGAGTGGAAGCCATGTTTCAAATGGTAATGGTGCACTTTGGCTGTCCCCAGGAAATCAACATTTTGACCACTGTACAATAACTTCAGGTTGATTGACATTTCGTAAATTCAGTTAGCCTACACTAGTGCAAAAAAAAAAAAAAAGGAAAAAGCGCTAATAAATCAGCAAGACCTAAGTTTGACAAACCATCACTTAAAACCCCCCAAATTAGTTAAGCATACACTTTTCATAGAAGTCAAAAAGGTTTGTTAAAATACTAATTTGCAGGAGTAATAAACATTTTGAGTGTTAATAAAGATCATTCAAGTTCATGCATGTGTGTAATAAGTGTGGAACTAAAAATAAAGTCTGTTCCAGTAAAGCAACCAAATCTCAATCTTTGAACTGTCATTGAGAGGGAATGACTTAGTTCCTGGTTCCTTAAAATTCATTAACCATAAATAAAAGGTGTTTTAGCAGTGTTAATTGCTAAATTTACTACCTTGTTTGATTTTTTCTGTGATTAGAACCTCTGTTGCTGACAGACAAGTTAAACATCAACAAGCAACAGTAATGCAATAGATTTCAGACTTAAATCTACAATGCTGGATATGTTTGGATGTATAATGTGGTCAGAGTGTTGGTATGTGTCTGGGGAACATTTAGTGGGTGGAATAGAATGTGTTGAAAGAGTAGACAAGCTAGAAAACTGGCTTATATTTCAGTTAAATGCATGTCTTCATATCTTATATGTTTGTACACAGTCATAAATAATTTTCACTTGCAAACTTCTGTTCAAGCAGAATGGGCTGTTATATACATTCGATCATTTCAGTCTGAAAGGAAGCATGTGTACCTCTTAACAATGTGTTGTCTCATTAACTTCTTGTTTCATCTGTGTTAAAGCTGCCACCATAGGCCCGGCTTCTCGTGCCAGGGGTGCACACCCAACCTCTCTTTAGCTTGGTGACTGAACTTGCCCATAGGAGTTGTTATGATTAATACCCAACGTGTTTTGCAAGTAATCGTGTTTGTTCCCAATTTTCAGTAAAGGAAAAACTGGCACATGATCCAGAGAGTGAAGTTGCCACAACCAGTCTCAGAGTCTCCCTCATGTGTCCGGTATGTGTCTGGATCATTTTTTTTTTAAATTGTTGCTGCTGGTCGGAGCTGAACATACTTTTATTTTAATGTAAAAGGGAAGTTGGCTAGATGTCTTACCTATCAGCATCATTACCATTGCTTTATATTATGTTTAAATCAAATTGCATTTCATTGGAGACAGGCAGATTCATCATTATTGTAATCTACATATATTTCTAATCAAGTGCAACATTGAAAACAATTATCACCAGCATAAATGATTTGTAACCACAGAGTAGGTTGCAAAAGTTCATATACTCTTTCCTTTCATTGAAGTAACTTTAAAAGACAGCAAATAAACAATTTGTTACTTGCAATTTTATAAATAGGAAAAGAGAATTGAATGTTTAACCCTGGATCCAGCTATCGACTGTAATCATCATTAGATGTTTGGTTCTTTGGTTATTGATGCAACAGCTGTTAAATACATGTATGGTAAAAACACTCATTGTGCATTGTGTTAAGCAGGGCTGTGAATCGAATAAATGGCTGGACATTTTGATGTAGGGTATTGCATCATTGCAACTTTCTTTTGGGCTTTTGCCTCATTTTCAGAAAAGAGAAATGCCATCATGTATATCTCTTAACACTTAACTGCATAATCTTTTCTGTTGCCAGAATTAATCAGCCTATGTTGTTATGCATGTGAATGATACATTTATCAACATACCTTTTAAATATTGTCTACAGCTTGGCAAAATGCGAATGGTCATACCTTGTCGTGCAAGTACTTGCACCCACTTACAGTGTTTTGATGCTTCCACTTTTTTGCTGATGAATGAGAAAAAACCTACATGGATCTGTCCAGTCTGTGACAAACCTGCAACTTTCGATAAACTGATTATTGATGGGTGAGATTTGCAATTGGCCTTTTTTTTTTTTTTTTTTTTTTTTTAAATAAGTTCAGTTTCTTCAATTTTCACCCATGGTTTTTAAAGCAAATGCCGTTTGACATGTTTAAAAGTGGTAACATAGTTTATTGCATTTATTAATGCATTCCTTGTAATATATTTTACTTCTCTAGCTAACTTATGATAGTACCTGTTACATTAAGAGAAGTAGCTGATGCCTAGAAAACCTGATACTTTAAGGTAAGATCTATTGTTGAATTTTTTTGGTAGTTTGTGACTTATATACATAAAATCTATAACTAGCAGAGGTACCCAGAATTGTCTAAGTTGATTTCTGTGATTTTATTGCCTACTTTGGATTAAAAGTTTTGAAACTTTCATATTCTGCTTACGAAGTCTGGAAAAGGTTTGGCAATTTAGGGATGGCAGCACAATTTCACAGAATGCATAAGAGCAGTTTCCACAAATGAAAAATGAAATATCCATCACTCAGACACATTGAAAAGGGTAGCAAAGCATAAAGTTCTTTTAAAGAAATATTTGTACATGATACGCAAATAAACTATAGAGAATTATTTAATCTCGTATAACTTTGGTATTCAAAATATGGCAAAACTTGCAATGTGCAGACCCCTGAACCAGCTAGTGCATTTTATCTTAGGACACTTTTGGCCTGTACATTTTGGTTTTAATATAAATGACCTCTGGCCAGCAAACATCTGCTAAACAAGAACAATGACAATGCTAAAAAAAGAACAGGTTGATGGGAAGAGATTTTGGGGACAAATACAATTCATTGTTGTCAGCTGGCATAGCCAGAGAGGCTACTTTTTTCCTGGTGAAATTGTTGGAAGTTTTCGTATCATCTTATATTTAAAACAAAGTAATAAGCATTATTTCATTAAAGAAAACATGAAAGAAAATCTTGAGGTAGGAAATTGCAATTTTTTAACACCTGAGCAGTATGTTAAAATTATCATAAAGTCGTATTCTTAACATTTTTTTTCTCAACAGATATTTTGTTGAGATCTTTCGCCAGTCGCCAGAAACCAACGAGATTGTTTTTCATGAAGATGGCAGCTGGACAACCTTGAAGCAGCAGAAAGAGACACATGTGATTGCTAGTCCAGTTGTGCTACCTGCTGCCATAGTGACCCAGCCAGTCCCCCAGTCTAGCTCATCTGGTAAGAGTCTATTAAAATGGTGACATCAATCTGTTAATCTGTAATGTCTACCTTTAAAACATGTGAATCTGTATATAAAGTATACAGTATGTGCTGTTTTCAACCTGATGTTACAGAGCATCATTATTGTGTTAAGGAAATCAAAGATTTGAACCCTAGATTGCTAATGGTGGCAGAAAGTACATTGTTTTTAAATGTGCAGATCTATAATAAAGACATAACATACTGCTTTAAAGAGAATTTCTTAAACAATTAAATGATGTAACCAGCTAACTAGCAAGAAATACTTATATTGTTTTCTTGTAGAAAAAAATGCAAAAAAAGTGGTAACAGAACGGAACAGAGCTAATATGAAATGAGTTCATGAGGAATAAAATACAATTCACAGAATATACATAAAGTGCCAATACTTTATTAAAATATATTGTAGAATTAAAATATAGTAAAATCTCTCTATTAAGATTTGTTATAGTCCACCAAAATTGGGTTGTAACTTAGAGAGGCTGTAGTAGGGATATCAACCAATGTGCTTTCATTCCACAAAGCATGACTTCAAACACATATAAACTCAAGTTCGTTTATTATAATATTGAAATAATTCTCATAAATTTTTTTTTTGTTTTTGGTGGTCATTTTCACTTTCCCTTGGTCATGCTTATTCTGCCAGATTTATTGGGGAACTAACTCTCCGGGTAACAGCAATTGATGTGTATCATAGGAGATAAAACTACTCTCTTAAAAGGTACTATATATTTTGCTATATTTTACTATATGCTTGCATTTTGCAGGTTCAAAGCAGCAAGATGTGATTGATTTGACCCTTGATAGTTCTGATGAAGATGATATTCAAGGTCCCAGCACACCAGTCACCATTACTCCAGGACCCAGTCATGGTTCAGATGCCAGTAACAGTAGCGGCTGTGTAAGTCCAGCTGTCATCAACCTGGATGCTCCAACACCCTCCCCAATTGCAGTTTCCTGTCACTCCTTGTCAGCAAGTCCAGCATCTATGGTGATCTCTTCATCTCATTCTGCATCACAGTCACCGTTTTCCTCTCCTGGACCATCTCCTGTACCATCTACATTGTCCTCGATCCCTACTTTGACCTCATCAGCTATGGCATCTACATCAGGGGCTCCTCCTCCTGCTCACTCTTTACCACAGAGGCCACACTCATCTCATCGAAATTCATCATCATCATCCTTTACTTCTGGTTCTTTATTGGGAGCTCCGCCACCACTGACCACACCCACAGGACTGTTGGTGCCAGGATCAGGAGCATCATCTCATTTGCCCATTGGCCCAATCAATCTGGAGGCTCTTTCTGAACAAGAGTTTGAGGAATTCCTTCATGGCCTCTCCTGGGGTGTTTGACAAACCTGACAATAAGTGTGGCACTTCTTGTGTAGATGGAAGTCTATTTCAGGGACATTATGAACAAATAATTTAATGCAATGAGAATGAGAGAATAAAATAGGTATTATTGACCAAGATATTGTATAACTTGTGAACAGTGGTCATCACAAAATTCCTGTACAAAATAGCCTGCATGACAATAAAGCCTTTGTGTCAGTTGCATATGGAGTATCTGCTTTATTCTATTTGTGTTAATTTCATTTGTTACTCATGAGTAACTAATGGGAAAAAAATAATAAATTTTAATAAATAATTACAGCTGGCAAAAACATAATTCATATTAGTCTTGAAAGAGTGCCTCCAGTGGATGCCACAGACACTCATGGATTCAACGTGACAAACAGAAAATAATGAAGAATTCATTTCACTAAACATAGTACTTTGACGTATACCTTTTTTTCTGGAAGCCAGTATGTCTTGAGGCATACATTATGGGATAAAGTTCTGCAACACCTGTTGGATAGCTCAAAGCAGTTTGCGTCATGACTAGTTTATGACAATAGCACTGCAAACTCTTTGGGGTGGACCAGTGGTGCAACAGTTAGGACCTGTTACTAATACATCAAGGGTGGCTTGCTTAGGTTCAGCTCTTCTTTCTCTGTATGTGGCATCTGTTAACCGGGCTGGCTGCCTTGCCATCTTAGTTGCTGTCTTGGCATAAAATATATTCCTCCCCACCCCACTGCAGACTGAGCAACTTCAGTGTACCACATAAGGGATATGAAGTCTTCAGGCTAAAAAAAAGAATGATCACAACAAATTACTTCTCCATTCAAGGCACTCAAGATCATTTTTCCAGAACCATTATTACTCTTTGCCACAAAGTCATCTGAGGTGGATTTGCAAACTAGAAAGTGCAAACAAATATTTGCATGTGAAAATCACAATGATTAAATGCCCAGTTTTGAAGTCCATTAGCAAAATATTTATCATTATTTCAGTGTACAGAATTCACTAAGCATCTTACGTACATTTTTTAATGTTTTACAGTGTGAACTGGACCATCTAAAATTTCTTATTTAAAGAGTTAACCTATATTGTAATGCAGTTTGATTAAACATGATTTTGATAATATTTGAAATCACTTTTGTCTGGAAATCTACAGGTGTAGCTTATGTGTGTGTGCTGTAGTGCTTCATACTAACAGACAGATAAGTATGTTCCAAGAAGTGTACTGAAATAGAAAAGCAAATAATTTGCTGGAGCCAGAATTGTGTGTGTCTTCAAAAGATGGCTATTGAAAGATATGCACTGGAAGTATAACCGAATGTTTAAGAAAAATAATCTCCGAATTTCAACCAATAACACTACTGACCCAAGAAGAATCTCAAAAACTAGGAGTGATGTATATTTCATCACGGTATCACTTACAGCTATGTTCGGACAAGATCAAAAACAGCAACAAAAATCTGAATATTAAAAAAACATCCAAAATGATTAACACAATGAACCATGAATTAAAACGCATAAACAGTAAACTCTCCCTTTTCACCGTAAAAGTCTGATTAAAGTTCACTTGTAGCAAGTCTGCTTCCAGAACCTTCGCCGTCCGGAGCTCCACCAACACCCAATACAGTTGCCGCCCCTCTGGACATTCACATCCAGCACCAGCCAACGATGAACACACCTAAAGGAAGGGAAAAACTGCGGCAGAAAAATAAGACTCCATAAAAAGTTAGATGAACAATCATTTGAATTCACTATATTACTATTCTCTACTTAATAATTTAATCAAACACTTACATAATTTTTTTTAATCAAAACTGAAGCAGATTCACCTCAGTAGGTTTATCATTTACACCATCTGGTCAGGACTTTGCTCACAGCACTGGAAAAAAGCGGTTAGGTTATTACCCAGAATACACGAAAGGCAGCAAGAAATTACTCTTTTTCTCCCAATCCTAATCTTCATTTACACGAGTAGAGCCCCTCGCTGACATCCTTACACCATGAACGGTATGAGAAGCATAAGACCAGCGCCATCCGTCACATTCTCTTTACGCGCGCTGCTGCCAATGTTGTCTAATGTTTGTGTTATCTCGATTTGATTACTGTAACTCTTTGTTTGCAGGCTGCCCCACATACCTTCTCCACAAATTGCAGAAGGTACAGAACTCTTCCGCACGTCTGGTGCTAAGAACTAGGAAACGAGACAATTCACTCCGCTCCTTACCATCCTACCCACCATCGAATCTTTAAATGCGCACTAAAAACACGCTTCGTTCCACGAGCATTACTCCTTACACTAATCAACAGAGTTGTGAATATTTATTTAATTATTGAGAGTGGTGTCCTTTCGCCTAACAGGCTAATTGATGGGACCAGCTATCCTCATTTTTTTGTTTTTACTGCATGGATTTTGCTGTGCTGTTAGCGCCTATAGAACCGGGCTACACTTTTTTATGACGTCCTCGGCATTGTGCTGGACTGATTATACTTGCTTGTGGCCTTTTGTTGACCCTCTCCTTACATCATCTCTCTCATCGCCGTTAGTCTTCTCTAACGCCATCACAGTTTCTTCATTTGTACGAGTCGTCTCTGCTATAGTCCTTCCCTCAGTGCCAAGCAGTCACATGCCTCAACATTTTACTGAAATTTCTGCTTTGTGATCTTGAGGATTTTATGGTAAGATATGGTGTGTATGCTTTTTTATTTGATCGTTTATATATGGTTCTTGCGTTGATAGCTCATTCACTTCATAATGCTGGCCTGGCCTTTTTAATAAAGAATCAATCGGAAAACGACTGGCTTATGTACTCCAAATAAGAGAAACAGCTGGTGGACGATGACGCCAACCTCTGACGACTCACACATGTACAGCTACCAACACACAACCTACCTCCCACGCGGACAGACAGACAACACTGGCAGCGCTCGGTTCTCCACAGCATCGATCTGCACTCTGGTGCCTCGTCACTGGCCCTCGCCATGGCAACTGTGCTTACGTCAGGTAATAGATTATTCCCTTCTCCGATTGTTCCTTGGAAAAAGAAACACAATTTTCAAATGCTAGGCTCTCGTGCCTCGCACTGACGATATCCACTGGATAGTCTCAGGAATCTGACTCAAAGACAGCTCAACCATTCCGGTAAGTTTCCCCACATTTGGTAGAAGTGTTGCTTGTCTACAGTGTGTAGGACCATATTTTTGACTGAGACCTAAGAGAGAGAAATGAACACCTAATTTATTGATTGTTTAGGTGTAATATTTGTAAAATTCATGTAAAATTTAAGGGTAGGTCAAATCCGACTAATGACATCCAACGTGGCTGCTCTTACGATGTTTTCTGATTTAATATCGACCAGCCTCCATAACGCCATAGAACAGTGTTGTTGTGTTGTTTTGTTTATTTAAGCAGAGCCTGGCTACCAAACGTTAATAGAGTTGATAGGGCGATGGGTTGGAACAGAGAGAAGGGTGATCGTCGCATTGTATTGAGAGAGAGAGAGTGGGTTGCTTGCTCTATGGTCTCTGGAAACATTTAGGAGATTTTATTAAATTATGGAACTCGTAGTTTCTTTCGTAAAATATGGCAGCTAGTCATGTCCACCAGGAAACTAATGGATTTGTGAGCGTTTAATGGACGCTGGCAGTGTTGACCATCTGACGCTGCTGTCAGTGCTGCCAAAGAAAATGGCGAACCTCTGGCAGTGAACTTGATTTAATATTGCGAAATAACAAGGAAAACTAGCAAAACATAAGGCAAGATTTACGATGGAAATCATAACATTACAAACCTTTTCATCAGTTTAATTACTTTTGAAGTTTCGCAAACAGGAAGACTAGACAGTTGTTCCCAAATCACCACCACATCAACAGTTCTACAGAGGCAATCTTTCTCGTATTCAACTACTAAATCCATAAGACATGGTTGTGTTCGATCTGATTAATTTGATAGAAATATTTATTACATTGACAGTCTGTTGTTTTTCACCGGAAGCATTCATTACAATAAATGAAAAAGCTATGAGAGTATGCTGTTGTTAGAGTCTATGTGATTATCCTTTTTGCTATAGTTCACTTACAAACATTCGTGTTGTGTTGGCCAGAATATGCCTGGGATACTTTGTGTGGTTATATTGCTGCTGGGCTCCCCAGTAGTGGTTGCCAACCCCCTACAGGAATCATCTCAAGACAACTTGAAATCTCTTCGCTTGGTGATGCCGGCAGTTAGCCCTCAAGAGGTATTTTTATTTTTGTATTTACTGTCTCAAAATAATGAACTTGCTATTAAATAAGCTGTATATGCAATAGGAGAACTGGAGTTTGGGGTGATTCAATTTAAACCAATTTAAACATTTCCAAACAGTTTGTTCTGCGCACAACTATGCTACAAACGACTAGGTGTGAAACACACAGTTAGGTGAAAATAGATTAAAAAGTAAAGCGTTTTTCAATAAATAAATGCATTATTTTATTCATTGTTCTTTCTTGGACATTCAAAGCCTGTTTTATTTTTTCAGCCCGACTTGTATCTCTGTCACAGTATGAACGTCAGTAATCAGGACATCTACATTAGTAAGTAAAAATAATCTTACTTGAGCTCATATATTTGCAAATTGTTTCTCGACACTTGTTCGTACTCAAGTAACAGCTGCTGTTAATAAATGGAACTATACAAGGCAGTATGTTCAGATGTTCACTGCTGAATTACACAGCACTTGTCCATACGTGGCTGCCACTGCTATTCATCCTTGCTCGTGCGATAACTTGTTAATACAAATGCCAACATTTGAACCGGTTGCTTTCAGGAGAGTTTATTCCGGTTGCGGACAAAGACATTGCACATCATATACTTCTCTATGGATGCAATGAACCTGGAAGCCTAGAATCAGTGTGGTATGTTTTGTTTACGATCTTTCTTTTTTTTTTTTTTTTTTTTGGAAGTGTGCGAATTCTTGCGAATGCATCTCATCTTTCATGGTTATATTTCATACTTTTGTTATAGATAGATATCTCAGCAAGCATTTGAAGCTGCCAATACCTACGATAGGTCCCTTAAAAATGATTTTAAATATCTTTCTTTTCTGCATGATCGACGAAGTGGAATCCACCACAACCAGTAGGTGGAATAAATTATTGATTCTTGAGAAAATTACATTATTAACCGACAAAATTTCTACTTTTCAGGAACTGTGGAGAAATGGTTGCTCAGAATACGCAGTCATACCAGGTGGCTCCTGTCTGTGCAAGCGATTCAAAAATTCTGTATGCATGGGCAATGGATGCTCCCATGCTTAAATTACCAGATGGTAAACTTGCCACACATTTCGATTTTAGAAGACACCAATTTTAATCTTTCGGTGAACTTCTGGTTGATTCCAATGCTTTTGGTAAAAGTTGTATTCTTTTATAAAAGTTTTATACACGAACCTGCCACCGCCGGGAGTAATAAACTATATAGACCAAGAAAGTGGGTGATTGCTACCAGACTACAGTAAAGCCACATTTGTATACACTTTGCTCATCAGATTACTGAACTTGTATTGTTCGTAATAAATCACAAATCATTGTGACGGACAGAAGCTTTGATTCATTAAAATGGAGTGAATCCACCTGTCCACAAGCTTTATATTATGTAATTGTGTCCATCAGTTTTTATTGTCATTTAAAATTATGATACAAAGTTGTGAAGTTTTCCTATGTCATAATTATTTTGGAGAAGGAGTATTTTTTTTATTCTTGCACTGAAATGAATTGTATATTTTGTTTTACTGACTGTATCGATATTGTTACTGTTGCAGATGTCGCTTTTCACGTGGGACAGAATACACACATTAAAAATCTTGTCGTGCAGGTGCATTATAAGAATGTGACTATTTTCAAAACCACAGGTGAGCAGATTTACATTGACAGATTTAAAATAAGTGCTTTATTATTCACGGTAATGTTTTTGCATCATACTTCCTATTATATCATATTAAGAAATTTTCGACGGGTAATTAGCAAAATAAATATACTTTATAAATGTCAGTATCCGCTTATAAAATGTATTGTCGCAAACTTCGTGTGTGCGTAAGAGAGAGAGAGAAATAATTGTCAAGGTGTGTAAAGGTTGGCAGGCTGGCCATTTGCTTTGGCAAATCGTTCTATATTTCAAGTGCAAAGATGTCAATAATCATCTAGTACCTGACTTTTTCTTTTACAGATACCAAAGACGAGTCAGGAGTGGAAATTGTCACAATGTCGAAGCCGTAAGTACAACCCATATTCTTATTATCAATCACAATCATAAGTTTACAGTTAAGGTCTAGGCGCGCTTAATTAGCTAGTTACACAAATAGCAAGCCAGAACAATCGGGCGGGATGTGTATATTTCTGAATATTATATGTATATATTTGTGGGTAGGGTGGGAAGGCAACCACGTCTAGCTGGAGTGTACCTGATGGCAACTGGTGGAAAAATACCTGCACACAGTGTGGGTAAGTTGACTTCAAAATACTGTTGTATTCTTGTGAAACTCGACTTATTTTATTTTTTTTAAATTTTGAGTAAGCGATATTGAATTATGCTCATAATTTTGCATCAGTGATTTTTTTCATGTTTCAGTTTTTTTGAAACAGGTTTTATTTTCAGTTGTTTTATTTGTATGTGTCTGTGTGTAAAAGATGGCTAAATAGTCAATCGCACATACAATGTGAATGAGGATGTCGTGCATATCAGGAAGGAGGAGACTTAGTTGACGAAGGTAAGAAGTAGTTATGATTGTTCAGACATTGAGGCAAACAGTATGTGTGATCCAACTCATCTTCAGGATTTTTCTGTGTTATTTTTGTGTTCTAGAGTACCTCGAGGCTGCTTGCGACTTCCCAGACGCAGACATGGAAATCCATCCCTTCGCATTTCGAACACATGCCCATAAGCTAGGTAGAGGGATCAAACTTTTCAACTAAAATTCTTCTTACGAACTTATCACAGGAAGTTTGTCAGGCTGTACTAGTTCAAATTTCCCTTGTGGATAAATAAAGCTGTATTTCCATTTCTTTACCACATACCTTTCAACTAATTGTTTGAGATTAAATACGCTGATTACAAAAGCTTTAACAGTTGTTTTGTTTGTCTAGGTCGAGTTATCTCTGGATACCGAGTGAGAAACAAACATTGGGAAGAAATAGGACGTCAGGATCCAAGACTGCCAGAGGTGGGCCTGCCATTTGTGTAATAGAAATATTGGTGAATCGATTGTGGATCAATTTTATTTTATGAGATACAAGTTATATTTCTACTGGGATGTTTCTGAAAGGTTTGGTCTGAAATGAGATCGTATTTCTATTTTTGAAACTCTGAGTCTCTTCCTCTAAGCAAACGACTTGCTTTTTAGTTTGTTGTAATATTTATTCTTTTGCAGATGTTCTACAATGTTTCTAATCCGCACCTCACAATAAGGAAAGGAGATATTTTGGTGAGTTACACCATTCTATTTAAAAAGATATATTAGCATAGCATATGTCAGGGCTGAGTGTTATGTATTCTTTCATGTTTGTAACACAATGCAGGTAAAACTATGAATATTTTTTGTTGTGCTGTCTAAATTGGTTCGTGTACATGTATTATTGCCTAAGAGAAAGAATTAATAGTATAGGTACTCTTTATATGACTATAAGGCGTGAGTAGTGTTTGCTTGTTTAGTATCATGTCAACCCATTTTCCGAAAACGATTATGGTTGATAATAAAAGATATCAAATCTTATCAAATGACAGCTTTGGCATTACGTTTCCAACACATAGTTAAAAAATACTTGATTTTTGTAATTTCTTTCAGTTCATAAAAATCCGAATGTTTTTATTTATTTTTCATGACAGGCAGCAAGATGCACAATGGAGAATGAGTTAGACCATGATGTGTATGTTGGGTAAGTAATTCAATTGCATTTTTTATAAATTCACGACTAGAGTATGTATGCGGAAAGAGGTAGTTAAAACGTGTTTAATATATTATTTTATCGTATCTCTGGACAGTGGTATACATAAAGGCTATACTCGCTATAGCTTGATTATAGTATCAGTTTTGGTTTTCTTTGCTTATGGTCACTTATATTTGACTTCAGTCGCATCGTTTGAACAATAACAACTGCTTCAAGGTGGGCCACTTTAAATTACATCTTCTGAGCGTTTTATTAAAGGAGATTTACTGTTAAGTGGCCAACCCCGTAACAAACGAATCCACAATCGCGAAATTTTAAACTGTAATCTAAAAAAAAACTGCTTAAACATTTTTTCCTCAATGACTTTTTAAAAACACTGGGTTTTTTTAACATAGTGGCATAACATTACATGCCAGTATAGTAAATGTATCTGTTGCACATGTAAGAAATGGATATATCTTAAACCTACAGAAATGATTATCATGATAGTGTTTCTGTATTCGTTTTGTTTTCCAGAGCTACTTCAAATGATGAAATGTGTAACTTCTATATCATGTACTACACGCAAGGCAGTCAGTCTTTAACAGATGATGTTTGTCTGACAGAGGTAGATTTTTATATATCGTGTATTATACCATAGTTTGTTTGTTTGATATTTCATTTACACTGCATGATGAAGCAACAGAAAAAAATTGAACTTACTTTTTATGTGAAATAAATATTTCAAAATCTGCGATATGTGATTATGATCTGTGAATAAATGTACTGCATATATTCACGTTCATATTTATCTTGTTCACCTAAGTATAATTTAAATTATTTAATGCCTTTACAATTAAACGTTTTGACATCATACAAACATGACTATCTTTTGGAACCTTCAGCTGTTTAAATCCATGTTTTAATCTTGAACATTTGTATACAGCAGTTCGTTAGAAAATCAAACATTTTGACATATAATTACTAATATTTGGCTTTAAAATAATACAGTCTATATTTTGTATATTACCTTCTCAAAAGGGTCCTCCACTGTGGTACTGGAATGACTTTCCGATGCAAGATCGACTCAACCTAGCACAAGTGCCATTCAATGCCAGTGTCATCCCAGGAACACGAACTCCACTTGAAAGGACGGCATACGCCAACTCGCCACCTTGGGATGACTATGACAACACACAGCTGCATTATGATTCAGGCAGGAAAATAAAATGCATTCACGTAGATGAAGATTCTGTCGTTCTTTCTTGTTTTCCGATTATTTCACAATACATTCTACATCATGTCAGTTCGTGTGCAGCATCAGCTGCAGCTAACATAGAATACACAAATCCCCTTCCTTCACTTCACCCTTATTTCAGAAACATTGTACATAAAAATAAAAGTCTCTGACTCTTTCTTTTAACAATCAAGCTCTGAAAAGCAGCAATACTCCATCCATTTTGTCATCTCTAATGATACTTTTTTATGATAAGAAAATTCGATGTTCTGGTATCACACTAAAGCACCGTTGTTTGCGGCGCTAAATTTTAATTCATCAGGGATGCCCCAGGTTGACTAGATACCAAAATTTGTTTTGCTTTACCCTAAAGTTGCCTTAAATGTGTATAGTACTGAGTATTAGAAATGGAAACCTGTCATGCTTCTTTCTTGTGATTTGTATATCTTTGTGCATATAGTTATATCGAATTTCACTTCGTGTTAGGTTTCTTACAAAAATAAGAGGTTTTATTACTTTGCAGACGAAAACGGATTTCGGGGAGGCATGGAGAACATGAACAGTGCTGAGGTCAGTGACGTGCTCTCGGATTTTCTTGGGCCTTGAGAGAGGAATGTCACGAGATTGAAGTGATAGAAACATTCTTCTTGATGTAAATAGTCCAGTAACGGTGATGGTTTAAACTCCTCTGATCTTGAAAAAAACCTATTCCTTGGTTTGACAACTAATGATTGTCAGAATTGTTTCTGATGTAGATTATTGGATGCTTACATTTAAGCAGTAAAAATGAAAGAAACGAACTCCGTGTTAGTCGTTTTTCATGTTGTGATAGCATTTAAAATACCATTTCAGGCAACAATTAACTCATTTACTGCAGAATGCTTAATCGACCATGCAGTCTGTTCGGAAGAACTGATGATACGATCTGTTTCCTTTGCTTGGCAAAGGCATTCACAAAAGCATGCAGTCACCTCGATCAGGCCAATGTTAAAAGCTAGCTTTGATTGCACAGATAATATCATGGCAATCTGCAGTTCGATACACTGACACTAATTTAAATCGATGAAAAAATAGTAAGTTATCCCTGTCATCCGGTCTGTTAAAGGCAGTTTATGAACGGCCAACTGATCCGCATTTTCCTCTGTTCAGTGGAATCCAAAGGGATCGCACGTCCACATCTCATACATTCATTACGTTTATAATGTCGATGGCATGCTGCGCGATTTAAATGAATACAAAGTGAACAGCTAGAGTGAGCCAGCGATTTGTCTGAATGTATTGTAAGATTGAAAATAAATCCGTAAAACTCACGTGTTACAAAATGTGTTAGCATATGTGCTTGCTTGTGGAACATATGTGCATTGGAACTATATAGTTTATACATTCGTGTTAGTATGCACACACACACCAAAAGTTTAGCTCATTTAAAGTAGGCACACCGTATAGGTTTTTATACTGCTTACTTCGAGTGTTTGATGTGTTCACATTATCTCAGTACAGTTATTGTTTACTAATATCAAAAACAATATTTATGAATAAAAAGTTATATGTTTTTCGCATACGCCCAGGTTTTTAATGAAAAAAGCATTTGAACAATAATATCCTCAATGAAGCAGCTTTATTTGCCTGGTGGATGATTCTGGCCAGCCTTAATTGGGCCTTAATTGTCGACAAGATCTTTGACGAGGTGACCATACCAGGCAGTGATGTTAAATGTGAAGATGCTCTCAACAAGAGACCTGTAGACAATCTCCAGCACTCCAGAGGTGACGTTGAAGCTGCGGAGTTTCCTCAAAAAAATACAATATCATTGCTGGGCATTTTTGTACACTTGGTTCACATGATCGCTAAGGGAGAGCTTTATTCCATCACTGTAACAATTATAAGGTACTTAAAAGTGGCAGCTCTCTAGCTGTACCTGTTGTCCTTTGGTTTGGATTGGTGGGGAGAGAGGGGTACTGCCATCTCTTCCATCGTGTGCTTTCCCAAAGGCCATCTCGATCGATCTGTTTTCTCAACATTCAGCTCCAGAAAGCTGCGATCAAACATGCAGTCCTAAATGTTAGGCATAATTTTACAAAATAGTAGCTCATTAAGAGTTACACTGTTTTGAATCAATTTTGTCTTATATGTGCCTTTATCGTGCAACATCAGAACGAAAGCTGGTTGCGCTCTCTGCGCAGACCATGCAGAGATAATAAAAGAAATGACAAAAATTCTGGCAAACAATTAATAGCTATGCTTCAGCATACCTGATGAACAAATCATTTAATTTTTATAAAAGTCATTTAATTATGTGTCTAAACAGCATCCTCTATTTGAATGAAAAAATATTTACAATTCTGAACATGAAACGTAAATGTAATGAGTGTTACACCTGACTAGCAGTCACGCTCGTGTAGCAACGTACCGGCTAGCCAAGACGATAAGGTCGTTCAGCCAAGTTGAGCAGAAGGCAAAGTTGTGGATAGTCACAATCGTCAAATATGTTGTCTGGTGTGAGGCCAACACTACTGCGAACAGTAAGCAACACTTGACTGTCTTTGAACTGTTGATATATATCAGAGTTTACTTCATGTTTCCAACTTTGACCTTTTTACAATAAATGATGGGCTGAGCTGGGGGAGTAGAGATGTCGGCATTCGAACTTTGATCTTCAGGTTGAACTTGTTTTCTTCATGTTGCAAATAGTCAAGTTTTGAACTGTTGTCTTGTGTTGGTCAAGTTAATTTTTACCTTTGATCTAGTGATGAATCGTTTTCAAATGGCAGGCAATAGTACTGCGTGTCTGCATAAGAAATAACTTGAAATTCAAAGATCATGGATAGAATTAAACTAAATATTTCCTAAAGAAAATTATTTTTATACAGAGTGTTAATGATTGAGAAAAATGAGTCAGTTAACTGTGCTGTTGCTTTTGAAGACAAGTGAAAACAAGATGCATAATGTTAATAAGAACCAGCCAGAATGCACCACATACTTAAACAATGTCATGCAAACTGGAGAAAGGGTACTTTATAATATAGGTAATCAGATGACTTTATCACATGTAATATACATTTTTGTTTATTGTATAAAACATTTATATCCCAGTCCAGAAATCCTGTAACAGATCAGCACAGTAGAACTCGCATTGTAAAACAGACCAGTGCATGAAAGCATTTAGTTGCAAAGAGAACTGTTGGGAAGCTTGTAAATGAAACATTGTAGTAAAGTCTTCTGGGAGGAAAATACAGTAGCAAAATCTAGACAGTCAATAATTTTTGACAACTATCAAACTGCAGGTATGATATTTTAATGATTCAGGCTTCTGGCCCAATGTCATAAGAGATACAGTATGATAAAACATAATGTATAATGTATGTACAAGAAAAAAAGCTCTAGAGGATATGATTACCCAACTAGTCATATATAATTTGATGGACAAAGAGTGTAAAAAAGATGACCACTTTGCATTTTACTTTTTTTTTTTAGGTAGTGATTTTGAAGCGTTGCAACAGCACACTAGTGATTGCAGAACACAACAATGAGACACTGGCCCCCATCACTCTCAACACTGTCCGTGCAGCTACTCGGCTGGGTGGAGAGGTTTCATGCCTAGTAGCAGGCAACCAGTGTGCAAAGGTATTGTTGCTTATTCAGCAGAGGTAGTTAACATGTTGAAAGTGTATCTGGCGAATCTAAGGAAAGATAATTGTCAGACTTATATTCAGGGTTTAGGGTTAGTGGAAAAAACCCACCATAAGAAAAGTTTGTTACCTTATAACCAATTGCAACACAAGCTTTTCTTCCTGAAAATATACATAAAATTTTTGTATTCACAAATTATGTCATGGATCTTTTGCAAAATGGAATGATTTAGATTTTAAAATGGTGCATTGTAATTAGACATTATCCATCTGCCACTACCTTTTCCCCAGCAAATGTAACTTATATAGTACATATTCTGTTATCCAAATATTGCAATGTATTGCATTAAAAGTCCATCACCTGCTAATTGTTTCAATTTTTTTTTTTTTTACTATTTTCTCCTCAATTCCTCACATGAAACAGAAATCAAGTAGTACTTTATACTTGTTCTTTTCAGTTGGGTATTTTAAATAATATTTAATTTCATTGTATTTTATCTTGATAAGAATGCAACTGATAATGAATTGTTTCTACATCTAATAACACAGCATACTTATTTTAGCTATGATGAGCACTATAAAAGGCTTGTTAAAGCTAGATATTTTCTGCATAACCTGAGAAGCACATTTATGTTGATGTGCTTGTGCTTATAATTGTACTATATTTTCTCTCCTTTGCTAGGTAGCAGAAAAAGTAAGCAAAGTTTCTGGAGTGAAGAAAGTGTTACTGGCTGAAAGTCCTGAATTTAAAGGGTTTTTACCAGGTACAATAATTGTTATTATTTTTAGAAAAGTGTATATGTTACTTTATAAGTCTTTTCTCTCAAAATGGTTTTGACATTTTCATTTAATGTTGAACCATGGCTTTTTTATTCTTTATGCTATACTATTAGTTTGTGCAGTTAGTTAAAGGCTTGTGAAAGATAAAAGTATAGTGAACAAAATACCTAAAATACTGACTAGTGCCCATATGTCATGTTTTGAATGCATTAGTTTCATTGAGATATTAAGCTTTTTTCCAGACATTTTTATTTTATTATTAATTTTGATATGCTAGATTTGGAAAAGTAGATGTCCCTACCACAAAGAAGTGTAACAAGAATTTTTTTTATAAGAAATGAACTGAATTTCCAGCATTAAGTTGTCTTAATACGCTTGTTGATGTGCGAGAGTCAAGTCATGCATCATGTATGTAGTATAGCTTCACTTATAATGTAGAGGTTATCAAAGATCAGATAGGCTCTCATGGTTCATGTTAATGTTTAGTGACCTGAACTCTTGCATTCAACAGATGACAATCAAGAAATAGCTTAAAAAGCTGATTTCTGTTTATTTCATTTTTCACACCCGTTTTTTTAGTCCATGTTTGTTAGTGCTTCAGTGTTACATTTTGTACGATGAATATTGTATGGTATGCCTTTTGAAATTTTTTTTTTGCACATTTATCTTGTAAATTACTGGCAGCAAAGTGTGTATTATAATTCTTAAATGAGACAATAACATTGTCTTCCCTTTGTATTTGCAGAAGCATTAACCCCTGCTGTATTTACTGTACAGAAACAGTTTAACTACACTCACATTTTGGCAGGCGCAACTGCTTTTGGAAAGGTAGGTAATTATTGATAGTTAAACAGGGCTTTAGTGTCTTTTCTCCATTTCTCCATTTTTAAAATAAATATAATTCTACCTCACTATAAAGTCACAATCGAACCTGTAGATGTTGCCAATGCATTCTACAGAAATAAAATACAGATAGAAAAAGGATTTACTTGATTTTTTTTTTTGCAGTAAACAAAAAAAGAGGACCAATAAGTGAAAAATAAATCCCAACCCTCTTCTTCCACAATGTTTACTTCCGCTCTTAAATCATAAATCATTATATTTATATTCATCCTTACAGATTCTCCTTAATTTAGTACAGCTTTGGGTCTTGATTGCAGGGCCTCATCCCACGTCTAGCAGCCAAGTTGAATGTATGCCCAATCTCAGAAATCATAGGGATCAAGGATGCTGAGACTTTTGTCAGAACAATTTATGCAGGTGAGTATTGCAAAGATGAGAGAGCCATCATTTTTACATTCTTATCAGTAATTTGAAGTTTCTTGTTTCTTGGTAAAGACTGAATGAAGCAGGGAGGGTAACCTTTAATGTTCATTATGCCATTGTTATTACAGGCAGTCCTCGACTTACGGCGTTGTTCCGTTCCTACATCGTGTCATAAACCGATTTTCGCTGTAAGTCGGAACATACATTCATACTATACACAAATAACATACTGTAAGCACTTATCCTATCCTAACACCTATCCTAACACAGTAATTATCAAAAAACACATCTAAAATATGTTTAATAATGAAATGAAACACAAAGTTCTTGTTACGACGTTTACAACGCAAAACCACTTAAGTCGAAACAAAGCTTTATACAGTAAATGGGAGATGTGTCTAACCACGAAACATCATAACTTGGGACTGATGTAATGCGAGGACTGCCTGTATTTATCTGTAAATGATAGTTTTTTATGTGGCAATAGTAATATGTTAGTGATAATTACAAAGATCATGTACAAAAAAAATTATGTATGTAAAATTGTTTGTGACTTTGGGGGGAAATTGTTTTGTGTAATGAGAGTTGAACAAACAACAGTGTCAGCAGATGTATGCATGATCAAGTTAATTTCAAGGTCCTTGTTATGAGTTGGTACTGGACTACCCAAATTAGAGCGAACATGTAAGAAAAATCAATCATTCACACAGTGGTAGGCATCTGCTTCGGCCCATTAGAACTGAATGTTGCAAGTGTTTAATCTGTGTCTTGCTGACTAGAGGAGAGAGCGAGAAGGTTGATGCACAGGATGTTTTCTTTTTTTGTTGTGTCAGTTATCTGATTATTATTATTGAAAAGGTGAAGCAGGATTATTTTATGATAAAATTTGTTTTAGGAAATGCAATTCAGACTTTGAAATCTGCTGACGCTGTGAAATTGATCACTGTTCGAGGAACAGCATTTGAGGCAGCTGCTGAGGGTGGAAATGGAGAAATAGTCAAAGGTGAGTGTCTTTGTGCTGCATAATGAGAAGGAAGAGGGCAGTAACTTAGTTTATGCTGATTGGGACATAAAGATATAAAAAAAATTTGGTGTTTGTTTTCACCTGTCCTTGAGGGATAAGGAAAAACAACAGGCTTGCTGGTGAGCATCTCTTGAAAATGGTCTTTTGCACAACCCTTTTTTTTTTTACTTGTTTTTTCAAATTTATTGCATAATATTTGTTTTTTCTGTTGTATGTTTTAATGTTGTAAGCTTATTTAAGGAGTGCTTAAATAGTATAAATCAGTAAAGACGAAGGTGTGGAGTCATTTTACACTATCATTTCTGAAATGATAGACAAATTATCAGTAATTTGAAAGTGTTAATTATAATTACATAACTAATTTTCTGGCAAGGAAATTTGATTTAGAACCTCATTTGATTTATTTTTCTGCAGTGCCTGTGGAATCCATTAGCAATACCTTAGCTGCTTTTGAGGGACAAGAGTTGAGCAAAAGTGACAGACCTGAATTAACTAGTGCCAAAATTGTCATCTCAGGAGGTGAGCCAGTAAAGATCAATACTTGTTGCATGTTCAGCATTGCAAGGGAGATGTACCAATAAAAGATAATTATAATTAATAGATATAGATGAAAAGAAGATGACCACCCCTCATTGTGCAACATCTGCAGCTCTCGATTTCTTTCCTCAATCTTCTATATATTTTTTTTTTTTTTTTTCCCTATTGCTCCCATGCTGTGAACTTAACATGTGTTAGACTTGGAATATTGCAACTGTGTTTGATGTCAATGATTGTGTGCACAGTCTTTGCTAGGCCTTTTTATTAATTTGGTATGTTTGTGTCCATTAGCATTACCCGACAAGATGGCAATCAGATTCTCATTTAGGGCTGGCTCCCAGCATCACCAGTTCCATGAGCTCTTGCTTCTTCACTTTGTTTTCCGGAGTTTTTTTGCACTACATGTCGACATTCCTCAGCACTCCCCATCTTGCAGTCTCAGTGCAATCTATCAGGCCAGGGTTAATTTTAAGACTAAAATAGTCTCAGTTTGGTACAGGTAACATCCGAGCAGCTTGGCAGGGATTCAAAAGACAAAAAGGGCTCGAAAGCCAAAATCTCAATTTTGGGCATTGACATTAATGCTCTTAATGCTTTCTTTGCTTGTTTTGAGACACATGACTTCTCTGTGAAAATTGCTCAGTTCTGTTCTTCCTGTACTAAGGACCAAGTGTGGCTGGGAATGAATGGGAAGAGAAGTGCAGAAAAATGGGGCAGGAGCCTGTAAAGAAATTAAAACACAGCTCAAACAACTTGCGAGAACAAATGAACAGCTAGTGCAGAAAACAAAGGAGAGGAATGACATGGTTCCATTTCCTAGCTCTAAGCACCAGACATGCAGCAGAGTTCTGTACTTAAAATATTTATCTTATGCAGTAGATGCTTTGAAGTGTGATATGCAAGAAAACTGTACCGCATTTTTTTTTATGTAACCCTTTTGCTTTGAAACAGGTCGTGGTATGAAGAGTGGAGAGAACTTTCAGCTGTTGTATACTCTTGCTGATAAACTAGGAGCAGCAGTAGGAGCATCACGTGCGGCTGTGGATGCTGGTTTTGTTCCCAATGACTTGCAAGTAGGACAGACTGGCAAGATTGTAGCACCAGTGAGTATTTCTTAATGTCCTAAATACGCTTGGAGCCCACTAATTCTTGTGTACCATGATTTCATGTCACTAAGGGTAATACCTCCTAATGAAAGGCAGAAATACGGTTCTTTTGAGAACTGATAAAACAAACAGATAAGAGGACTTCAATATATCACACTGATGCATGTATGATATTGAGGCAATTTATGAACATTTTTATGTACGTGTCCTCTTAATCATTTTAAACATATAAGGGCTAGCTTTAGTTATTTCTACCAAGTATAAATTATTTATGTGCCATTGTGAAAACAAAGAAAAATGTCGTTGTTTATAGAAGTGTTTTGTAACATCAAAAAAAAAGTTCATTCAGTTAACGTGTGTGTGTGTTGGGAAGATGGGAGTGAAGACTGAGACATCAACTTTAATATGCAGTGCACAGAATTTTTATTGTCCTTGCTTAAATGATAGAAAATCCCTGATAACTACAACCACTTTGATTAGTTAACAGATTGCTTTATTAGCATATTTAACCTTTATATTTGAATATTGTACTCAGTTATTAAAATATAATTAAGTTAAAGCATGGTCACTGTCTATGGTAAGAGAACAACCTGTAAATATGATGAACACTCACAATAAATGTCAGAGCAGTTATATAACTTAAGATAAATTGTAGAAACCTGTCTGGAAAGTCTTTTCATCATAAACAACTTTTATGGTTATTTCAGGACTTGTACATCGCTGTTGGTATTTCTGGGGCAATACAGCATTTAGCAGGCATGAAGGACAGCAAAGTGATTGTTGCCATAAACAAAGACCCTGAAGCTCCAATCTTTCAGGTTGCTGATTATGGAATTGTGGAGGATCTGTTTAAGGCAAGTTGCATTTTTTCTAACAGCATTCATATACAGAGAGGTGTAGGTGCATTTATTCAAATGTACATGTTTACGTGCACATATGCATGGTTTCCATCTGTAAAATGGCTTTCATCTGTACCATATGATAATCTAAAAAGAATTGTAGTGCAGAAACTTCTCAAACCAACATTCTTCACAAGCTACCGCCGATAAAAGTAGTAGCAGCAGAACACACTGTAGCAGCAGTGGTCACAATGTAGACTGCTGAGAATTTTATTTTATGACATTTTTGTGTGTTGCAGGCCGTTCCTGAGATGACTGCGCTCATAGAGAAGAAATGAAACTAGCTGCAAGCTTAAAATCTTCGGGAAAGCAGATCCACATTTTTTAATGGATTAACAACACAAAATTATCATCATGTGAAAATGACGCCTCTGAGAACTATTTTGTTGACATAGTTGGTCATTTATTTTTGAGCAGTGTTAATTATAAAAATACACTTTGGTGCAAAATTCAATAATAAAAAGCATGTTCATCTCTTACGGTTGTAAAGTTCCAGTTATTTAACAGCTATCAGCATAATTCATACTGATTTTATGCACTTTCTTTTGCACTGAATTCCAAAACACTCTTGAAAATAAAAATTTATGTTTTTTAAAAAAAAACTTCATTGTCACTAGACTTATTTATTCTCATTTTCATCTTTTTCTTTTCATTAATTTTTTTCCTCTTTTGTGAGAAAAATATTAGTTGGGGGTTAAAAAGCTCTCCTATTGTGTGATGGCTAAATGCGGGATTCTGTTTTTCTTGTCCCTTTTCAGTAAGTTCAAAAGATATATAGATGTGCCAGAATGCTGTATTCAGTCTGCTATTACTTGCATTATTCTTAGCAGCACTAAGCCCTCAATTTTTTTTATTGCACACTAACAAAGGGATCATGTGGCAGAGACTTGAGGTTCACTCGACAAGAACCATGTTTGTCCTAGTCCGATCTACGTGTTGCACTGCAGCTTTGATGGACGGAGCAAGAGGTGGGGTTACTAGTGGTCACTACACTCGGAGCACTGTTTCTTTCACTCAACAAGTTTGTTGATTGGTGGATACATTTTCCTCATTGCTTTCTTTCTTTCACCCATGAGCACGAGCGCAAAAATTGAGGTGTGTGTGTGTGCACAGTATGAAATATGCATGTATAAGCGTTTTATGTCATCTGTAGAATATTACTACATAACATGCACACCTGCATGCACGCACACATAAACAAATGATGTGAATGCTTTTATATAGTGTAAACTTTACTGCTCTATTGTTTCTAATATTTTTTATTGGTCTGATACCACTGTTCAGTCCTGATAATAATTAATAGAATATACTCTGTTTAGCTCTTGTTTAAACTGAAAATTCAAAGTAAAACTTCCAGAAAACAATAAAATGTACAAGGCCCAGATAAACCTTTCCTTCTCCTCAGGTCAATTGCTGAATGACAAAGCTGGAGAGAACTGAGCTACCCCACCCCCTACCCCCGAGTACATCTAAGAACATGCAGTTAGAAGTATGTACACCATGTACACTGTGATCTACTGCCTGCTAAAGGCAACATAGGACAGGGACAACAAAGAGTGCTGCTAGGCAAATGTAAGCGGAAAATGGATTATCATGCACTCATTTCAGGTAAAAAAAACAAAAAAAAAAAAGAACACAAAGGTTTCGGGGTGCATTGATTAAAATTGTTTTTAAAAGTATTTACAGATAATAAAGAAAGAAGTGGCAGCTGCATGAGGAAGCCTGTCACGACCATCTTGCAACTTTTACGAAAGTCGTTAATCAAATCTTTTCCTATCTTCTGGGTTCTTACCTAACTCTGTGAGAACACAGCAAAAAGAATATCTCTAGAGAGTGGGATGCATATTATAAATAAACACCAAATATATCCATATACATTTATACTCGCACTGTTGGTGCTGGGGTTAAAGCTTGTGCAGACCTTGTTAACTTCCTCCAGGCTCGTTTGTGGAGAACTTTCAAAGCTCGAAAACTTCCAGTTGTTGCAGGTTGGGAAGTTTTTCGGAACTTGAGGTAGCTCAGAGGTATTTCCTGCTTGAATTAGGAGAGCCATGCCGATCTCACCATGAAATGCAATGTGGCAATGAAATAGCCAGATCCCTGAAAGAGAATTTATATCTCTGAACTCATTATCTTGATTCGGTGATTCCTTAATGCTCTAAAGGTATTTCCTGTTTATTAGTGACAACTAATTAAACAGCTTTTCAACGACAAAGCGGGCTTTGAGAAACTGCGACGATTAGATTAAAAGTGGATGGACTTATGTTGTATGTTAATCTACCAGATGGCTACGATTACACCCTGATTAAACATGCAGCAGGCAAGGCAAACATTAGATGTGGTGCGGGCCATGCTAACGTCCTGGTTAAACGTCTGAGAACAAGGGTGGGGAACATCTCACCGCGAGCCACCAAATCACTGAGTCTTGCCCTCCCAAGGCAACCACAGACTCGAGTCGAAATGCAATACATGTACACTTAAAAGCTTTTTTCATAGCAAAGTAAATTTATTTGAAGTGAATCATGATATAGAATATCATTCCTGTGGTGACCTTATCCCTGCATGTGCTTCAGGACCCCCTTTCTCCTACCCCCTCTTGCGTTTGCCAGCTGGAAACTTGTGAATATATTAATGATTTCCAAAGCCAAAGAAGAAATAAATAACGCATGCATATTAAATCAGTGCAGCAAAGTACAATCTATCCATGTGCTACCCCCAACTACAGGTGCAGGTCAAGGGAGGACTGAATGATTGCAATTTTTTCGGGAGGATATCTAGGTCACCCCCAGAAGAAACGCTAGCTACGCTTAGTTGAAGTATGGACGCTCAAGCCGCAGGTCTGATTCATTCTCTAAGTAATGATAAGCTTAAGCTGGAAGTAATTATAACATGGACAAACAAGCCTAGCCCTGAATTTCTGCAATTAAAGTGTTATTTTCCGAATACGCGAGTGACAGCGTGTCATTGGCACACAGTTCATAACAGTGTCTTTTAATGTAATTTATAGGACAATGTGTATGTACACATACATCATATATATATATTATGTGAACATACCAGGGTTGTCAGCTTTGAACCTAATGATGGTGTAGCCCCCGTCAGGTACGGTCACTGTATCCTTCAGCGGTGCACGCGATAATTTTCTGGGTAGTCGACCTGCACGATCCAGCGCCCGTACTTCTTCTAGTGAGATGGTGGTGTTCAACTGACACAACAACGATACAAGTTGTGAAACAGTATTCTAAATAAAAGGTTACATAAACTATGACTTAAACAAATGATCCACTGACAACAAGCCATTACAGTCCCCTAACTTATTGCACTTAGCATCATTCCAATCGTCTATTATCTTCCCTGATAAATCAGTAAAATTATTAATCATTGCTTTAGGAAAACTTTGTCTTAGTACTCACCTGTCCATTCCAACTACCCGGAACTTATACCCGTGTAGGTGCATGGGATGGTTGGCGTTAAACAGCAAACCCTCATCGATGATAATCAGCTCCACCACGTCGTTCAGCGCCACCTTCAGGCGATGACTGCACTCACAGAACTGCTTGTCACACTGTTCCTGCACTGTCTCGTTGTTACAGAATGTAGCATCCTGCCAGACACAGCATTGCCTCGGCTTGCACTCGGTCTCACAAGGTACTTCACAACAATTGACCAATGGCCTGAGCCAACAATACACCAAGTCTAGATATACAGCATGTTAGTCTCTAAATAATTGTCATACACTTAAATAATCAACACAAAGACTTCACATGCACTCATTTGCCCATATCGCAAAACTGCGGAAGAAAAGAGAAACCAAACACAAAGGGCAACGGTTCCTACCTCATCGATGTCCTTCATCTGTGTGAGAGGCGGCACGGCAGTCGACGAGAACGAAATGTGGTTTATCTGCGGAGAGTACAGATGCTTTCCTTGTATCACGGACTTGAGTGGGTATAATCCGGGATGATGGAAGTGAAAATTGTCCACCTGGTTAAAGTCCATTGCCAGGTAAAAGCGTTTGTCCGGCACCTGCTTCAGGCTGTCGTCGTCCGGCTCCGTGCTGTTGAGGAGGTTCACTGACACCAGGGTGTCGGTAGCCCTGGCGTTTAATGGGTTAAGCGTCTATAAAATAAATAAATAAATAAATAGCAGATATCAGGTAGATGGAGATAAAATAAAGCAGTTTTCTCACCACCAAGTGGATAAACCTGAGGACAGAAACTATATTTATAATACACATGAAGTTGTAAATTATTTATTTGATATATATCGGCGTATTAATCATTGAAAAGATGGATTCATAGGGGTGAGTTTTATTTAGTTTGTTGCTGTCGGGCCACAATCAAAAGACTCTAAAAGTGCTACAAACTACTCATCTACGCATTAAAATAAAATCGAGCACATTTTAGGAGTGAGCTGCACTCACAATGCCCTCTCGGTTGCCGGCTTCGTAGTTAGTTGCTAGTTCTGGCAACCCCGGTGGTGCACCCGTGTATCGCAGAACTGCGAGCTGCTGGCTTTTCTTCACGCTGCAGTCTGCGATACCCCGAGCTCGCACCCAGTAGTTCTTCAGCTCCTCCGTCTTGTCCGCGATGAGAATGAAGTCAAACCTTTCTCCGGAAAAGATGTTGAAGGAATCAACAATGATTGGGTCGAAGTCACCCCCGTCAGAGGCAATGACTATTAGCGTGTGGTTGTCGATTGAAAACTGAATTGGACAGTTCATGATGCCTGAACTTATTACCCTGAAGCGGTACCTGAAAGTCGGTCTGACCGTGAAGTCTGCATAGGGAGTGAACACCCGAGCTCCTGTCGTGGGGTCTGTGTGAGGTGTGAATGCACCTTTACCTGTCGACATCAGTCAGTGGGTGACTCAGAGCAAACAAACTGTATACCTGCATATACAATCTTAAACTATGAACTGGTCTATACAGAATTTTAAAAACAGATGTTTAGTAATACGTGTACTTGGCTTACAAGTGTAGAATATTTACTTATCAGATAATCTGAAACTTATGGTTATTTCTTAGAAAATATTTACCGCAAATACCAGTTTGAGCATGAAAGGGATGGGGAGAGAACGAGTAAAATATTCCACTTAATCTCGTGTGTATGTGTGATTTCATGTTCACAGACTACGTGAATTCGCATATATTATTCTTGCATAAATGAGATACGTATTGACCATTGATCAGCATGGATTCGGCTTTGTTGTCACCGTCGTCGTGGTGATGAGAGGCGAAGCGACTGGTCACCAGTTCGTTCAGCCAGTCGGTGACAATGATCACGTGCTCTGGGAGGTCAAAGTCATAGAGTGGTGAGTGGATGTCGTGTGAGGGAGGCTGTCTCACGATGAGGCTGCCAAACAGTCCATCAGCCCGCTGCAGGCCTGCATGTGAATGCCAGAAGTGCGTTCCACGATCTTTAGCCGTAAACCTGCGGATGTGGACATTCACCAAAGCTTTCTTATGTTTCTTTCTTCTTTCTCTCGACATTGAGAATATTGTTTAGGGTGGCCCGGTGGGGGGAGGGAACCCCACAAATGTTACAAAGATTCATTTGTAGTCTTTAGTTATATTTAACAGAGTTTTCGATTATTTATTGGAAGAGAAACAACTATTGGCACAACATTTGGAATCTGCGTGCATCATTGATTATGCGGCATACAATAATTATTTTATTGACCATTGTTGGTTTCATCGGTCCTAAAATATATCAGTTAAACAAATCTTTACTTAAAGGTAGTGGGAAATGTAACAGTGTTATAAACCTAAACTATACGATAGTAGAGTTAAATGGGAGTGAAACTTGTACTGAAAAGTAGTGGGAAATGTAACAGTGATATAAACCTGTAATGAAAGGTAGAGGGAACTGTGACAGTCATATAAACCGGTACTGAAAGATAGAGTGAAGTGTGATGGATATACGCCTGTACTGAAAGGTAGAGTGAGCTGTGACAGTGATATAAACCTGTACTGAAAGGTAAAGTGTAATGTAACAGTAATATAAACCTGTACTGAAAGGTAAAGTGTAATGTAACAGGAATATAAACCTTTACTGAAAGGTGGAGTGAAGTGTGACAGTGATATAAACCTGTACTGAAAGGTAGAGTAAACGTGACAGTTATATAAACCAGTACTGAAAGGTAAAGTGTGACAGTAATATAAACCTGTACTGAAAAGTAAAGTGTAATGTGACAGTGATATAAACCTGTACTGAAGGTAGAGTGGAGTATGACAGTGATATAAACCTGTACTGAAAGGTGGAGTGAGTTGTGATGGGGCACTGTGTGACCATGCTGGTGCCGTCCATGTACTGAGAGCCCCGCTGCAGCAGGCCGTGCCAGTGGATACTCGTACCCTGGGAGTTCTCTAGTTTGTTGTACACGTTGACGATGATCTCGTCACCATGACACACCTGAAGCACAAATGAGAAATCCATAAAATCATGAATCGTCACACACAGCAGGCAGTTAAATACCTGGGTGCAACGCGATATCAAGGATTTGGCACCTGATGTAAGCAAGTAATCAGAACACAATGCGAGAGCTACAAAAAATCATTGCCTATGAGAATAAAAGAACTCATATACAAGAATGTAAATCTCCTGACAATGCATTGTTGCTGTCGATGAATTTCTTTGTGTAAGATCGTATATAAGAATCTTGAAGCCGACTTTGCCATAAAACCACAAAGAATGAGTTATAACCTTCTAAAAAATACATTTAAGAAAAGTAAGTCCACCGGATTTAAAAGTATAAGCAGCTCAGTCAGCGCTCTTCAATCAGTCCAAAGAAGCTATTTAGGATTCAGAGCACAAGCACTGGTCAGAAAGTTTTGGGTGTGTTCACTTTCGAGAAATCGGCTCTAGATTAAAACATCTACCTGGAAAATAAATCGAAAGCTCATAGCCTTGGACCTTCTGTTAATTACAGACATGATCAAAAGGATGGAAAAAGAGTGACAGCTGAAATATTCTCATTTTGCCTCAGTAAAGGTTTACAGTCTATAAAGGATATAAAAAAATTGACACATAAGAACAGTGAAGTTTTTTTTTAATGACTGATTGATACTTATTGATACCTGAATGCCCGGCCCAGGTATACGTCGATTGGCTGTCAGAATACCACGTGATGTTCCATCAGCAGGAACGCAGTGAGGTCGTGAGCAGTCGGTGAGGTTAAAAGGACAATCATAGCAGGCCTTGGACAGTACATAGTACATCTCTAGAGTCCAGTGGTACTCACACCGGCGGTTAGGTATTCCTTCTTCACACTGACGTACACAAGGATGGTTAACATAATCTGAAATGCAAGACATCCACTGGATAAAGATGGCGGCAGCTCATCCAAACAGCAATGACAATATGTCTGCTGTTTAGCTTTATTTTTCCATGTTCTCTCGCTCTGTCAAACCGCAACTACTACAACGAAGAATACACATGATTTCTCGCATATGCAATTGTTCTGTTGATTAATAAAGTTGTAAATTCAATTTTGTTCTGTACCGGCCACTATCTTCAGCTAAAGATTGTCTTTGGATAATAGTCCTCGTAGGTGAGTGACTTTGGGAAGGACAGGATGTCTTCACTGACAAAATGAAGTTGCAGAAAAACCAGATAATTAAAATGTCGTTTACTGATGCAGATAATTTTACATGGACTGTCTCCATATTATTAGTCTTGCATTTTCTTTTACATAACAAACTTAAAAGTTTTATATATAAATCCTTAATAATTGAGAAGACAAAAGAGTTGAGACGCAAAATGTCGACGTCGACGACATTAACTATCATCAAACATACAAATATATTATATATTATGTATACTGTATATAAGTTACCTGACATTGAATCAAGCATCGTCAAAGCAGTTGTAAGACCACATCCACAAAGAATAAATGCTGCGACTGTCCAGGTGATGACCATGGCTGTTGATGTTGGTGGCTGTCGTTATCTGCTCACCTTCTCTCCAGCAAGCAAAAAGCATGAGTGAACATTTGCAAAATCTCAGTTTCACTGTACATCGCGAGTAGTGCCTCTATAAATGGCGTTTTAAAATGTTGGAGAATTTTAATACTTTACATTCTACTCAAGATGTATGCCTTCACCTGAAATTCGAGTGGACTCTCATACCTGCTAATGCAAACGAACATCGCGAAATTAAAAGAGTCCGTGTTCTTGAATCGTGGGAACAGCCTCTTGAGGTGCAAAATGTCACACCCAGTAAACAGTTTTTATCGTCGAGAGATCGGTTTTCTTTGTCAACTTGTTTGAGTGAGTCCCTTAGTGTGCCACAGGTTCAATGCCAGTCTCAAAGATTTAAACAACCTTGCTGCTGACATTCTTTTTATACAGATGAGCGAAGGCCAGATGATCGTAAATGCTAATATTTATTTTGGTGGCTTGCTGATTGTAAGTGAGAAAAATGCCTTTTCGTAATCATTGATGTCTCCGAAATGAGGGCTGCCGGTTGTCATCATGACTAACAAAATACTACGAGAGAAAGACGATGACTTATTTCCTTCGAATGCTTATACTGTCATCTATTGTTCGCTGGCGAGTTTAAAATAGCTCAACCACGCCATTTTACTGTTGAAAGGAGCAGTTGTATTTTTAAAAAACACGAAGTTAGTGCACGAACCTAGAATACTAGAGACGAAGTTTGCTCTTCACTTCAGGTTAAAGCATCAGAGTCAGTTTGCTTTTAACTACAATTAAATTCTTTTAACAATGAAAATATATGACCCTTCGATCAGTGAGTGCAAGTTTATGAATGATATAGTGACCATCGAGTAAGATGATACAAACCATTGTCTTATGATCACCCAAATAAGCAATTTTATGTGATTAGTAAATGTAATGTGGTAGAGAAACCGTAGAGCTCTATATTGTTTTTTCTAAAAAATTATGGCATCTGTTTTTAGTAAGTAAAATGTAATGAAAGTTATATCCTTTACTCACTGAAACAATAGGACTCAGTTAAAAATGATGATTTGAATATCCTTGTCTTCCTTGATGTAGACTCCCATTTAGTGTACACAGCACGAAGAGTTGTATTTTTCTAGTTAGTTGATATATATATAACAGGAATATTCTGATATAATAATCTACGAATGCAACATCCAGTATGTACAGTTCGTCAATCTTTTTTAGTCAATATGCTTCAGCAAAATATAATGTTTCGGTATTTAGTGCTTCACGCTACGCACAAGAGCTCTTCGTTCCAAACAGACAATAAAAATGAGAGAGAAGTGCTAACAGACACGACTGCAATTACCAAATGTAGTGTGCCCAGAATACTAATAGTGTATCTCTTTGTATGTGTGTCTGTGCGTGACAGAGAGAGAGAAAGAGGAATATTCCACGCAGAAGGAACAAGGCGAGAAGGCGTGCAGCCAGACGCACTCACAACTGAGAGCATGACAATGGCGTGGAGGGCAATGAGGCTGAGCCATGCAGGCCAGACACTGAGTAGCACTCAGCTGCCTAGTCACGCCTCATGCTGTGGAGGACGCGGTGTAAACAATCAACAACACAACAGGAATACAAAGGACTCAGCAACACACGCAGTGAGCACCGAGCGCCATGAGGCGAGCTCTGAGGCTGGCGTGACTGGGACACGAAGTCTTCTCCCTCCTTTGAGTCAGCGTTTTTATGTCAGTTCCCCCTGGATATTTGCTATAAATTGCAGGTGTTTTGGCTGGTGTTAAATTGTCATAAATTGCAGGTGTTTTAGAGAATGTTTATTTGCTGGCGACTGAAAAGTGTTTGGCAACTAGAGAGCGAGAAAACATTTAACAGCTTGAAAACAGAATGTGCAACAGGTCGAGAGTTAGAGAATGTCTAGTAACTTGAGAGTGAGAAAATGTCTAGCAGGTAGAGATCGAGAGAGAATCTCATCTCTAGCACTGTCTAGAGCTGCTGAAGACAGATAGTATGTAGCAGTTGGATACAAAAGGAAGATGTCTGGATCATACGTAGCAGTTCGAAAAAGAATGTGTAGTAGCTGGATTATAAATATTTATAATATGGAGAATAATTTTTAGCAGTTAGAGAGAGAGAGAAAATGTCTAGCAACAAAAGATAACACATAGCATCTGAAAACATAAAATATATAGCAACTGGAGACAGATATGTAGCAGATGAAGACCACAGAGCTGAAATGAAGCCCACGAGCCGTCATGCCTAAACTCATAAGAGATCCTGTCTCAGTGTGTTTTTTAATATTTATACACTGTCGACTTTGCTCGCTTTAGTTCTTTAATTTCAAAATTTAGAAGAGAGATATCAATCTTGTTCATGTTCAATGCTGAGATGTAGACAGGCGGAGATAGAAGTTCATAGGAGGACATTACAAGTGGTTTTACAACCGCTCGTAGGGTGTATCAATAGTTTTAGAGCAGTGCTGGACACTCGGTTAAAACATAAAATGTAAGAAGAAAAATATTGTTGATTTATTATCGTTTTTGCCACCCCCCCCCCCAAGAGAAAGACTCCGTCCACATACACATTCAAATGCATGTGTGGACATGCGGCCACACACACTCTGATAACCACAACACATTGTTGTCCAGCTGAAATAATTTGAAATGGATCCCAGAAACCTGAACTGGTCGACCTGCTCAATGTCCTCCCCGTTGATAATGAAAGGTTCAACTTTTTTCTGTCGAAGTCAGCTATAAACTCCTTGGTGAGGGTTCAGGCTACCTCTGGTGGTGCATAAAAGATATCTAAGGACTAGTCTTTCCAGAATTCGTTAATCGTTTAGTGACATCACTCTCTGGTCTTCTTGGGACAGGGACGATGAATGATGCTTTGAAACAGTGGGGAACGACAGAGAGCAGAGAGAAATGTTGAAAATATCTGGGAAGAGAGAAGAAAGCTGATCAGCGCAGTCTCAGTGTCAGGGCATGCGGGTTTCCTGTAGTTTTTGTTGCCTGAATAAGTTGCACACCTCTGCTCACCTATCACAGAGAGCTGGTAGGGGGATGTGGTGGGCGTGGCTGTCACTGGTGTGATACTGTCCCGGTCAAAGCGACCGTAAAATTCATTCAGCCTATCAAGGAGGTAGGGGTCCACATTAATTGGCGATATTTTCTTGCTGTAGCCGGTTTGCTAGCCACACCATACAACACGGGAGTTTCCGGACTGAAGCTGAGACCCGAGTTTGCACTTACCCCACTTTGCTCTGTGGCTTTCTGTAGATCATATTTACCCCACCTGAAGGTTGTGTCATTGCCGAAGATATTTTTCGCCTGCCTGACTGCTACTGCAGCTACATAGTTCATTATAGTTTATTATCAGTTAAAAATAAGAGCAAGTATTTTTTAAATAAGAAAATGTAAGACACGTAAGCCCAGCAAACCACCTTCTCACCATGAATATAGCTCAGGGGTCGGCCCTCGGACGTCCTTGTATTGGCTCATCTATCAAGTGGACTTGTTTTCATATTCCTTTTTAACCTAGGTTAATTTGATTAAAATTTAATGTATCAAATACGATTTAGAAATCGACAGTCCGTAACATTCTAATGCAGACATTGTTGAAAAATAAATAATAAAGCGGCTGAAATTCTAATATAGACAATGTAGAAAAATAAATGTCTGATGGAGCCGTGAAAGAGCATCGACAGCGGATGCCTTCAAAGAAATGGCTGGTTTTAAGGTTTTATTGTGTATAAATTTTCACATTCAATTCACATAAATTAGCGCCATTATGCACTCATTTTTTTTTCCATTCCATTTTTATGAGGTTTTGTGTGGTGTGTAGACATGTTACCGGCCCGTCATGATTTTTAGACCGGTTGACGAAAAGAAGTTTGCTCCTCCCTGAGATAGTTCCTCACAAACTTGAACATTAGACAGTGACAGGCGTAAACAGAGAGCATTCATGCCGAGCATTGCGCCACTTGCTCAGCGGGTTCATATATTATTTCCTGTGGGAGTGAGTGAGACACCCTCGCCACCAGCTAGCTAATCCCGGTGCGCAGTTAACTGCAACAGGTCACACAAACCACGGCGGTGAATGTGTAGTGAGATAGCTTATAGAGTATAGACCTAGCAGTCTCTCCCACCCAACGAATGGAGTAGTCATCTCACACACCCCAAACAGGTCCTGTGACTGGGCGTAGGTCTGTGGAAGTGATCACCAACCACCATGGACTTCAGCGTGGTGTGTTCAAAGGTATGGGTGAGTTTAGTTTAATAATTGTTCATGAAATGATATGTTAGCAAGTTACTATTTATTCATTTTATTCGCTGTCTATGCCTGCAAGGCGTGTTAGAGCCACTCGAGCATACCACGGACTGTAGTTTCGTACTGAATGACGAGCGCAGTGCAGGAAATAAGAGTTCGGCGGGGCTAGTAGGTCAAGCCGACTTCTTTCCTCCTACTTTCCTCCTTCTTTCCCTTCAAAGTGACAATGCTACGCCTTTGTATGGCGCGACTACTGACTGACATCAAAACACCAGTCATGAAAGGAATCGCGAAGCTTCCATGGAAATCAAGATATTTAACAGCGGGATAAAGCTAAATGTATTAGGAAATGTGATGAATGGTCTGAAGTATTATAGGGTAATATTATAAGTAATATTCTATGAAGTTGTATATGGAATATGACGAGCAAGTATACTAAAGTTGATGGTTTAGGATTGCCAAATTCGTTTGGTTTAGAGATTGTGTCTGTGTTTGAAACCGTCAGCTCCTGCCTCAAAGTCAGTCGCTTTCAGAAAATCGTGTGGGACCAAGTGTCCGCCTATTCCCCGATTCATACACTTTTTTGTCATGGTGTTATCTGATTATTGACGATTGTATGGTTGAATGTCAGTTTGTTTGTAGTCTTTCGAATAAAGCGCATTGAGCTTTTATCCTCGTGGGGAAATGCGCTTTACAAATCCAGTTAATATAAGATTTCTGGTGCAGGTACGTGTAAATGTAGAACGAGAGCATGAAACTTCAGAACCCCATTTACTTACAATTGCAGCTATAAGCACAAACACACACACACACAAACACACCAAACACACACACATTTTGCTCTGCTCCCTTTCCGAGGACTGTGCGACATTCGTTCTTGTATGATGAGGCGACACGCTGCCAGACTCTACTGATCCTCATGAACCCATGGCTGATGCTTGTCATCTGGATGGTCAGCAGTTGTTCAGTGACCATCATGCCCACGATCTAAATTAGTTTTATATTCAGGTTGTGAATGCGAGAACACAAGCGGTTGTGCCGTTCGATTTCTGCATTTCTGCATTTCTGCATACTAGTTTCAGAGCCCCGACACAATCACACGCAGCGTGTGTAAGAGCACACCAATGTGTAAGAGAACACCAGTGCCAGCTTTTTGCTTCAGTTATCACCAAAGGCTCCAATGTTAATGGAGGCAGCTCATCAAGAGAACATATTCCCTGTGTTGCAGTGTTGTGTATTATCGCGTGTTGTAGTGAGCAGAGTGCTATACAATGATCCCTCCATGACAACCTCCACCAGGCCGAGCAACTTTAACCTCATAAATTAGAAAAACGTCCGATGTAAAAGGAAGAACACACACACACACAAGGTTTTCTCCAGGAAAACGTATACTTGATATGTCAGATTTCCTCTTGCTCCAATCAGGTCAAAACCACTTTTAAAGCGACCTGTATGATGTATTCTTGACCATGTGATACCGCCACATAATTTTCTTTCTTTCTTTTTGGACCACCTAACTGAAGAACCGATGTTACATTTACAGCTTGGGAAAGGGAGGTCAGTAAAAGTGTTTCAATCACAACACACGTTGATAATGTAATGGGCAATGGGCACCCTCCGACAATATCAGCTGGAGGCCAGACCGTCAAAAATAGCGGATATAAAGAAATATTTTATTTTGGGCACGAGATAGGCTAGAGTCAAATGACTTACCGTAGGCAAGATTATTAAAATCATACTTACTAAAAGCACAAAAGAAAGTCCACTCACTACTCGACCTGATTGGAGAATACCGTAGACATATGGCAAATTTCGCAGACGTGGTGTTAGTGCTATTCGTATTTCGTGGTATCCCCCATCACCGAGCTTGTAGAAGGGAACGCCCCATCATCTATTCTTTTGGACAGGAGCATGTCAGACAGCGCTTGAAGAAAGGAAGAGTGTTGTTTTAACGTATCCTGCACTGGACATTTTGAAACCTTTTGTCTTACAGACAGACGCAGAGTTGCCCTCCTACAGAAATAAATTAATCAGCTTTCGTCAGTTATTTAAATCATTAGAAAACTTCTGGACAGAGAAAGTCGCTACAGTGAAGTGTGAGTGCCTGGGTAGTACTCAAGCTATCCAGATACCTTTATGATCGTAAGTTTGTCCTCCACACTGACCATCAAACCCCACATCTTTTTAACATCAACATCCTGCAAAAACTCTCGCATTTTGCGCTGGGCGATGGCCCCGGTAAGAATTCAAATTTGAAGTACAATCATACCCGAAATAGAATAGCAGATACATGAATAAGAAAACAGTATGCGCTTTACACATTTTGCATTTATTATTATTATCATCCTTTCCTGTCGCCATCGCAAATGGATCAGGAAATTTCATAAAAATGGAGTTAATGAGTTAGAATAAAATTAAATGTTAATATTTGTAAAATAGGAGGGAAGGAATGTTAGTAAATGATGACCAAATAATCCTTTGGGTCATCATTAGTTCAACTGTGATAGAAGCTAGTTCATTTGAAGTTACACCAGTAGGACTCCTTAGAACTGTCTATTGTCTACAGCAACAGTAGTGCAGCCATGAATGATGTCACTTTGTCTGAATATGTATGAACAAGGTATAAAAAAATCGTTTGATGGAAGGGAGGTGCGGAGAGAGAATCGTCAGTAGAGAGAATGACAGAAGAGTGACATGAGTCCTTGGACTGAGGAGTGGGAACAATTTTGTCAGTTTAACGCCCAGACATTTTTCATCATAATATTAAGAGAAGGGGAGAGCCACTGCCGAGACATTATGCCTAAATTTGTTTATAGAGGACATGAAGAAGGCTTTGCAGTTTGTGGTTGTGTTATTTCAACTGTGTATAATATATTAACTGTGTTGATACTTGAGTATATTCTGACTCCCAGTTTCTAATTGGATTATCTGTTTAGGAGCGATTGAATTTACTTGTGAATGGACATCATAGAGGACGAGTGAAATGTTCCTAATTCTGATGCTGCTAGTGACCGGAGGATCGTTTATATTGGAATAACTGTACCCAAGATTTATGCTAATTGTTAAATTATTTTACTTTATCTCTGTGTATCAACAATTACATAGGATTAGCCCACGATCAGATCGTTTGTTTTTTCGTCTGAGTAAAAGAACAAGTAACATCGCATGTGTGATAAGTGAGGCTGTGATAGTCTACTCGACTTTTAAACCAAACATGAAAGATTTTGGGGGCTTAGTGAGACACTACATATTGTCTGTAGACCTACTTAATGGACATTTATTTATAAAACACCTTTTAATACCAGGTTAGACAATATTGTTAAAATACAAGTTTGTTTTTTTTCAGTGCGGTATTGTGGTGATCATTTTAGCAGTGATTGCCATCCTTCTGTGGGCATTTTTACCAAGGGGAGGAGGAGGAAAAGAAGATGAAGGAAAAGGAGGAGGAGGAGATGTTGTCAAGACAAACATATTGATGAATCCTAGTTTTGAAGACGACCTGTACGGAACGTGGGACAACAAGAGCTTCTGGGTGGACCGCGTGGCAGAAGATGTGGTGCACGGCAACTTCGCGCTTAGAGCATGGAACAGGTTATAAGTTTAGTAGTTCATTACAGTAGTCGTAACAAGAACAGATTATATTTTAGTAATTGATTGCAGTAGTTGTAACAAGAACAAAACATGGAGCAGGTTATACTCTATGAATTCATTCAGTCTTTATGTGTGGTAATTTTTGTACGTGTCTCTCAATCTTGCGTGTGTGTATGTGTCCAGTGATAATACTGAGGCAAAGTATGGAATATTCGTTACACTAAATGATCTTCTACACTAAAAACACTTAAAGTCACGAGACAAATGTCTGAGTTCAAGAAGAGAAATCAAATTGTGTTGACAGAGATCGAGACACCGAAGGGCCTCAGCAGTTTCTCAACATCTCCAAAGGCGATCGCGTGGACTTCTCTGGATACATGAAAATTCTAAATGACATCAAAGGCACTCTGTTTCAACCAATTCAAGTGATGCTTCAGTTCGGCTGGGCTGACGAAGGTACTGTGCATCTTTCCATCTATCTGTCTTACTTTTATTTTACTGTGATCACAAGGATGTGACCTAACATTGCACCTGTATATCCAATACATCCTTAAAGAGACACCCACAAGGTTTACAAAGTACTGTTATGTCTTTAAAAGTAGTAAGTTTCTACTGTAATAATTTTATATATTTTTATTGTTCGTTGAAGATTTTTCGTGGTTCCTGATCTTTAACTGCAACGACGTATCTGACGTATTCTAAAAGTTCTTCTTCTTCTGGCTTATTGCAGATGCCACGGGTTCGTATGTGGTTGTCTACAAGGGTAAATCGCGGTCAGCAAACGGATGGATGATGCTGAACGGTAGCTTTCAGGCGCCGATGAGAGGTCAATGTTTTGAAATATTTCTTCTTGTCAACAACCCAAAATTTTGTGTGAAAAATGATTCAGGGCGTGATCATTGTAGTGTTTGCAGAAATAAATCCTAAACTTGAATGAAGAGTTAAGCGCGAGTACTTTTGTTTCATCCCTAAATCACCTTTGTTCTGCCCTTCCGTTGTTGATGTATACATTAAGTTTTAAAAGCGTATAATGACTTCATAAACTGGTAAACTTGCCTTGAACTTTTCTTTCGTCCTGCTGATGACCTCTTGTGTAGATGGTAGTCGTTGTACGCCTATTTGCATAGATGTTCGGAAGTGTTATCTTACACTGAGCTAGTCATTTCTAGAAAAATTGTACTATTTAAACAATGAAAAAGATCAGTCACTGACAAACAAGCTGCTGTTAGAAACATTTTAAAATGATGACACAGAAAGGCGACAGGAGGTAAATGTTCCTCTTTCTTCAGGGTGTCCTTCTATCTCCGACTTACATTCTCAGGATTTAGGTGTTTGTCTCTCATCGTTTTTTCCACCATATTTTTGTAAGCTTTTATGCAAATGCATTCCCAATTTATTTAAAATGTGTTTTAAGAATTCTTGTTTTGGTAAGTGGTGGAATACTGCAAGAATCAGTCTGTACGGTGTACGTATAAAACCAGTTTATCATTTACGTGCTTGAAGCACAAAGCGAAAAAACAAGCTGAAGTAGCCACAATGTTTCAGAAGACCTCGAGATGCCTGTGCTTAATGCAGGACATTATTAGAAATATGTTTGTATTTGTCAGAAAAGGTCTATATTTATGCTTTTTTTTAAACCAGCTGGTTTCTTATTTTTCACCTAGATTTCCTTTGGTGCCGGTTTATTATTCGTGGACCGCAGGCTAAACGTAGACTTCTTGGTGGACAACCTTCAGTTGTTCATGGTGCCTGAGAACTCCAACTGGCGAGCAGAAAGCTATACGAACATCGACACCTACAGAAAGTCTAACATCAACTTTGTGTGAGAGACCCTATTGTACAGTAGAGTGACCCAGGACCTCATGTAGTGGTTTTGCAGTACAATATAATAATGGTACATTACAGACTATATATATATATAGAGTACAGTAGGTGTTGTAAACTGAGTCTCCAGCTAATGTGGCAATCTCACGTATAGTTCCTATAGTTGATATAATAAACTATTTGAATTATGTAAATACACTAACTTGAAAAACTATTTTCAGAAGAGGTTATTCGTGTATTTATTTGCTTTCTATTTGTTTTGTACTACATCTAGGTTTACTGTGCCTTCTAATGTACCACAATCGGCTTTGGATGTCCAGGTAAGACATTTCACGCATTTTGCCCGATTAAACAAAACAATGAGCTAATGGCGTGTTATTAACTGTCATCAAATAAGTAAATACAAACGATACAAGTAACAAAAAAATCTTGGTTGTCAAACTGAACGTTTATTCCTGTTTTAATTTGTCCAAATCCATCAGATTCGACTGAAAAAACACAGTTTTGTGTTTGGTGTGCGGGCTAACGACGCTAACTTCCGAGCGAAAGACTACACATATTACAGAAATCTGGTATTCAGCTGGTTCAACACAATTACAATCAACTCCATTAATTGGAAATACAACGCCGGAAATGAGGTGTGCTTACCCTGCTAATCGTAGTCAAGCTTTCATAGTTCCTTGTATTTCTACTCTAGAGTAATAATTAATGTTGCAATAGCTAAACCCGTGCTGTGATAACTCTTTTATAATTATACTACAGAGTATTCATTGCTATCCTTGTAATCCTTCTGATCATTCTACTGAAATGTTTTGTTTTATAATACAAAATTAATTAGTTGTACAATGATTGTCAGTGTTGACATACTTCGTGTAACGATAATGCTGTTTTCATATGTAGTCTTCATGCAAATGCTTGCTTTAATTTTTTATATTTTGTTCGTGTTTTCTATAGCCTGTTAAACATATCGTTGGAACACTTGTGATATTTTAGGCAGATTTGTGATCTAGTGACATTTGTTTCCAGACAAACCCCAACTACAGTAAAGCTCTTTCTGCCATCGATGTTGTACGAGCCAATGGGTGAGTACGGTAAAGATAGTGTTAACCTTAACCCTAACCCTTAGGTCGTTGAGAAGCGGGGCGTGAGGTGTTAACACTCACTTTTCTCAGCTAGGTGGCTGGCTGGGTGGCTGGCTGGCTGGTGTGTTAATGTCTTGGTTGTTTTCTCTACACACGTTCAGGCTAAAGGTGCGCGCACACTGCATCCATCGTGACACACCCGACAATATTCCTAACTGGGTGACGGCACTGAAAGGCCAGGAGCTGAGGGACACGGTGGACTTCCACATCCAACAAATGGTCAACCTAACGAGAGGAAAGTAAGTTTCCCATGACTCGAGGTCCTGTACGCTAGATGTCGCCTTGTGTCATGAATGTCTGTTAAACGTCTGCACTGTCGCTGCAGGCTCTTTCACTGGTGCGTGATGAACGAACATCTTCAAGGAATGTGGTACGAGGAGAGGCTACAGGATCCTAACATCACCAAGAACATCTTCAAGTACTACAACCAGCAGAACCCGGATGCTAAGGCTTTCTTGAACGACTTCACTGGCGTGACTGCTGGAGGCAATACGCAGGTCTGAACACAACTCCCATTCTGCAAAGAGGATCAACCCTCAGTGCTATCTCTTTATGTGTGTTAACAACATTTTTTAAACCAAATCATTAAAAAAGAAAAAAAGGCAGAGCTCAAAAATGAAGAGAAAAAAGTCACACTCGTATCAATTCGTCCTCCTGCCTGCCATAATGGCTGTACCTATACATTTACTTGAATGCATTCATGTGTGCCTGCAAATTGTTTTTATGCATTCGTGTTGCCAGGCGATGTATGACATGTTGATGGAGTATAAATCAGAAGGTATACCCATCGACGGCCTAGGTATTCAAGGGCACACTAAAATTTCACTGCACCCGATCCTACTCTCATGAAGGTGAGTCATCGTGACCTAGTGATGTGATTTAGTTACATGCCATTTTCTTTGAAATGATGATATAAGGCCATTACACTAATGCAAGCCTCCTTTCTTCAGTCTACTTCTAAATCGTGACTATGGTGTGTTAGAAATTTGTTCTAGGTAAACAAAAATTAATACAAAATACTATTTACTTGTTGTTTCATCAATGCTGAGTTCGAATTTCGGACCACTTGTGCCAGATCTTGCGTCGGGAACAACACTGACAAATGTTTAACTCGACTTTTGACATATTCTTTGGTGTGTACAGCTGCGCCTGGACTACCTGTCGAGGGCAGGAGTGGAGCTGTTCATGACGGAGTTTGACTTAGCCTGGCCTGACGTCGTGCAGCGCGCAGACTGGCATGAGGACGCCATGCGGGTATTCTACGCCCACCCCGGGTTACACGGGGCCGCAATCTGGAGTCTTCTAGACGTTGAGACGGACGCCAACAAGGAACTATTCCTCGAGAAAAATTTCACGGTATCTTTTTTAAAATTTTTTTTACCTAAGGTGTTTGACCATAAGAAACACTTTATCACCTTGCTTTCAATCTGTAGATAAAAACTAAAATATATACATGCGAATTCGCGACAGCGGGTAGAATAATCCAACTAAGGTTGAAATAGTTGATAAACGTTATAATTCTTCGTGATTTTACTAAAATAGTTATTCATTAGGTGACAAAGAAAATCTGGAGCGTTTTTTTTTTAAAAAAAAAACCAAACAAACAAAAAACAGATGTCAATAGGTATTAGCGAAGTAGATGTACTCTGTAAATGACGTTTTCTGATAAAAATAAAGGAAGATAAAGTAAATCGTTTTATGAAAATAATGTTTTGCTTTGTATAAACATTAGATGCTCGAGCCAGGTCAGCGTCTGGGCTGCCTTCTCAAAAGGAGTGGACAACAAACGTAAACAGGAACCTGGGTGATGGGTTAACATTCAAAGTTCGTGCTTTTCAAGGCGACTACGAGGTGATTGTAAGGAGGTCTGGTGTGGCGGTACAAATAGTCAACTTTACTCTGGGAACCACTGACATTGAGCAACAGATTGAAATCACCTCCAGCACCGGTAAGTTCGATGATTTTTACAATGACCCATTTCGTTGACAATATTTCTTTCCTTCGCTTTTTGCGGCTAAAATTTCAATGTCAACTGAGTAAACTTTCTGATTTTCTGCAGACCCACGTCGATGCACACAAAGTCGTTTAAACAACTTTCTATTTCCATTCACGTCAAAGGAAAGAGAAAGTCCAACAGCCTGAAGACTGTATAAATAGTGTTTAGCAAGATGGACCCCTTTCAGATCTTATTGTCTTCTCCTTCCGCCTTCTCAGTACAGATCCTAAACTAGGTTCTGGAGAACAATAGAGAAACGGATCCACAACAGAAATATGCGAATGGACATTCGTCACTACCCGTGTATACTAGAAGGACATAATTAGTGTTAACTAACTCATCTCACTCCATTAGTAAATAACCATTACCTAAACTAATACTATCTTATCATTGCTGCTTAGTTATTATCTCCTTAAGTTGATACCGTCAGCGATCTACTGGTCACTGTCCACCAGGCTATGACATCTTTACCTAAGTAAAAAGACAATAATCAAAGAAAAATTATTTAAAATTATTTTTCAATTCAAAATTTGTAATATTTACTAACTAGAGCTAATCTGAAAGCAGATGCACTAATAGTTATGCAGCTCTGAGCTCTAACTACACCGCGATTGAAGGCGTGTATATCATGGAATGTACTCATTGTTGAGCAGAGCCAGTGACAGTCACGGAGACGCCGGACTATCTACCCATGTGTCGAAGTCATCGTGCCCAGGCCAGTCTAGGGTCTACAAACACCACAACCACCGACACCACCATGGTTTGTCACACTGTCGTCAGCGCCGTGTCTGGCAAACAAGAAAACGATAACGTGTCGGTGACTTGTGAAGCAGGCGAGGTGATGACAGGCTGCACAAGTCTGCATGGGGTGAGCTCTCCACAGGCTTCTTCTCGGTGCCTCACCATAAAATGTTGAACTGGCATCTATAGAAACATTTATAACAAACAAACATAGTACTTGCTTAATAGTGAAAGTACAAACAGCAAAATAATAATAATATATGTGCAAATATATATGTATAACGCAGAATCACGATGCAGAACACGAAGGAACGGAAAGATTGGGAAGATCCACACACACGCACATATAAGAGTGAAGTAAAAACAAAACTAAAAAAAAAAAAACACCATATAACTGATCGCAATAAAACAAGAGTGTATCAGAAATATTTCCTTGATCAATTATGTCAGTGTCGTGTGTTCACATATCCTAAATGAAAATCCCTGTTGCATGTGTGTCTGGTGTATTCGCAGAACAAGGAATGGACGAGAATGGGAGAACGCATCGTGTTCAACAATAGTGTCCCAGTGTGCACCGCTTACAATGGTCGAAACTCGCCTGCAGGTGAGAGATCTCAGTGGCAAGAGCTGTACCTCCAGTGTACTGCTACAAAGCCATAGACATGTAGATACAATAGATATAGCGACAAACCCCAAAATCAATGTCGATTCTTAGTACAAATCCACAAACCATCCTTACTGCAAAGGACAATAAACGGTATACGTAGAGCAGAGGCTCCTGGTCAGAGGTACCCGCCTTCCCCAGGTGGTGGAAGGTAGAATTTCAATATGTACGGGTGCGCATAATGCATACGGGTGTAATTGCTCTGCGCGTAACTTTTAAAATAAATATGCAAGAATTTATTTAACTTTTAATGTGCAACTGTTGGATTGGCGACGTTCATAAATGATTTTTTTTTTCTAACATGGTATGTACAAAAAGAAAAAAAAACTCTCAAGTTATTTTCAAGTGTAAACTGGTTTTCTTAACATATACATTAATCATTAAAATAAGGAGTATTCCGCGAGTTAGTCTGCCGAATATCTGTTGCAGGTGTCACTGCGGAAGCTCGGTGCTGCAAGGTGTCTGGACTGACGTGCGACTACCGCGTGGCTGGACCATCCTCCGCCTTTGATGGCGCCCAGGCCGAGGCCAGGTGTCCTGCCAACACCCAACCTCTGGGTTAGCACCACGCAGAAACTTTAAGCAGCTAAAGCCATGTTACATACGTAGACTGCAAAAAATGCTAAAGAAAACGTGTATCAGTACCGAAACACGAACATAGGTTTGAAAAAACTTTCAGCAGCGAGATGGAGCATTTGTCTCTGGAGTAACTCATTGATCGCTTTGAATTTATAAAATATGTAAGCACAGGACACATAAATCTAGTAATGCTTTGTAATAACGTCAATTAATTCTTAGCTCATACAATCAAAGTTATTAATTAGCGAACACATGCATTTCACTTACCGACATTTATGAACTTTTGTTGACAAACAAAAAGCCAGTGTGTTGTTTAAGACTGTTAAAACTACATGTACAGCTGGTAATTATCTCTGTTTCTTCGGTAGGATGCAGCTCCTTCAGCCAGTACCCAGACATGGATGGAGTGTATCCCGACAAGACAGAAAATAGCTGCATCGCGCAAAGCGGAGAGCCTGCCTTCACCAACCCTGCAGAACGCTCAGGTCTGAGTGCATTCTTGCATGAATTTATTATGACAGAGGGATTACCCACGAACTAAAAAAAAAAAAAAAGAAAATTAATAGTTTCATCCTTTCCAGTCGTGAACGGTGAAGTTAGCTGCCCTGGTTGTGACAGATTACCTGATGTCCTGTTCTAGTTATTGCCCCTGACTCCTTGGGTGACGTGGAGGGGTTATTTGCCCCTCGTTATTCTGTCTGCCCAGGTTGGCATTCTATTACCATCGCTCATCATTCGCTTAAATTCAGAAAAAGATCGATTAATATCTGCCCTTCGTCTGACGCAGGTTCCATTGTATCAGCAGCATGTTGCTCGGCACCAAACCTTACTTGTATCGTGGTGATGTCGGTGAACTCTTCTAGCCTCGTGTATGGTGACAGCGTGAGTGTCACCTGCCCGACCGGTGTCATGGTGTCCTGCAGCTACTGGGCTGTTAGTGGTAAATCTGCCGGTGCCACGATTCTCAGTGAGTTGACATTAGACCATGGAATACATTCCATTTTCTTTGCCGTTTTACTGACACAAATTTAACTATATATTATCAGAGTTTAACTGACGAATCTATGAATTGAATCCTGTGAAAGAACATCGCCTTCTCAAGAGGAAAAGAGCTCATGAAAATAAGTTTTGAGGTCTATATTGTGTGGGGGTGAAATATTTGCAATATTTGGGCAAAAGTAGTCATTTACTTTTATTTGAGCTCTGTGTACATTTATTCAAGATCTATGAAAAAACTGTATGAGAGAACTGCTAATCTATCCTGGCTTCTGAATTTTAAAGAATGTGACATTTGTGGCGGTTTTGTGACTTTTTTCTCGAAGATATGAATAAGTAGGCCAATTGAAAAAAAAAAGCTTTTAAATATGATTTACTATATCTGTTGTTCCATTGATGATTCTATTTTCTTGCAGTTGAGAAACTTAAAGCATTTATTTGTCATTCAGTCCTTAAGTTTATCTAAAACTTTTCTTCATTTGTTCCTGACTGAGTACTTTTCTCTTTTTTGCGTGCGAGCCATATGGTCCTGTATAAATTTCGGTTTTACTGGCTTTACACTTTTACAACACAATTCATTATTTTAAAATATGTCACTTTTAGGTGATGGACGCACAGATAAATGCGTAACCTACATGGGGGCCAACATGCCTGCCGGAACCAGCGGCACCATAGCAAGAGCAGTGTGTTGCACGATTAGTGCTTAGGATGCCTACATAGAAATACACCTAATGAGTAGTAGTAGGTCAGAGGTCAGGCACTCCTTGTGTTTTGTACATTGAGATAATCTATTCTGAAAAAAAAACCAACCAAAAAATATTTGAATTCTTCCTCAGAGATTTTAGATTAATTTCGAATGGTTTTGTTCAATGTAACATTTATATGACATCGCGCGGATGTAAATGAATGTGTGAGAGATGTCTGTGAGAAAGTGAGAGAGGTTTTAGTGAGTGTCAAATATAGTTGTTCGAGGGTGGCTGTATAATTATGAGTGCATCTAAAAAAAAAGTGCAGCTAAAATGAATTAACTACTGTCAAGTGTTTATGGTGTTGATTAATTCTGTTCGGTTGATATGGACAAAATGTTTGATTCCTTGCGTTACGTGTTGTTACATTTGTTTTGTATAAGCGCGTCTTCTTCAAAGAATGGGGGATGCTGCATTATCTGTATATTAGTTACCACAAATGTTAATTCCTTATCTTCTGGAATAAATGGTCGCTCGGTTTCACTATGATTCTTTGTTTTGTCTGAGTGCCTAAAAAGATCAGCAGTAATTTAACAAAATAAGCATGCTGAGCCAAATACATGTACACTATAGCCACGTACGGACCTTCATTCCTGGGTGAGTCGTGGTCTCGGTGTGAGTCTCGTCTTACCTTTAGAGAGTCACGTGCTTAACAATCCGTTGGTTGGTAAGATCTACAATTAGCACATACATCATCTGTTCACAGACGTAAATGAATTCGAAAAAAAAAAAAAAACCCGAAAGGTGCAGACTGTTGCATCATTGAAAGTCATACCAATAAAGGGAGATGTCGACACTTGGCATTCATATCAATTCCGAAAGCACTGGTAAAAGTTCTGTCCCTTGGCCTAACAGACTGCGGGGATCGGCTTTATTCCTTGATTTTATTTCTGTATTGTGTCATGCTTCGATTTGGATAAAAGTGTTTGACCTTAATGTTTAAATGTGTTTCTGCTGCGTTTGCTCTCTTCTTCTGGTTTGCAGCTGGAATGTATTTAATGTTATTTTAAAGTGCGATCGAGCTGTTTGGATCTATTGGCTGCATGGATTCCACTCCCCCGCGCTTCACTCGGTTTGGCAGTAACCTTGGGTTTCGGAAATAAACTAAAGTGACGATCACCTTTTTTGCGGTCTGATATGATAACATTTATCGATATATTCTAGGTATTTTCTTATGTCACTATAACCCTTATTCCCTGGAGTCATTACTGTTAAATCACGAATTCTACAGTGATCGCCCGGCCCTTACAACTGGCCAGCACACAGAACCTTACACTCGCACCTATTGCCTGAATGCTTCTATAGCAACTTTGTATATGATTTCTATGCTGTTCTTTGTTCGAGCGCATTGATTACGTACATTGCCTATAGCCAGTGCTCGAACAATGCATGGCTTTATTACCAATTGTTGTAATGGATATACCCATATAACGTCTCAAATTAATAACGGTGGTCGAGTTGGTTCACGCTTTAGTTGCCCGGTGAACGAGTTCAGTTACAAGCTAATAAAAAAAAATCCTTATTCGTTTCAAGCGTGTGTTTATTCTATTTATAACATTTTTGACAACGACAAAATACCAATAGTTATATATTTCAGCACACATGTACGATAACGATCGACTTAAACAGCTATAGTGTTCGATTTTGGAACTCGATCAGGTTAACGCTGCAAGCCTACCCATGTTATAAGCGCGACAATTTTATATCATATCAAAAGTGACAGTGAATTAAATTTGTTATGACTTGTTTTGATTCTCGTAGCATCTGACTGCTGCCTCAGCAACTGCTGCAGCAGACTACGGATATCAAGTGAGGCATCATCCGGGTTCTGGTTAGCCTGCAAAATGGCGACAGAAGGTCTTAGAGTCGAAAATCCTGAATCAGTTGAAGCTCTCACTCGTGAAGCAGAAGCCCTAAAGGCAAAACTTGCGGAAGAAAAGGCAAAATTGAACGATGTAGACAGTAAGTTCAAACCGAAGACGATTCAGTAATAGTAAACGTTTCGTTGTGGTCACAATTTATAAATAACTCCTTTTTCCGACGAAATGTCGTCTGCAATAGATTTCGTTAGTTTTAAATAGTGAAGACAAAGACTGACAAATGCTTACCGTAAAGGACGAACGAGTGAAAGCGATTCTTGCCTTTAGTTTAATGGGTTTCTGTCACAGTTATTGTGATTCTAGACGGCGTCCAGTTGGGGCAATTTGTTACAATATATATATTACAGAATCAACTAAGACCTAAATAAGAAATCGATTCAGCATTGTTATGTTGAACAACATTGTGTTAAGATGTGTTTGAGTACATAAACTATACATTTATAAATGTGTAATAATAAAATACGTGTGTGTGCGTGTGTGTGCACTGTGCACGACAGTGTGTGATGCCAGCAAAAAGATTGAACTACTGCAGCAACTAAACATCAAACCACGACGAGTGCTAAAAGGCCACCAGGGGAAAGTGCTTTGTATGGATTGGTCATCAGACAAACGACACATCGTCAGCTCCTCACAGGTTTAATTTTAATGTTTAAATATTTTTTAAAAAATCAGCATCATCTCATACTCTTTTTTTTATGTATGATTGTTGCAAAAATCAGTGTAAATGTTTACTATATCATCATTGTTCATGATTTTTCTATTTTTCTTATGTTTTAGTTACATGAAATCCTTACTTGTTTGGGGATGGAGGAGGGAAGACTGCAGTTGTCTTGCTGAACTGCTTGAGCAGCATATAAAACAATAGTGCACCACAGATGACAGATTCCCTAAAATATTGAACATGGTGAATGCAAAGCTTATTTCAATCATTAGTGGACTCATATTTGTAGGATTTTTCCAATGAAATATCATCTTGAATTAATTTAAAAATTTTAAGCAGTGAAGACAAGAACAAGAAATGCTTACCTCAAATGACTTGCTAGCAAAAGCTGTTCTTGTCTTTATTTCAGTTAAGCAGGTGTCAGACGCAGCTAGATTAACTGCTTTTCTAGCTTTTCCTATTCTGTAGGGGTAAATGCAGACTGAGTATAAATAATCATATAACAGTTACATTAGCTAGACACATTTGCAATTTCATGAAAAAGGTTTTAATTGTCTTTTTTATATCTTTGGCTGCTTTTTAGACAGTATTAGGATAAAGGTAATTTTTACATATTTGCTATACAGGGTTTTAGCGAATATTTCGGTTAACGATAAAAAAAAAACTCGGATAACGAACAAAATTTCGGATAACGAACGGAATTTCGACCAGCATGTCATCATCGCGCTCAGATACGATCGGTCGTTTCCTTATCTATGCGCATTCTTCTTATTTAGTGATTGATGTGCTTTCTTTTAATAAGATAATCCTCAATCATGGCTCCAAAGAAGATTAAGAGCAATTAATACTAGTGAGGTAATGACAAGGAAGCGGCCAACAAATGAATTGAAAAAGGAAATGATTTCAAAGTATGAAGGTGGCATGCGTCTGTCGGATATGTGATGTCGTATTACCGAAGAGTTTTACAAAAAAGGCAGAAGCAACAGACACTGGACAAGTTTTTTCCTTTAACCTCAAAGCTACAGAAAAAGGAAGTTATCCCCGATTTTATAATGTCACGTGTGCTCATGGAGGGGGAATCAATTCCACCCCTTCCTCCCCACCTGCTTCCAACCACGCCGTCAAAACGGCAAATTTTCTGATGTTTAAATGCTTTCGTTAATGTTTTTATGTTTATTTAACTCCATTTATATTGCACTATAACTGTTCTCATTAAAACAAATACCTATATAGCCTGTAACTTTCAAATATTAGCAAGTCAACAGGGGCTGGGAACCAATTAAATCTATTTCCTTTATTTCTTATGGAAAAAACTGTTTCGGATAACGAACATTTCGGATAACGAACAGGTTTCCAGAACGGATTAAGCTCGTTAACCGAGGTTCCACTGTACTACTATTTGTGCCAATGTCAAGTAAACCTGAAAAATAAAGTTTCAATAGTTTTTTAAACTCCTATTTATTTCCCATTCTCTTTGTATTGACATAGTTGTTACACTCAGTCTCAGTCTTCTGGAGTGATTGGTGGTGCTGTGGCTAAAGTACCTGCCACCTTGACAGAATTTGGTTTTATGGATTTGGATTTCAGTGCTGATACAACTGTTTCTGTATGTGACACATTTTCATGGGGCTCACCATCAGTGGTTTTCTCAGGGTATTGTAGTTTACCCCATTGTCTGTGTCATCATTCTACTCATCATCATCATCAACCTCGAAAAATAAATAGGCTTGATTTCTGCAACTCCTTGTTTGTTTGGTGTTCTGCATACCTTCTTCAGAAAGTACAGAACTCTGTTGCACGTCTGGTGCTTAGAGCTAAGAAACAGGACCACACCACCCCTCTCCTTCATTTTCTGGACTGTCTACCCATCCATTCTCGCATCCAGTGCTTCTCTTACCTCCCAGCTAGACAACTCCTTGTCTGATGATCTTCTTCTTACTCTTCTTGTCACCAGAACAACAACATATTTCCACAGGATTTTTAGTTATTGTGCAGCGAAACAATGGAACTCTCTCCCGTTCCATATCCGCCACCTACCCACTATTGAATCCTTTAAACGTGCACTGAAAATGCACCTCTTCCATAAACATAACTCCTAACATCCTTTCTCATAATGCTAGTCCTTCTTCATAACCTTCTTTTTGCAGTATCATGTTACTATCAGCCCTCGTTCTTGTTATCTGGTTACTCTTTGTTTTCAGCATTTGATTTTATTCTGTGTTAGTACTGTTGTTTATTCTTTTATAGTTCACATGTTATTTGTTTTTTTTTCTGTCCTTGTATGCTGTCCATGTTTCTTCCTTGTTCTTAAGTGCTAAGAGCTTAAGAACTTCTTAGGAGTGCAAGTATGCACTTTACAAATTTTGTATTTATTATTATTAACGTTTGGGAAATACAGCAGGCTTTTCATTTTGAAAAATGGTATGGATGATGAATATTTCGATAAATGGAGCCCTGCTTCCATTGCTTATCTAGGAATAACACTTACTTTTATTGGGTTATTTGATTTTACTTTCTTTTCCAAAATGGCATATACACATAAATAGCTACCAATCAGTGATGTCACAATATAAAGAAAAAAACAGTTATACTAAACCACTGAAATAAATTTTTAGATTGCTTATAATTGGAGGGAAGTGATCACGCAATGGTAATAGAGTGTGATACAAGTAATAAATTTCAGGATAAGCACATGACAGGGGCAAAATTGCTGGTTGGCTATGCATAATGTCTTCACAAAATGATGTGCATACTTTTTGCACATAGAATATTTGGGCTGCCATTCAGAATGTGCATTTGCAATTACAGCCTTTCTCCACCAAATTTGATTTTTCAGATCAACTTTGGAGTGCCTTTGTTATAGCAGGAGTTAGAAGTGGAGAGGTACTTGAAACATTCAACATCAGAATTTGGGTTATGGAGTTTGGATACCAATTTGTAATTCCTATTGGAACCAGTGAATAAATATGCATATAATTAAAAATACATGCAGTAACCATTTTTTTCCTTTTCAGGATGGCAAAATGCTTATTTGGGATGCATTTACAACTAATAAGGTATCTATTAAGTAATGCTAATAGATTTACTTTTAATGTTTTAAGTAACAACACGAAGAGGTATTTATTACTTGTCACTGCTCTTTACAAAGCATGCTTTGTCACCATCAGTTCTAGTATTTATTGCCAAAATATTGCTTTATATTGATTTATTCACGTATATACACCAGGTGACACTACACATAAAATACTTTAAAGTTTGAATGGTCAGTAAAAGGGGGAGATAAAAATTAAGGTGGTGCCAGTAACTCTGCAACTGCTGGTCACTCATTCTTTTTCTCACCTTTCTCCCAGCATACTCTCTCTTTTTCTTTCTGACATTTCTGTGGGCAAAAAGAATAATCCTGCCAAATTTGTTTAGGATTATACAAACATAGAAACATGGCCACACTCAGCTTTATAAGATTTGGAAAACTCTACCTTGTGTTGTAATTTTTAAATGTAGAAACCTTGCATCATTGTCATCATAAGCAGCAACACCACAATTGTACACAGCACATTTGTATACATGTATAAATGGGCCACAGATTGTTAACACCATGCACATGATTGAAGATCAGAGCTGATACTTTAAAAATTTACTCTACAATCTTCAGGTTTAAACAGTCTAATTCAGTTTAGAGGATTTTTACATTAAGGAAAGTAATATGGGTAATCATTTAAACTGATTAACTGTTTTGGAATATTTTACAATTGTCATTTGTAAGTAGGAAACTTGCCTTCATAATATGCAGTTCACATGTGACAGTCAAAAATAATTCACAATTTTTTTTTTTTTAACTAGGAACATGCAGTCACTATGCCAACAACATGGGTAATGGCCTGTTCCTACGGACCTTCTGGGAGTGTTGTGGCTTGTGGGTAAGCAATTACTTTTTCTGATAAAATTTATCGCTACCATCTGAATGAGTGTAAATCATATTTTAAACTTGTGTGTGTGTGTATATATATATGTGTGTAATTTTTGCTTTTTTCCTTTACCTCTTACGCTGATCTGGGGTTGGAGCTTCTGTTGTGAGGGATGCATGGGATTAAATAAACTATTATTAGCATAAAAACATCTCCACTTTAAACAAAATCTTTCACAGTATAGAATTCCAGATAAGCACATACATACAGGAGATACTGAAGGAAGAGGAAAATGAACTTTAGCCATTTGTTTGCTGACATGTTTTAGTGTATGTTCATGTGTGTGTTATATATGCATTCTGTATTTGTTTCAATTGTGCATTAAGTGTTTTGAGTCTGAAAATAAGAAAATATTTGTAAAGCACTGTGCCTGCTGAACCATGAAAAAATGCGCTATATAAATCTGCATCATGAGTATGATTTTTGTTGGTATTTATGTGTACTTATTTCTCCTTTTGTATGCCAATGATACTGACATACTTGTGGAAACTGCCAATGATATGAAGAAAGCACTGGATTTTCTAAGTGTTTATTGCAAAAAGTATGGTCTGCAGCTTCAATGTAAATTTAAATGTTTTTACTGATGTACTATATATCACCATAATGTTCAAAAAGTGAAATTAAAAATATTGGACAGAGTATTACTTACTGTGTTAGAAAGCCGAAGAAACTCAGAGGTACTGAGTGTTCCCCTAACCAATAACAAGCATGACTACCTTATTCTTTTTGAAGAAGTAAAAGCATCAGTTTTTCTCTCACTCAGCACCCTTTCCATGTTGCCCATATTTTTCACAAAGTGAAAGGAGGACATGTCATCACCAGAGCATTAAGTTCTAAGACAGGAACTTCGACGCATTTTACAGATTTTAAAGAAATGTTAATCTTATATTATTTTACTACAGGTCCTTTAGCAGCTTATTTTAATTATTGTTTTGCAGAGGACTAGATAACAAATGTACCATCTATCCACTTAGTATGGATGAAGACCCAGCCACCAAGAAGAAAGCTGTTGCTACACATACCAGCTACCTCTCTTGTTGCTCTTTTACATGCTCAGACCATCAGGTACGTATCTTTATTTGTTGAGGCAAAGTGTGAAGAAAAAGATGTGTCGTTTCTAGGACATTTCCTCCTTATTCTCAATGGTAACCATTTAACCCATTTATTTACCTAGTAAATGTCCAGTTGCTCTAATTCAACATATCATACATATACAAAAAGTGTGTTTAAAGTTTTACACCTATAAATGCACAATTAAGACATCATAAATCACACAAAAGAGACTCTTTTAGTCACAAAGTTTGCAAACATGTTAATATTTTAAAATTTTCTCTCTATAAATAAATGAAACAAAATAATTCAACAATGTACAAGTTAAACGTAATTCAGATTCATTTAATCATATTTTTACAGTAACTTGCTATCATCTTTCACACATCATTGTTTCATTATTGAAATAAAGAGCATGCTACCTGTTTTTATATAGTAACAAATAGTAAATACAGTAAATTTTCTCTATTAAGACCTACATTTAGAGGAACATTCTAGTGACTGGAAAAATTTTTCAGGAAAAACAGGAAAAAGGCTTTGTGTGTGGTAGTGGCTGGAGGATTTGATGATTTTCAGGCCACAAGTGGCTAGCTTGAAGAATGAATGAAATGTCATAATGTTTACTAGTCATGCCTAACTGGCATGAGAGGGGAGGTCAGCCAAATCACCATTGACAATAGGCTTTGTCACTTGCCACATTTGTGTGAAGGTTACGCCCCTGAGATTGTGTTTAATGCTGACAAAACTGGACTTTTGTATAGAAATTCCATCTAACTCAATGATAATAAAACGCCAAGATGCACCTGGGATAAAAAAAAAACTGCTAAGGAGAGAATCAATGTCTTGGTATGTGTTAGTGCCAGTGATGAAAAACTGAAGCCATTGGTTGTTGTGAGGGGTGCAAGACCAAGATGCTTTCGTGGCTTTGCAAATGTTGGTGTTGATTATTTCAATGACGAAGCATGGGTGAATACCTCTATTTTCACAGAATGGGTCAAAACACTAAAAAAACAGGATGTCCATTTTGAAACAAAAGATTCTGCTGTTTGTGGGCAGTTTTAGAGACATTGAGCATCAGAAAGCTTGTTTCAAACTGCAAATGTAGTTTGTTAATTTGAACAGAATAGTTTGCCAATGAATCCTCATTTGTACAAGTCCCTTGTAATACTGGTTTTGTTTTATGGATATGAAATATAGATTGTGCTTGCTGATATGGAGAGGAGAATCCAGGCAAGAACAAGTGCCTGAAGAGGATGCTGAAGAACATAAAAGGAACATAAAGCCAATGACTTTGTATGAAGCACAGTCGCCACCCCTGTAGGACACCAGGAACAGTCGTGTGTGAGCTAGTCATGTTTGGCCATATGATCTGGCATGACACTCTTTTGAAGACTGTCTTTCAAAATACCTTGGAAGGAGGTTGACGCTGTGGTGGCCAGAGGAAAAAACTTGCTTATGAACGTGAAAGAGTGGACAGGTTCTCCTGTGCAGGACTTGCTCTCCATTGCCTATGACAGGCCTGAGTGGCAGGCCTTGTCAGCTGCCTTGTCTGTCCATGCATGTGCATGGTGCTTCGATTTTGGAGACTGTGTCATGTCATTGGGTGGTATAACATGAGAACCAAAAGCCTACACACTAGCTGGTTTTGCACTCATGTGATGTAGTGTATTTCCTCTAGACAACCTAGCTGTTAAACAAGTACTTGACGTCCAGGAGTATTGAGGAGGGTAAGATTGTGAAAGAGTATGGTTGCCACCCTTATAAAAGCTGGCTCCAAAAAAAGTGAGGGCTCTACTCCTCTACTTTACCTAAAACAAGTTGATGAAATATTAAGACTGCAATTCATGCAAGCTGATGATATGTTCTGTTTTGGTGGTTTTAGATACTTACAGGCAGTGGAGACAGCACATGTGCACTGTGGGATGTTGAAAGCAGTCAGCTAATACAAAGTTTTCATGGTCATGCTGGTGATGTCATGAGTATTGACCTTTCACCCACTGAAACTGGAAACATTTTCTTGTCAGGGGTAAGAAATACTTGGAGGCTTCATCAATCTCTTACTTTTTAATCACTTTTCAGTGTTGCAGCTATAAACTTCAAAGTGTAAACTTCAAGAATAGTATGTGCAATAAAGTTAATACTTGATGATGAAGGCTATTTGAAATCTGCTTAATTCAGATAGTGTTCACAATCAATCTTTCACACTTGACAACCTCATCTATATTTCTCAGGTGTATGTTCTGTCCTCAGGTTTAAGCTGCAGTTTGTTAGACATTTACAGCCTAAAATATATTTTGGCTATTTAACAAGGGTATTTTTAATTACTAATTAGTACTGAGAAGCTGAAACATAATTGGTCTAATAGTGAATGTGTGCTTGTATTTTAATTTTTTAGCTTAAAATATTAAAACTATAAAATCTCTTTTCTGTTCCTTTAATTCTGGTCTTTTTTATATAGATTTTTATGAGGGAAAAAAACTCCAGAATAGTAATTGATTTGGTAGTTATCTGTGTGTGCATATGCCAAAAAAGGAAAAACCTTTATTTTATGGGATTTTATTATTGAATCTGATAGAAGAAAGAATAATCAAATGAAATGTTAAAAACATAATGGTTTGATTCAGCAGATATCTCTACAATAATAGAAGGGGTACAAAAATATAGCAGGACAAAAACAAATTAATTAAAGTGAAAATAACCAGGCTGAAACAAACCTAGCCATGACCTATAGTTTATTGCCTCCTTTCTTTAATGTATAATTCCTATGTGAAAGATGGAATGACTAGGAATGATGTTAAATTCATTGTCTGAATGTGTGTGTGTGTGAGACATCAATAATTTTGTGATGGATTGGTTGATGAATGAAAGGGAGGTCATCTGCAGAGTGAGAAAGTTAAGGAAAAAAAACACATCTGAGGTAAAAGCTTGTATGTCCCGAGCGAAAACAAATAGTTTTTGTTTATTTTTGTTTGATGGAATTTCAACTGTTGCCAGTGACAATATATAAAGTGATATCATTCTAATAATCAGAAATCAACACACATGCTATATGAATGCAGCTTATGTTTTAGCTGCCTTAGCATGTCATCATATACAAGCAGAAAACACAACTTCAACAGTCTTTTTTTTATAAATTTACATAAAATATTACTTTGCATTGTCTCTTCAACATTTTTTAGCATAAATCCATGCTAAAATGAGCAAATGATAACCATCGACAGTTTGGCATTAGCCATAATCAGATCTGATTATCAGATACTTTCATAAGCTCCAAAACACCAAACTGAACGCTTCATTTAGTTGTTGCAGATAATTCATAGCAAAATAATCCCCAAAGGGACCAGAGGCTTCTTCCCTTATTTATTTTTGCTTCTTGTTGACAAAATGTGAAATGAAGCAATACAGCCTAATAATCTTGCACATGTAAGTACATAACAGGAGAAAATTAGTTCAGGACAAAGTCTGGCAAGAAAATCTTTTCAAATACACATTCATCTGATCAAGTTATTTTACTTTTTCAGTATTTATGTTTGTTCTCATGAATATTTGTGTGTGTGTGCAATGGTGCATGTGCAAGTATATGTATTGGTGTTTGTCTCAGGGCTGTGATAAAGTGGCCATGGTGTGGGATATGAGGACTGGGGAGTGTGTGCAGATGTTTGAAGGCCACGAATCTGATATTAACTGCGTAAGATTTTACCCCAGTGGAGATGCCTTTGCCACAGGTTCAGATGATGCTACGGTAAGTGATATAACTTTATATAATGCCATATTAGTGAACTTTATTTTTATTATTACTAATAAGTGCTGTGTTAAGTATATTACTATTCTTAACTCCCTGGTAATACAGTCTGTCATGCTAACCATCATGTAATGACTTCATCTTACACTTTTATAATACCTACATCCCTTCATACCTTCATCCATTGCTTTACATGCTACTCTTGTACCTCATCTTTATGTTGTTCAGTGTGCGTATATACCTCACTGTCCACTGGCTGTTATCTTTCATTTATTATTTGTCTGCACAGAGAGTGCAATCTATTTTAGTCGTAATGCTGCGCATTAAGTTCACATTATTATTGAGGGCATTGTCAGTATGGTTAAGTAGTAATAACACTCTCTTGATAGTAGTAGTAATAACACTCTTAATAGTAGTAGTAATAAATTCTCTTATATAGCACACACTTTCCTTCTGTAAATCGCTTTTGAAATTTATTTTTTCTGTTGTCTGGCACAACTTTGGGTGGTACCCTCTTTCTACATATAGATTTCCTAGATTTTGAAATATACCAGAAAGGGCATGTTTGCAAATTTAGATAATAGTTTGTACTTTACATAGACACTAAAACCAGTGGTCTGTGATTTAGGGTACAGTCTGAAATAAATTTTGAAATAGGTATTTTTCCATAAAATTATTGATTAAAGTAAATGTTTGCATTGTAGTCACTTAAAACTTTTTGGTTTTTTTGCTAGTTCTTTAATATTTTATTATTCTGTAACAGGAAAACACTATAAATCCTGAAAGAATGTTTTGGAGTAGCACTCTGACATTAATGCAGTTCCTTGTGCTTTGTAGAAATATTGTTAAAAAGACAAGATATTAACTCATTGTTAAGACTATGATATTGGCACAGAGGAGTTAAGTTTCTAGGAAAAAATAGATATTCAGTCTTGCATTTTGATGTGTTAACATGTTGAAGAATTTATGACTTTCAAAGATTTTTTTAAATAATGATTTAATTTGAACTTTGTCTTCTTTTTTTTTTTTGAAATAGTGTCGACTGTTTGATCTGCGTGCTGATCGAGAAGTCAATTGTTATCGAAAGGAGAGCATAATTTTTGGTTGCAATGCTGTGGATTTCTCTGTTAGTGGTATGTAGGCATCATGTGGTTTAGTTTTGTTTTTGTTTGTTTTTTTTATCCTGTAAGTGTAAGTCTTATGTTCTTTATTTAATTCCTAAGTATTTTTCATGTCTCATTTGCTTCATAAATCTCAGCTACTGAGATAGTTTGTTGAAGAAGTATAAAACCTGCAACTGCGAAGATACAGCGCAAGATACTGTATTCCTATAATGCTCAGAATCTTTTATTTCTATGAAGCTTAAGTATTGTCGCATATCCACAGGCTAGAACAAATAATGTGTTTAGCATTTTTGTAATACCAGATTACATGTAGGCTGTTACCTCAAAGTTATTTTGCAGTTCAACATGAAGTGAGTTCTCGACACAACAGGTAGCCTATGGTCTAGTATAGTTCTGTGTTTGGCCGCCTCAGAAACAAGCTAGCGAATGCTGTGTGTCTTAGTGAGTTTAACTAGCGGTTTGTTAAATTGGACAGACCAGATTGCAATTCCATAAGAACTTGTTTATCCCCCCTGCTACCCAGCAGAAAAATGGCTGCCCAACATATGTATTCGATATCATGGTATATGGAAATCTATGTGCGCAAGACACATATGGCAGAAATGCCATAGTATGAGCATGGGTGCATTACAATACATTAGAAGTACAAAAAGACAATTGGTTCCCACTTATGTCTTTCTTTGTCTTGGACTGTTTTGCCCATATCTCTTCACGGATACTATACATCCCATTTAAAGGTCCTACATCACAGTTACTTTTACTCGCCCACCGCCAGAGCGGTCAATAATTATGAGGTTTGTTAAAGCCTGTTTTAATTTCTATACTAGCAACACAAAAACCATACCGTTTTCTCATACTGCACAAGTCTTCTAGCTATCTTGTCAATTCCACTTGACCCACTCGAGCCAACGTCAAAGATACTTAATCATGGGTACTTTAGGTGACATATTAGCAGCGAATAGTTTGGTCAATTACTTAGTTGACACGAAATCCGTAGCATTCAGAAGTCACTCAGCCCAAACAACAAAGGAAAGCCTCAGTCTCTTGGTCCTGCATGCACAGAATTGGCATCCCAATGGAAGTTGATGAAACTCTCTTGACAGGACATTGCGCTCCACATAGAATTGCAGACACTTGTAGAATTGTCTGTTAAACAGCCTGAAGATCACTCTGGGGTGTCCCAGTAATTTTGGAGTAGGCATATACAACACAGTTCAAGCTGCTTCAGCTTCTGGAGAAGGAAGAGGCATTGTTGAATCCTTCTTCTTTAACAGCCAGTTGGCTATAAGACTACTTTTTGTTATTATATCTTTTTTGCCTCAGATGTGTGGAATAGCAGCAGGTAAAAAGTTTCTTCAAAACACACATCCTTTATCAAAAGTGTGTTGCTCTCTACCCCTGTGGGACCCCGGGGTATGCTTGCCTAGCAAGCATTGTAAGAATAGGGTCCTGCCATCTCAGCCAGGCATGTCGCTAATGAGGCGACTAAGGTGGACACCTCACCTAGAGGTAAAAATAGGTTGTGGTAGGGCTAACACCTACCATGTAAAAAAAAGCATGTTACAGAAACTAAAACCAGAGAACTCATTCACAGATGGCGGAGGTAAATGAGGCCACGCAGGCGACTGACTAATGACGGACGACAGCCAAACCCGAAAGGGAGCTGGCGCCCCGACAGCGGATTTACTGACAGCCGAGGCAAAAGTGAGGGTGGGGTGCTGGAACGTCCAGACTCTGTACGCCAGACTGGCAGGATGCTCCCAGTTAGTCTAAGGAGTTTGACAACTACAACTTGGAACAATCCTGGGAGTCAGTGAGGTCAGATGGACCGGCACGGGAAAGAGGAGACTAGCGTTCAGGACATACCATCTTGTTCTCAGGCAAGATCAGACGCTCAGCACTCTGAAGGAGTAGTCTACTCCTCAACAAGAAACGGAAAAGGCACTGCTAGAATGGAAGCCTTATGGACCCAGGCTTTTGAGAGCAAGATTTCCATTCAAAGTACACCAACGCTGACAGTGCTAGCCTGCTATGCACCAACAAAATGACTCCGAGGCAGAAGACAAGGATGCTTTTTACGATCAGCTCCAGGCAGCCTCAGAGAGCGTTCCAGCCCACGACATGTTGCTCAATCATCGGCGATCTCAATGCCAAGGTGGGAAGTGACAACACCTGCAGGGAGCATGTCATGGGCAAACATGGAATCGGAACCATCAATGACAACGGAGAGAGACTGCAGACTTTTGTGAAGAAAACAACCTACTGATTGGTGGCACACTCTTCCCACACAAAGACATCCACAAGGCAACATGGACATCACCAGATGGGATCACAAAGAACCAGATAGACCATGTCATCATCAACCGAAAATGGAGGAGCTCACTTCAAGATGTTAGAGCCTACAGAGGAGCGACGTTGCCAGTGACCACACTCTTGTGATAGCCACAGTTTCTCTGAAGCTGCGTCGATCACGAGGAAAACAGGCACGTCAGCAGAGAGTGGACTCCGGCAACTGAAAATCCAGCCACCGAAAGAGCCTTTGCTATGGAAGTAAAGAACAGGTTCCAGGCACTAGGAGACCAAACAAGAGATGACCTTTAGACGACTTCAATCGAGTCTTACGGGAATCAGGAGAGAAAATACTGGGCTTCCAACGGAAAAGAAAGAACAGTGGATCAGAGAAGAGACATGGAAGAAGATTAGAGAGAGAGGAAGTCAGCCAAACAAAGGAATCAACTGCACCAGATCTGAACGCCTGAAGGAACAACTCAGAAAAGATATACAAACTAAACAAAGAGGTAAAGAGGATGGCAAGAACCGACAAAAGATACCACATAGAGAAACTGGCAGATGAGCAGAAAATGCAGCAAGTTAAAATGACCTGAAGACACTGTACAAGATAAACAAACAGCCTAAAACAACGGTTTAAGAACAGTGATGTGCCAGTGAAAGACGTGAACGGTAATGTCGTCGAGGGACGAGGCAAGAAAACTACAGCGCTGGAGGGAGCATTTTGAGTCGGTTCTGAACAGACCAGATCCCCTCAGCTTGCAGACATCCAGCCAGCAGCTATAGACCTTGACATCTGCACAGACCCACCGAGCCTGGAAGAAGTGACAGCAGCAGTCAAGACAATGAAGAGCGGCAAAAGCACCAGGGGCAGATGGAATAAACAGCAGAGATGTTGAAAGCAGATGTGAAATGTGACAGCTCCCAAGCTGACTGAAATCTTCAGGCAAATTTGGGAATCAGGGCAGCTCCCTGTTGCGTGGAAGACAGGACTCATCTTCAAGTTACCCAAGAAAGGAGATCTTGGAGACTGCAATAATTGGAGGTGGCCATATACACTTCTTTCCTCACCAGCAAGGTCTTCAGCAAGATTGTTTTGTTCAAGACTGACGGCAACTCTTGAGAAGACCTCCGACCACAGCAAGCAGGATTTTCGCCCTGGGCGATCTGCTCGAACACATCTTCATTCTGCGACAGATTCTGGAGCAGCTAGCAACGAATGGAACACACGCTGTACATCAATTTCATCGACCTGGAGAAGCGCTTTTGACAGCATCCACCGCGAGTCCTTGTGGAAGATCCTGAGCATTACGGAGTCCTGCAAACTTGTTCAGGTCATTGCATGCTGTACAGCGATTCTCAAATCCCAGGTGTCTGTGACACGGAGCTCACAGACCCTTCAACGTCCGTACCGGGGTGAAGCACGGGCTGCATTCTGTCGCCGTTCTCTTCTCCTGGCCATGGACTGGATCATGAAGACTTCACCGACGTGAGAGGAGAGGGACTCAGATGGACCATGACTATGACAGCAACAACAGCGCTGGAAGACTTGGACTTTGCCGACGACATTGCCCTGCTGTCCAACACCGCCACAAGACATGGCAGGAAAAAACAAAGGCCTTCTGGAGAAAAACAGCTGGAACCTTTGGCTTGAAGGTCAGCACAAAGAAAGCGAAACAGTTTGAGAGTGAACGCCAGAGTCCAAGACAGCATCAAACTAAATGGAGAAGAGATTGAGGAAGTTTGACAGTTTTTTCCTATCGTTTGGGTCCAAAATGTCAAACCCGGGGATGCGGAGTGGAGATTCGAGACCCGACTGGCGAAAGCTAAGTGCAGGCCTTCGCCTTCACTCATCAGGAGACATGGAAGGCAAAAAACATCAGCCAGAAGATCAAGCTGAGAATCTTCAAGTCAAATGTGATCAGCACCCTCCGTTACGGATCAGAATCTTGGACAGATGACCAAACCATCAAGTAACAAGCTTGACGTCTTCCAAACAGATGCCTCAGGCGCATACTTAACATCTTTTGGCCAAACACCATCACCAACGAGAACTCCACGAAGAACTGAAACCGAGTCCATCACCACGCCAGGTTCAACGAAGGCCGTTGGCGATGGATTTGGACATGTGCTCCGCCAGCAGACAGCAGACCTCTCCAGAGTCTCCTACGATGGACCTCCAGACGGCCGAAGAAAACGAGGCCGCCCAAAGGAAACTTGGAGAAGAACAGTGGAAAGGGAGATGAAGGGAAGGGCTGGACATGGGTGTCACCTAGGAGCGGGCTTTCAGCCGATCGACATCGGTGGCGGCGACATTCTGGTTGAGGCCTTATGTGCAACCTGATGCCACGAATCCCCAAAGGGAATAGCAAGATAGATAGTTCTGCTCTCTAGCTCAGTTTTTCTCTTTATTCATTCATTTGAACAAGTGACAGGCGTTTTGGTGTATGTTTACAACAAGGATGCCACCACACAGATGCCAGCTAGTTACAACCCAGCCTTGCATAGATCTAGCCTGTTTTATTCTCAGGGGCTATAAGAACTGTTGCCTCAAATGAATATTGCTACAAAGGAGGCTTAAGAGTGAGTGAAGTAATTGTATGGGTATATGGGATGTGACAGTATGTTGCTTTATTTATTGCTTGAAGCTTCAAACAAAGAATAATTTCTATATCTATTGTAAAGAGAAGTAGACAATAAAGATATGTTTTACTTTGATTTTCAAAGAGCACATGATCTCAGTAATGGGTCTAAAATGTAAAGCTGTTGAAAGACAGCATGCTAGAAAATGTAATATTCATTGTCTGTTTTTATCTTTTGTTACGGACGCTATCTGAAGAGGAAAAGTTAGCCACAAACATTGATATGTCCCTTTTATTTAGTGAAGCAATGTTAATAACAGCAGTCTTTCTATTTAGGACGCTTGCTGTTTGGGGGCTACAATGATTACACTGTCAACATATGGGATGCCTTAAAGGGCACTCGAGCTACTATTCTTTATGGGCATGACAATCGAGTGAGCTGCCTGAGAATTTCTCCAGATGGCACCTCTCTGTGCACTGGAAGCTGGGACTATACATTGAGAGTAAGTATAAGACACTAGTTTTGAAAGAAATACATGTTCAGGTTTGTACATTAAGGCAGTCCCTAGCCCTGGTGATATATGAACCTTAATAAATTTTGTAAAAGTTATGGAAATTATACAAGCAGGTCACATTTATTCTTACATTAAATAAATTCCTTTTTTGCCTTGTTATGCAGCTTTAACTGTAACCCCCAAAAAAGTGGTCACAAAATAAAGTTATGATATCTAGACTTTTTGTCATAATTCTTCATACATGATTCACTTATGGTATTGAAAATCAATTTGCATTGACTGTCATGATATGTCATTTAGTGATATGTAGTCATAGGGAATCTTCAAAATCTTGAAAGAAGTAGCTCTTTAACATAGTCTTTAACCCTTAACATTTTATGATAGAGGGGTGACTGTAGCAAGTGGTTAAGCAGGTTGGACTTCCGATCCCCTTTTAGAAGAGACTTTTAAATGTTGACTTTAATGGAGTGAACTTTAGTGAGTAAAAGTCACTCAGATGAAGCTGATGTTGCTATAAAGAAAGTAAAATACATTTCTTACAATTATAATTTACCCAACTGCTCACAATTTGTAAAAATTAACATATGATCATATTATAATATAAAATGCTTCTAAACCCAGTGATTTTACTATTGTGAAATGTTATTTGGCAGGTATGGGCATGAGGAAGCAAGAGGACTGGAGGAAATGATGTGAACTTCCATGCAGGCATCTGACATTTGCATGAAGGGAAAACATTCACACACTGTAGTTTGTAACACAGGAGAGCTCATGCCCTTGCTGTTTAAAAAACTTCAGATACAATGGTCAGCGTAGAAGTCACAGGCAGTGAATGTCATAGATTGTTATCAGAATATGTTCCCACAGATAAAGACAGTGGAGAAAGGGCAGTAAGTGTCCTGGGGCAAAGTTTGTTAACCTGCCAGTCATTTTTTTTTTTTGAAGAGTGACTCTTGGCTGCTTATATGCATGTCCTTGTGGTCTCTTAACAAGCTGATGCACAATATTTGAGTTAGGTATTTGGGACTTGAGTTTTGTTTGTTTGTTTTATGCATTTAGTGCCATGTCCATTGAATATTTTCTGTGTATGTGATGACTCAGGGTAGCATCAAGCATCTGTATCTATTTTCACAGACAATCAAGTTTTGATTTGTACAATTGTCTCTTGCTCTTATGAAAACAGTACATCACTCAAAATAGTAAAGTGCCCCCAAATTGTATCCACATAGCTGATCTGTTGGAGCATGTAGCATTTCATAACTTCTACTTAAATCTGTGCTCAGACATTTTTTTGTCAAAACATAGTTGGTAATGGTATATGTGCAGGCAGTTCTTTCCACTCCCACTCCATACTGGGCAAAGTTAAATGTTACATCTTTTTCACTAAATAACATTACCGTGCTTAAAAAACTTGCACTAGAGGGGCAATATAAGAGATGAGCAACCCTTTTTATAGTATGACCTCTGAATATTCTTAGGTAATGGATCTTTTCAAATGAAGATGTGCACATCATTCCATAAATAAGGAGATTGTGGTGTTTGGGGTCTTTGTTGTTGTTTAACTCTACAGTGTCCACGAACATTGATATAGTGCAAGAAACATGACCTTACTACTTGGTGCATTGTGGAATACAGCCATCATTTTTTTTTTTTTTTTTGCTATTATATCTTGTATGTGAAATTACAGCCCGCAGTCCCATTCTTTTTCAGCTATCTGATATATATTTTTTTAACACAACTCCAGGTATTGCAAAAAGGGAGATAATATCATAGTTTAGTTTATTCCTTGTTGCTCCTCTGAGGAGCATAGGGCCGCAACAACACCTCACGAGCCTGTTAGGTGAATGGGACACTTCTCATCATATTGCAGTTTCAACATTATAAGAATAATAATGGTCTCAAAACAAAGAGTTCATTGGTTTTTTTTCAAGGTGAATGGTGTCAGCATAGATGTAGTCACTACATGTCAGGGAGGTCACATCAACACAGTGGCAGCGGAGAAAATAGATGAAGTAATTGTCTCATGACTTTTTGTGTTTTACTCTCGGTGTAGCCTAAAGCAGACAAAAGCCTTTTTTTAACTCTACTCTCATAATACTCTTTCATAATGTTTTGTTGTTTTAGACCTGTGCCCACCCTTTTTATTTAAATTTTGTTTACTATGTGTTGTCCATGTTTAGAGTTTAATCTCTTTGGACTGTTAATGATATTATTATTCTTTTATACCATTGCAGTATTTATTTTATTTGTAAAACTGTTTAATATATTTGAATTATATGATCTGCACATATATTATTTTGTGTCACATTACACAAAAAGAATTGCTTTGTAATTTGATTTATAAAGTTATGAAGACAAGAAAGCATCTGGTCAAAGTGTTGATTTGAAATCTGTCAAACTTGCTAATACCATTAATTTAAATATCTTTTTTCACTTTAAATGTCATGTGTAAACATTTCTGGCTTTTTCATCCCTGCATATTTGATTAAGAGGCAGGTTTGCACAGAGATGTAAAGTCTAGAAAATTTTGGGAGGGCAGCACAGTGCATGTGAGCAATTTCCACAAATGAAAAATGAAAGTCACTCAAAAAAGAAACTGCTGGAACAAATTTCTTTTTGACTATAGAATATTCTTCAACATTTTATTCAAAAAAGATGGAACTGAAATACAGTGAGACCTGTAATGTGTAAAACCTTTGACCAGTGACTTCTCCCATCTTGGCACACTTGGTTTGCACAGTTTGGTTTTGAAGAGAAAACAATCTCTTATCAGTAAACATCTAAATGTGATCAAGTAGAGAGATTTTTAGGCTAAAATTCCTTTGCTTTTCAGAAGGCAGAGAGTTTTCTAGCAATATTGATTGTGAAATAGTGGAATACTTATTTTTGTCACTTGGTATAGCCAGAAAAACAAAATTGTTGCGGATATCCTACATGCATGAATTTGTTGTAAGTTTTCATATGTCACAACTTGTATTTTAAAATGAAGTAGACGATAAGTGTAGTCATTTTATTAAACAAAATTAAGTCTTATTTATAATGTCTTATGAAAGAATGTCAAAATTAATACAAGTTAGCATGAAATTGTGGTTGCAAGATTCAGATTTTTAATGTATCGTTCTGCAATGACCTTCCCAACTTTTTTCTGATATCCTTTCCCATCTTAAAGTCTAACAAATATGAAAGTGGTTTTGGAAAAAGTGCAATATTCTTTGGTGATACCTGTATGAATTCTGAAGAGGTTTTGCCATAAAAAAAGGAGAAGACAAAAAAGCAGGTTCATTTTTGTGTTAAGGTTTATTTCTGTGTTATGAGTTTGGATTTGTTTCCTTTGGTATGTGCCATGTGCTGTCAGGGTGGAGAACTGACATTCTGTACATAAGGCTAGTAGATTTTACATTAATACTTTCAAAGATTTTGTTCTGCTGTCAGTCAACTATTTTCATTTTCCATACAGAAATTAGTGTTAAGTCTAAATGATCTAAAATAAATGTTATTTGGCTGTGATACAATGCTTGATGCTACTTTTCAGAAGATGAAAAAAAAAAAAAACCGATGGCAATCTGCATTCAAGTGGGTCTTACTATGCTAAGGTACTACAGAATATCAAGAGGAATCAAATTTTGCAACTTCTACCTATAGTTTAAAAAAAAAGAAAAGTTTGTTAAATAGTAACATCAATGTGATTAACTACAGATGTAGTAGCAGTCTATGTTTGTCATTTTATTATGGACATTTTTGTTTGAAATGACCAGCAAAATATCATTACCACTTTTTATGTTGTTAAGAGGTATGTTTCGAAACTGCCATGATGAGTGTTCAAACTTTTGTTGGTCAGCACTTCCTACACCATGGATTTTACTCACTGCCAAACATTTAAGAACAGCATAAGGACAATGAATGTTATTTGTTTGTAGTTTGTGATATTTAAAAAGCAGCTAGGAAAGTTGTTTTGTTGCATTTTTAAGTAGCTTTCCTAGCACACCAACATGTCAGAATCTTCTTGAACAAAGTAATACAACCTGTGTAGAATTGTTGATGAATTATACTTGTTTCACAACACATGCATTCTAGTATTTGTATCTTCAGTGTCATTATTTTAGACAGCCTTTCTGTGATGTTATATCCAACAATGTGCATATTTTTCTTTTCTATTTTCATGATGATGGTAGCATCCTGTCAAGAGTAATAAATTGACAAATGGTGGTGCATAGTGTGATAATGTTGCTCTGTAAAATTCCATTAGGTAGCCACTAATATGTATAGATTTACTACAGAACAACTGAAATCTTTCTTGCCTAAATCCTCAAAGAATGTAATGATTAGGAATTTAGCCAGATATCCTTCTGAATGGGAAAGTAAAGGATAAATAAAAATGGCACTAAATTGGATATTGATGTTCTAATTCTTTTCTTCTCAAAATGTCTAGTCACTGAAAAATTGTTTACTGGCAATCACATTTAAACCTTTCTTAATGATGTCCAACAAAATATGAAATTTCACATGACATTTTGTTCTCTATTGCATTTTACAGATCAATCTGGATTTCAAGTGTATCATATTTTAAACAGTGTAGCTGCTTTTGCTTGATCACTGATAATAATTGTTAGTGATTTATGCAGTTCTACTGGAATGCAGATATTGTTATGCAGCTGTGGAAGTAACACTTTGAAATTATCACTCTTTTCTAATAAGATTAAAAACTACGAACTTTCAAGCAGGAGAACTCATTATTTTTGTTCTATTAAATATATTTTTGTTTAGTTCTAATGTACTATTTTATGAATAGTATAAATCATGGTTTTAGGATGTAGATCTGAATCTTAGGGTTCTGCCTCTAATATTGTTTTGTGAAGAGTGCATGTAGCATCAACATCCAGTCCTAGTAGTTTCTTGCAACAGTGTTTCCACTTTTTCCAGGGTGTATTTTGATCCAGAATCACATGGCACAATCCCTTGGTGCTTAGGTGTGATTCTGAGGAAGCAATTCTTTGAGTGGAAAAATTCATAACATCCACATTTTTTTTATTTATATTCAGCTTGTTTGTCTGGCCCTTGAGAAGACTTTCAAAAATATTGTTTGATCTTAATTCTGATACATTTTGCCTGAAACATTATGCAAAGTGTTCTAGTCTCTAGACTAAAGGTATGTAAACTATTCTTTTATCCTTTTTTGTCTTGTTCATCCAGTGCAAGAGTGAAAGGAAAGCCATTTGTCTGCTGTTCATCATTTCTTCACTTGGAAATTGTATAGTTTGGTCTCATTATTAAGAATCCATTTGTAATCATGACAAATGCTTCCTGCATCTTACATCTACCTGGCACTTTTGACAGCACTTTACATATATTTCTGTGTTTTGTGCCAGCATGTTAACTTTAAAAGTCACTTGGTTTTCATTCTGATATACAGCCGTTGTCAGTTGAGATTTAGTCACATTTATTAACCGTCTCATTGAAAGATAATGTTATTTAGTATGTAAAATTATGAAATGCAATAAAATGGGAAAAAAATTGTGTTAATATTTATTAAGCCAGCTTTTGAACATGGGTGAAAAGGGAAGTGTGAATGCACATAGCAAGTCATGGCTGCAGGAACAATTATAACCTGAGAGCAATATTTTGCTTTGTCTTCCCACTTTTTTTTGGAAAAATATGTACAGACATGCTTTGAATGGTTAACCAAAAAGACACATCCCTTACAATTTTCCAGCATGAAATTTAACAGTATCAAATCCCAGGCCACATCCATTTAGCAGGGCAGATATAAAACACATTTGTGTATAATTTTTGCTTGCCCTTTTTAATAAGCACTTTTGGTGCTCTACAGTCTACACGATGACGAAAGCTTGCAAATTTTCAACTTTTGTCCTGCATAGATTTGGGGTGAATTTTTTTTTCTCATTGGCTACTCAGAAATTTTAGAGTGTTCATGACTAGTAAAAGCAGAGTTCAGGCATGTATATAATGATGTATAGATACACATGCTTCATGCTGCCATTTATAAAATGAATGTTTTGGAAGCCAATGTATAAAACTAACCATTAGCATTCAAGCATGCATCTACTGCTCAATAAATGTAAATGACCACACATTTAATGAGCCAGCAGTCATCTCAATTTTTATTTATTGAATGGCTCTGATATTTTTATTTATATTTATTCCATACAGACCAGAACAGCTTTAAGAAAGCCACCAAATTTCCTAAATTAAAATAACACAACACTGTCCAATGTACTACCACTCAGAACTGACTGAAATCATCCATCATCAGTGTATTAAAATTGTGGTTGCCCTCGCACATAATTTATAATGGGCTGAGCACATGCTGATAATTAACCCTAACCAAAACGAGGGGGTGGGAAGAGAATGTGCTTGAAATGTGTGTAGTAGGTATAAACAGCAGATGTAACACTTCCCCCCCTAGGTTGTTGCTACTTCCTAATTCACTTAGTAACATACAAATGCTTTCATATCCAAAGCAACATGCATGCCCATTACAAAGAAAGAATCACAAAACTGCATACATGTACACTTTTATAACAATGAATACCACTCTTTCCAGCATGTTCTCTTTCTCACACACACATGAACATACAGGCTGGTGCTGACGCTGATGCTATAAAATAAATCATTAGAAGTGTTTTCTTATGCATATCCCAAGACTTGGAATTTTCCTGATGAAGGCAATTCTTCTGTGGTCAAAACACTGTACAGGAAATAGACCAGTACCAAAATCTTTCCATTCACCCAAGAAATTCTACTTACAAATCGATGTCCATGGTCACCACACTAAATGGGGCTTGTGGGGAGGGATGAAGCATATTCTTACAAATGCCACACACTTCAATAATCCATATATGATAAACAGTGAGATCAACGCAAAATATGTGATGTAGAACAACTTTGCCAAGCAGCATCAGTGGAGCAATATCTAACTTTAATATCTACATCAGGCAAAAAATTTTCCCATCCTGTCTTAGGTGCAACTTGGGTCAAAAAAAAAGGGTTAACAAAGGCACAGATAAATCATGGCCTTCTAGAGCAAACATTAATGGGGGCCATTCTGTATCAAGTATATATTTTATTTGTAAACATTTTAACTGCTTGCTCAGATTAAAGAAGACAACAAGATGCCCAAGTGCTGTATTTGGAAAGACATTGTTTTCTAAGAAACTAAAGCCATAACATTCTATTAAACATTGAGGCAGCTGTGTACATAGTATTTCAGTATAAATCAAGAGCAGAAATAGTCTGAAATGCATTTCGCACAATGCTATATGCAACAAAAGATTTGGTCTAAACCAAGTACAACTACACATTATCCCAATATAAGAGAAATTTCTTACCTGCCCTAGGAAGTAAACAAGTAAAGCAGCACCTCACAAGTTACAGCAGTGATCTTTGTCACATTTTCTCTGGATTTTTCGTGGAAGAGGGGAAGAGTAGAGAATATGTTCTATAAATTTCTAGGGAAAGATTGGTTGGTTGCTAGTGCTTAAAGCTGCATCAGCAACAGGTTATGTCAAGACAAGAAATCCATACAGTAGGAAAAATGAAAGATTTCATCTTGTTTCTCTTAACAGAACATCTAGGACAACTGGTCACCTGGAGCTAAGAGACAGCAAAAGCGCAAACACAAATGAAAGCAAAACCTCATACCTCTCATATGGTGCTTCTGTCATACAATAAGAACAAGATAAACTTCTGAATGAACATGAAAATGGCAGTTATTAAAAAAAAAAAAGCAGCAACACTAACTTCAAACTTCAAGCTCAACATCTGATTCTGTATTTCACTCTGAGCCGAATGGGTGAAATGCTCGTAACGTTCAAAGACAGCAATGTTGATATACACTGATATGTTTTAGTAGCATGAGTCCTGATGATGGTTCCACATCTCCCACCAATTTATAGGGCATGTTTGAACCCCTGTCCCCCACCACCACCCTCTCAAATACTTGACCTGAAGAAGTACACCATTTTGGTCTTCAAAAATTATGAAGAGTCAGTAAAGTATCATGAAACAAGCTCCATTTTTTCAATCATCTTCAGTGTCTGCCACAAGTTTTCACTACCACAGCCTCAGCTAACATCAGTGTGACAAGCATTTCAACCAAACGGCCTCAAGGATTTGTAAATGTATTTTTTTCTATGGAACGAAACCTAGGCTACTAGCAAAAGAATATCTTTTGTCACTTCAAAGTGCAGAAAAATCTTTAAAAAATATTGACCACATCTTTACCCACAGAACAGAAAAGCACAAAATTTCTACAAAGAACTATGAGCAAATATCAGAAGTGTTTAAATATCTCTGTACTTAAGATTAAAGTGCCACACATTCTCACAGCACACATACCAAGTCATCCATATTTATTTCTAAAATCTGATCTCCAGTCGGATGACATAATGTATATTCTTAAATATTACACAAAGGCTTTGGGAAAATCGTGTGGGAAAAGGAAGGTTTATTTAATGAAATACAATCAACCGGTGACCTTTATACACTGAACCAGAACACTTACATTTAAATGTTTTTTTTGGATGACAACCATTAGGAAAGTGTGTCACCATGTTGCAATTCTATTCTTGGACAGGTGAGGCATCAGTCTAGCTCCAATATTTATCTTGAGAAGTAACAAAGGAGACATCTGGTCATTCAATATTTACAAAACTTGTCTCCGGAAATGAGAGGTCAACAAAATATGCAGAAGCTATGTCAGAAGCAGACTTTAATGGCAGTAAATTAAAACTCAAAGTTTGTCTTGGTTATAAAAGTGGAAACACAAAATAGTGGGAAGTGAATGTTCCATGTTCCAACAAAGTATTTACAGTGGGGTGTGAATGTTCCATGTTTATAATGGGGTGAAAGAACTAGTAGCAACCTCAATAATGAGTCACATCAACATCCTGGCTCAGGCATTATTCTATGCCTGTGTATGTATCTATGGGAGGTTTATCTCCCTATGAAAATGCAGATCTTGTACACAATGGGATGAACATGTGACATAGGAGGAGTGCATCTATTAAATGAACTATTGGCCACAGCAGCTTCATTTTTTTTTCATCTCTTGTGCTGATTGCAGTTCTCATAAATGAAGTTCACCTCAGCTAATTGTCATGCCTAAATGTACAAAAGACACATGCACACCCATGCAGATATGCATGCATGCACACACAACTACCGCACACCATATCTAAGTTGTATGACTTTCCCTTGCAACACACATTGGCAACCAGAGGAATGTCTGGACCACAGTCCAAGGCCTGTAGAATTAAACCTGACCTTTTTGTTTTTGGATACTAAAAAAAAAACAATAAACAAATAAGGAAAAAAAAAACAAATCTTACATGGCATACACAGTTAACAAAAATGCAAGTGCAGTAATGAAGTTGTTGCCTGCTGCTTGCCAAAAAAACATCTGCTTCTCAGTGCATGGAGACACAGCTACGAGCATATACATGTCCAGCCTCATTCCTATTGCATCTAATATAAAATGCTCTGGTGCAACATGATAGCACAAAGGGAACCGGTGAAATAAGGATCGCCTGGCCATGGTCAATGATTCACCACTGGTAAATCTTTAGAAATTCAATAGGGTGGCTGGCTGATGTCTATTAAAGTTGGTGTTGCAGACTGAACAATCTGCTTTTACAAACAAGCCTCTTTCAAAGATGAAAAAAAGGTGATAAAAGGATAAAAAGTGCTTGATATAGTAAATGCATTATAAATAAATCTTTCAACTGTTAACATGCAATTTAACAGAGCAGCTGAACTGCATGAATATTTAGTACAGATTGGCTAAGTTATCAGCATAGCGCAAATAACGATATACATGCCTTCATGCATGCACACATACAAGCATGTGTGCATGCACATATACACTTTCTCTGTGAATGAGGACAAATATGGGGGGACCCTCACACCATAATGTGTGACCGACTCTGGTGGCCTGCTGTAGTGTCCTTCTGAGGTGCTGGAGTTAGAAACGCTCAATTTTGAAACGGAGGAAGAAGACCTAACTATCCGGCCGGGCTGCACTTCAACTCGAGAATAACACTGAGCATTTAATGCAAGCTGTAAGAGCCAGTCGAGAATACTTCAAATTTATTTAAATTAAGACACAATCACCTTCACAAATGCACTGGGTTCAGAGAAGCATTTACTTCTGAAAACAACTTTACATTCCCCAAATGTTTGTAAAAAATGTATTTTAATGCAAATAATGCAAGAACTGTCTTTGTGAGCACATATAAGAAAGTTAATATAAACATTTGCCATACTAGCATGTGTATGTACAGCATGGGCAATACAATGCTGTAAGATGTACAGAAAAGCACCTGAGTACCTGTTCTTATCAAACTGAGGCATTGGCCAGCTACCCATTATGAACACTTCAGCTGCACACTTTCTTTCATAGTCCAGCCTTTTAAAAAAGGAACATAAACAAATTGTGATGCTGACAGAAGATAAACATGAAAACACATGTTTCCAGGTTTCAACATTCAAGTTTGCTAAAGAAAACTGTTCACAGATAAATGGTTCCATAATGCAGCAACATTCTCCAGATCTGAGAAAGAAAACAAGGCCTTCGCATGTGAGCTGGTGATCGTCGTGTCCCACATGACAAGCACTGCCATCATCCTTCCCTACCCACAGTTCAGAAAACCCAACTACCAAGATATTACCATGCTTCATTCAGTCAAAAATCTTACAAGAACTGTTGCACAGCCTTTAAAAGCTCAAATGTTTTCCATGCATGTTTGGAGAGCCCTTGGCATCACACAAAGCGGCACCCCTGATAATCTGAGAGTTTGCTCCCACTTAAACAAAACTACAAGCAAACTATGTTTTAATACAATACCTGACAAATGATCCAAAAGTATCTTAATTGTGTTTTTTTAAATGCTACCAAATATATGACTATTTCTCAAACAAAAGCCCACAGACAACTACCTTATACAAATTGAAGAAATGGCATGTCAATATTCTTTCTAATAGCATTGGTACAGCTCTCCTTAAAGGTAATGGTCAACAGCCTCTTACACAAAGCAGAGGAAGAAGAGACAAGGATGCACTGAACTTTTGTCCTCCCATGCACAGACTGCAGTGTGCAAAATCTGGCAAGTGGGATTACAAATACTACGTGAATGTCTTTGGTCAACCAGGATACAGCAACATTTATGTGCGTAGACAATATGCCAAGACCACTATCTCAATATTTTCATGTCTGGTGTCAAGAAACTTCCTGGTGTTAACAGTTGTTCAAAATACTTCCAAATGTTATGAAAAATTATTTTCTACATTACAAGAGGAAGGCGATGGGAAAAATCAACATCTGCACAGTGTGAGGGGAAAAAAAACCATTTTGAAATATTAGTTACAAAGCAAACCCATTCACTTTCTCTACAACTATCCACCTAAAAAATTCTGTTGTTTACAGCTGCTAAAATGTAAGCATCCTCATTAGAAACATGACAATGTTTTGGATTTTTTACATTTTAATTCAAATTATCTTTTGCTATAGCCAATATTAGACTTATTCTCTCTCAAAATAGTTTACCAGGTCTATTTCTCATTTATATCTGTGTATTCACTTTAAAAGAGAAAGATATCCTAACAAATTTAAAAAAGGTGAAATCTATCAGCTTCCGCTACCAACAGCTCTCTCACCCTACAACTCTTCTCTCTTTCCCCAGCAAATCACCTAAGTTATAGTGTGCAATGCTTAAGAAGTTTTTATCTAAGATTCATCATACGAAAGCCAAAAATATTTATCTTTCCACACCTGTGATGACAACTGCATGTCCAGAAAACAAAAACCAAAAAAAGTACTTTGTAAACAGCAAATCAAAACATTTATAGAAACAGTTTTGATTGATGTCAGACAAAACTGTTAAAGGAAAACAGTATCATTCAAAAATACCCAAACCAAAGGTCTTCTTTTTTTTTTTTAAGACAAATCACCTTTTGACTAAAGCTATTTTCAATAAGTGCTGGCACTATCTCTTCAGAAAAATCAGAAACAACAAATCACGAAAAAACTCAATGAAGAGCACTATGAAAGCTACAGCTGATTATGTTGGCCAATGGAAGGTTGATTACAGACGGCTTGCAGTGTTTGTGAATGAAAGTGGATGACAAGCATTGGGTCATCACGCTAAAGAAATGTCTGATTAACATGTCCAATGAATGGTCTGGAAGGGCTCCCTTGGCCATGAGAACTGGTGGGTGTGCTGAGCTCTTCCGTCACAGATTCCTCCTGTGGCTTTAATGGCACTGTATCCTGAGGCTGGCCAAAGGCAGCCAGTCATTTTTGTCGCTTTGGCTTTGGCCGTTTCTTGCGGCGGTGGAAACACCCACAGCACCTGGGTGAAAAAAGCAAAGAAGGGTCACTTTGTAACCCTTTATGGGAACATAGTTGTTCTGCTGTGAGAATATTTGGTTTGTTTTTCTTGGCAACCAGTGGCTATCCCGATCCCAGTTATAATACAGTTGGCTGCTTCAAGCCTTTTCCAATGATTTGCAAGGCCAACCATGAGCAGTTTGGCACTGAAGACAAAAACAATATTTCTGCCAAACTCCATTCCATATATTGCTTCATCCACAGGCAGATCACAGAAAAAGGTGTGTCAACAAATTTTCTTCTCAAAAAAAAGAAAAAAGCATAATAAAAACAAAAACAAGCAACAAAAAAAAAAAAAAACCACACACACAGCTACAATTACTGGTGAATATATACAATCTGGATGGCAGGGCTGGAAACAAAGCTAAAACTAGCAATGAAAACAATGGTTGCAGGCTAAGAATGGTGATGGGTGGAAGGGCTGTGTGTGGTCATGTTTCAGCTTTAGGTATGGCGGCCTTTTTTCTTCTTGCGGCGGCGGAAGAAACAGCACCTGCAAGGAGACGAAAAACATCCAAGCATTGTAGTGCACACAAAAGTATCATTTCCTGTCCAGTCTCTGGGCCAGGAAGCGACAACTGTCCAAAATTTAAAAGCAGACTTTACAAATATTATGCAAAGACTAATCTACAGGGAACAAAGAGAAGAAAACCTGAAAGCATAGAACTGCAATAGAAATGAAAAAAATGACACATGTACATGACAGAGTTTTTCTTGTTTTTGCAAATCACATTAAGCCTGTTTTTGAGTGTGAAAATACACTATATATAGCCATTATCATAACAAAAACTAGAAAAAAAGTAAATAAACCACTGCACACAGCCAACCACCATCCTCATGTCATATCTTCTACATTCTGTAGGACCAATATCAAAACTAGTTCTCATATGCAATATATTTCTGCAGCATGCTACACTTCACAGAACTAGCAAAGTCCTATTCTTTGTCAATCATTGGAGGTGGAGATGGGCAGACTAGAGGATTCTTCCCTCAATAGGTCAACTATTTGTGGTGAAACTTCAAATGGCCTAGCAAACCAGAAATGGATTTTCAACAGCTCAATAAAACAAAAAGAGAATGAAAGACTGGGATATGAAGCACACACATTTATGAACATGAAAAGATTGGCAAAATGAATGTGCACACACACACACTTTTTCTCTCTCTCACACACACATATACAACCTTAACCATTAACAACACAGAACTACAGCAAGAATGGAGCTACAGCAAGAGGTATTTACAAGAACATCTATAACACACCCTGAAAAACTGAAATAGCCTAAAAGGTTCCAATTGCGAATCGCAGTGAGTTCTTCAGTTTGGGTCCAGCAAAAACTGAAGGATCACACTTGAAACTTTTGATGCAAACTTCTGGCAGATGTAAGATGAGTGAAGGTGTCATTCACAGTAACTGCATACTTTGGGGATTTCTGATGGTGAAGAATGTCATTTAATGATGTGTGAGATGTCGATGTCAAACTGGCATCACATGCAAACTGGTGCCCCCACCACCTTTTATTTATTTTTTTGGGGTGGGTTCAAAGTGTCAGTTGTGCATGATTTCAGAAAAGTCTGCTACTGATTCTTTTTGTGACCGAGGGAATGTCTTGTTGCCCTACTTGACATTTCCTTTTAGGTGTAGCCTATAATGCTATAGTCCTCTTATTCTTGTCTGAAAGTACCTTTGATGCTGTCTTCATGTCATAATTAGCTATGTGAATTTCAAGCAGCTCCTCTTTCTGCTGTATACATGACGTTCTCTCTCCCTTTTCCAGGCAGGACTTAAGCACCTTTTTCTTTTCTTAAAACTACAGTTTCCTTGTCTTTGGGAGTTAAAAAACTCCTGTTGATGTAAATGAATCAACAGCATATCCTTCATTTTAATACTTCCCATCCCTGATCGCTGCTTGCTGAACTCAGCATCTTTCCTGTCAAATGTAACGGTGACAAATCTGAGTAAAATATTTGCTTTATCAACACATTTTAATTGTCCTTCTTCCTTGGCCAGTGACTATTCTATTTTAAAATCACCATTTTCACACTGGGTCTAGATGGGAATACATGGCCTGGGATGACCATCTTTTTGCCAGAAAACTCTTGCTGATCAGCAGGTCTCACATGGCTGAGGGATGATCTCACATGGGTGAGGGATGATCTTGTGTCTGTTCTTGAATAAAACCTGTCTTGGTAATATCAAGTTGAAAAGGTTGGATATAAAAGGGGAAACGTTGTTAAGATTGATTTTGCTTGAGCAAAATTCTGGACTCAAACATAAAAGCTACTTCTCTTTCTGTGTCCTTTAACTGCGACCATTTGTGATGGGACATGATAAACACTGTAATGGTGAAGGCATGCTAGTGAGGACTATCCTGTACCCCCCTCAGGTCTTCCATCTGGTAGCCTGTCCACTCTTTGATGTTACAAGCTACCTTATACCAGAACTACCTTTCACTGAACAGAGAACATATACAATGATAGACCAGGATGGGGGGGGGTCTCCAAACTGGCACAGCCTCACACCATACAGGCATCCAACTGTTACTTATGCTTTCTTTTAACGCAAGATAAATTAATTTTTTATGGGCTTTCAAAGTCACCGTAATGGGTTTCTGTATTACCCAACTACGAATACATTTTGTAAGGAATAAATAAACATCATAGCTAATCAAAGTAAATAAGTGATACAGCAAAATGATACATACACAAAATATATATATATGTCAGACCAGTCCTGTTCCACTCAAAACCAATCTGAATTGGTGACAATATATGTATCCAGCTTGAAACATTCCTTAGTCAAGTCCACAGCAGTGATCATAGGTACATAAATATCCAGTTCTGAATGATTCACAATCAACCCAAGCTGGTGCACACACACATATATATATACACCCAGAACTTCATCAATCCATGATGGTGATCACATGTAAAAATATCCAGTTTCAAACTACGCAGGCAAGTTACGATGGTGTTCCCTAAACCAGACTTCAAGGATAGATGAAGGATGCAATGGCTGGGTATTGAAATACTCCAAATTACCATCAAACAATACCATCACAAGATGCAAAGGTGGACACTGAATCATTTATTATCCAAATCTAAAACATCAAATTTCTTCCACTCAACTATCTCATCCTCTATCGAGGTCTTTTTTATAGTCCTCCAACAATCCTTTCCCCTCATTTTGTCTAATTTTTCACGTTTAATTGTAATTTTTGTCTTTGTCCCATTTTTCATTCACGTACAGACCATTAGATTGACATTCACATGCACGCAGACAATTTGACTGACATCATTCACACGCATACAATTAGATTGGCATCATTCCTGTGTATTTGTTTTTGACATTTCCTAACAGTCATTCTCCTTTTAAAAAAATATTTGACCTCTTTTCCTTTAAGGTGTCCTTACACTTTCCTGCATTTGACAATGCAGAAAGGGATCAAGGCAGATAAGGTCACAGATGGGTTGTGGTCCATCATACCAGCCCATCCCTTTGGCCTAACTTGGCCCACAAGGATGGGTCTACAGTCAGGCTGGACAAACATTTGTCTAGATTTGCTTGAAGATTGCAGCCTACATCATTTAGTTCTAGCCGTAAGGCAGAGCATACTCTTTCTGTTGCCACTGTACAGTCAGCTACATCTTGGGTGGGATCAGAAGGAATAAAAGGTTCATACTACTACTAAATCCCCCAAACCTGCTAAATATTCTACAGCTGTCAATTACTATTCTCCTGCCTAAAAGTATAATGGGCCTGTGTATGGTGTGACTGTACTATTTAATATGCTTTCCTAGTTGGGACTGCAGAATACAATATACTGGATTAGATTCCAAACTCATCAAGAAACTGCAGATTACCTATAAAAGTTAAAGAAAAGAATGGTTGAGGCAAATGAAGACAGATAATACATACTTTGTTTCATCCACCACCTCCACATCAGGCTGTGCTGTGATTGGTGTGTTGGAGTGGACAGCAGTAGGGTCATCTGTTGTCTGCATTTCCCCATTGGCAGAACTCACCACCTGCAATGAGGGAAGATAAATTGAGGTCTAGGTCAACACAGAACAGAAATCAAGCAAACTCTGACGTGCTGAGATCAGCGGTTCAAGTTAGGGTAGAGCAGGGATATGTCAGCAAACACCATGATTTTAACAAGTTTTAAGGTACACAGATTAGCATTAAAACAATAAAAGCCAAAAATTTTGGGTGCGGATAAGCAAAGCAGGAATGCTTGGAAGAAAGCAAACAACATCATATTGCTGTATCAGTTACAATATGTTTTACTGTATGTCTTACAAATCATACTTTTAGGTGCTCAGTCAGTCATAAAAAATGAAATCATTCCCTGTTTGGAATTTTTAGAGCAGAAAAGTTAGACTCTCTCCACAGCTTACACTTAAAATCTTCCTTATAAGTAGTCCTTTTACAATATATGTATCATAACAATTTAACTGCAATGGTCTTAGGTCTAGATGTACCTGGCAGCAATTAGACTAATGTATTACAGGTAGAGGTAAGGTACAATAATGCATATTGTAAATATAGTCCATATATAGTCCATCCTAATGTGTCAGTGATAATACTGGCAACAATCTTTACAATGCTATGTGACAAGTAAAAGATACAATAAAAGCCCCATATGCCAGAGACTAATCTGTAATTTAAATACCACCTGCACTTAACATTTCAACTGTGCAATTAGATATAGTAATTTTATAGTTACTGTTTTTTAACATAATAAATGCAGATGGAAAGTGTTTGCAGTTAAAACAACCACAACATAATTAACAGTGAAGTAAATACTGCATTAAAAGCATTTTTCTTTTGTGCAATCCTCATGCAATGGCAAATAATGAAACTGAAAGTTACATAGAAAACATGCATAATTTTAATTTTAAAGATGCCCATTTTGACTTAGTGCAAAAGTTTCACAGTGAAAAGTGAAGCATACATATCTATCTTCTCCAGATGTATCAAATTTATATCAGAAAGAGCATGACTTGGCCTGCTATGTATGTGCTACTCCGCAATCTCACATAGAGCATTTATAAATAGTAGTGCCAATGAAAAATAATGTGCATGAGACAGTTAATTTTTTTTATTCCTAATGCTTAAATAAACCCTGAAAAATTAATGAAAGTAACATTAAGAACTTCTATCCCTGCTTGTGCGTACATTGGTCAAACTAAGTGGACTAAGAAAACTAAAAGCTTAGTTTCACATACTGATGTGCAGCTTTGTGGTACCAGTTAATATCAGTAATTTTAGATTTCCTGATGAGCACTCTTTTTCTCTCCCATTATTCTTGCTTAAATTGTCAAGTCCCGGACAATTAAAACGACCTGTTTATTTAGAGGGCAAAGTAGCAAATATCAGCTGAAAAAAAGCAAATTAAATTATTCACATTCCAATGTCCGAGTCTCAGAAACCATTAACGAGTGGTTTCTTTTCTCTGATTTATTATTTTATTTTTTCAAAACTGAAAAAATACATTTATCAAAATAATTCTAGTTGCCTTTTCAAAATATGCAGATTCTGTGCCAATCTGATACACAAGTTTATAAAGCCCAACATCAGCAATTATCAAATACAAGTGGAAAGTAGACCAAATAGCCTTCAGATTTATAGAAAAGGACAATAACAAATAAAGTGTCTTACGGTACATAAGATTAAATAAAAAGAATCTTTGACTGGTTGTTGGAAACTCCCAAGTAAGTCTTATGAATATTTAATATTTCAGTGACAACAAGATTTCAATGAATTATTTTCCTTATATTCACAACAAGTGGAACAACTTTCAAAACTATATAGCTGTCTGGAAATTTAATGCCCAATATTTAAAAACTCAAAAACAAAACTTTAACAGATACACTTTTATAAGTTACATATGGACCATTTTGTTTTCCCCATCTTTCATGCATCTTCCCATTTAGTTTTCTACACAAACATCTGTTCAAAGGGGTATTTTGTATGCCGCAAAAGAGTATTTTTGTAGTAACAGATTTGTCTGTGGTTAGAATAAGTGACAAAAGAAGATGAAATGCCACAGGTATATGGAAAGTGGAATGATACATTCCAGCCAAGCTCCAACAATTTTTGTTAAGCAGTCAGTCCTGATGCAACATGCATCAAAAATATGTCTGTAAAAGTCAATGGATATAGGAAACTACATAGTCTATAATATGCCATGCTCTTTTGACGGACTAATCAAAATCAGCAAAGTTCTGTTTTCTAGTGTCAAATATCTCTGTGGTAACTTCACAGAGATTAGAAATTTCGCAAAACCAAAAATTTTTACATAAAATGAACAGTAAAAAAAAAAAATCAAGTCAAAGGCCACTAGGCTGTTCGAATACAGTACACCTATTAATTATTCACCAAGTTAGCCTTCATACCACCACATACCTGCGGTGATCACAAGCATGCCACCTAGCAGTCACTGCAAGCAAAATTGCTACACTGAATAAGCATGTGTTTGTTACTAAGTGAATTCTGCAGTGATTTAGTAATGGCCACAATGCCACATCACAAATTTCCCCATCTTACAGCTGCCCTTGAATTTAAACAACATGGTGTTCCAAACAAGAAAGCAAACTCTGTTTTGTCAATTCCATTATGCAATGGAAATCTATAACACCCATGTCTGAGGCAAAGGTTTTGGGAATTTTTTTAATTCAGCATAAAAGCATGCAGCTATGATATTTCTTTTTCTAACTACCAATCAAGGGACTGAAGAAAACTTAATGTTAATGGCAAGGTCTTACAGTGGGAAAGAAAGATCAAGTTTATGAAGTTACTGAAGCTGGATCTAAAGAAATTCACTGCAAGTCCCACCACCACACCAAAACAAAAACAAAAAAATACACTGACATGCATATATATATGATTTCTACAAAGCATGAAAGCTACACAAATCAAGGCAGCTCTACAAAGGCATTACTGTTCATGTGATAGGTGTTTCCAGCCAGTGAGACCAGACCCTAACTCCTGTTTATAATTTACATGCAAAAGGGGCAGTCACATGGGGAAAGCAACTTAAAGTTTCATCAAGACAAATCAACTCTCTGAGTACTGGAACCAAATGACAGGAACCACTGATAAAGTGCAACTGAAAGATATGGCTTAATGTGTGAGAAAAAATGTGGAATGGTCATAAGAAGAGAGGTGGAGAAAGAAAGCTTCAGAGAGTTGGAAACTGTAGCAATCCACTTCAGGGCAAAGACAAGGTAAGGCAAGAGCAAAAAGAAGGCATTGCAGTACCAGCACTGTCAGCAAAGGACCTATGGGACAAAGAGCCTACCTGTACAGAACCCCCATGTCTATCTGTGGCTAGGTTTGCCCCAAGATAGGGATTGTGGCGTGGCTGCTCGCCCCATGCGTGATGCCCCCTTGAACCACTTATCTGAAAGGTAAATTAGTCTGGTTATGGAAACAAACTGACTGAGGTGATGCAAAGAAATAATAGAAAACGGAATCCCAGAAGTCAAGCACTGAAAGTCAAAATAAATGAATGGTTAATGTTAGGTTTTCTTCATGACAGTCCATTCTACCAAATACATTCATATTTGACTAATTTTATGACAATGCAAAAAAAAAAGCCAAGCAGCAAGGACTTGTTTCCTCTAAACTGAGAAGACAGCATTAAATAGAATTTGTTCTTCTATGATAAAAGCACAACTTCAATGAAATTTCTAAGGAAAACATAAAGGTTTTTTTTAAACTGTACTCTATATACCTTACAGGCATAGCTAAATCATGGCAGGATTTTCACATAAGAGCTATGATATTGCATTTTTGCTCCAAATGAATACAAAATGTTGACAATGCTGATCATAAAACAAAACAATTTACATATGTTGCAAAGTACAGAATGATTTATGAAGGAAGGAGTAACCTCAGTCTTTTACCAAGTTCAAATTTTAACCTTTCTTGTAAATTTATTAAAATTTTACAGAAAGCCACTTGCAACTCGCTCCCAAAATGTCCTTGCAACTGATGTCATTGCCTCCAATACTTGGGAACACAAATGGCCATGCATTTACTCATGATGCTTGTGTAATCTGTCACATGTATGGTACATAATAGAATTGCCCAAGCTGGGGTAAGCAGCTGTGCCAAGAGAAGCATAATAATCCATGGCCAGTTGGGCAAAGGCCCAAAATGCAAAAACATAAGCTGCTCATATATAAGGAGTTCTTGTTGATGTGGTGGTAAAATACTTTGTTCATTTAGCAATTTATTTAGGTTTTAAAAAAAAATGTAAAATTTTTAAAGGTGGTTGACAGAAATTACCACATAATTCTCTCTGGAGAATGATAATACCACAATCCTTCGTGTCTAGGAAGTCCATGACAAAAAATCATGAACACTTTATGCTCTGTTTTAATACTTTGTTGGGGGTTTTAAAAATAAAGCCATGGCTTTATTTTTGTACCATTTGTGCAGAGACAGAAATCCATCTAAAACAGAAATTTCAGGGTGCTCGTGTGAAAATATCACCTATCCTAAACAACTTTGGGCATAAAAAACACAGGGTTAAATCGTTATCAACAGACTCTGCCTGACTGAGCACAGGGAGTTGCTGTCCTGCTGACTGCACAGGGAATCATCCCAAACATTCCACCAATCCATTGAATCCAGCGACAACGTCTGAAATGTTTCACAAGGAAGCAACATCAATACAGCAATGCAACCATTACCAAGCCTTCATGCACATACTTGTCTGCCCCTAGATCAATTGAAAACATTCTAAGACATGCCAGTGAGTTTCCATGGATGTGTTGATTTCTTACAGCATATATATATATTTAAAAAATCAGCCACAGTAACTTGGTTTCTGTGTGTGTGCGAAAGAGAGAAGGAAAGATTTTAGGCATCTTATAAAACAGTGAATTAACAATCTAAAAAGGAAAAAAATTACAAAGTAAATAATAACAAGTTTGATGCAGTCTACTCTCTAGCTGAAAAAAGATACATAAGTTTGAACTTGGAAAAAGAAGAGAATGGCACTCATGCAAAACCAACAATATTAAAATCGCAAGAAAATTGGGAAACTTGCCTCACGAAGTGTCAATTTTTAATGCTATTTGAAGCTGTCTACAATGCAACAAAAAATGCAAATGTTTCTCCTTGCAACTAACATTCTACTTAAGAAAAAATATATCTGCACCATATGCATGCAGTGAATGAGTGCACTTTTGTATATTCTGTATTAACACATGTAAAATGTATCCTTTTTGCATATGACCAAGTATCAAAAAATGTTTTATCAGTATGTATATCATACTACTTTCTGGGTTGCGAGTACATGTGGACACTGAAGATATCTTCACCCTAATAATGAATTATTTTTAGAATTGTTTAAACTAAAGTCTAGCAGACTCAAAAGTTAGAAGTCGTAGTCCTCCAAAAAAAAAAAAATAAATAAATAATAAAAAAAAAAACTCCCCAACATGATGTATGACTGAAAGTTTGTACTCTATTAAAACTTTTTTTTTATTTTTGCATTTGCCAATTGAAAAAATTCATATATTTTTCAAGTCTTTTTTTTTTGTCATTTATTATTTAGTCTGGAGGTTCATATTAAATGTATATACAGAAATGGAACATGTGTGTTGATTGACTGCTCGTACCTGGAGAGTTAGTTCCCTCATAAATATTCAATCAAGCACAATAGAGTCACTAAGCACGACCAGGTGAAAATAAAAGCAACCAAGAAAAACTAATATTTTATAATTTTAAGAGATTTATTTACAATATTTAACTAGGTAAACTTGAATTTATATGTGCTTGAAGTCATGGCTTGTAGAGTCACGTGAGTTTTTGCTAAAGGTCTTCTCTTCAATCCTGTCGTCACCTGTACAGATTCCTCTCAATGCTGCTGCTTGTCTCACTACTGTTCATGCCATATACTAACAGTTGTAGAAGCACCATTGATAGGAGCTTTCTTGTAAAACTTGCTGATGACACTGCCTTGCTATTTTGTAAGTGTGTAAAATGTTATTTTCTGCCTTGTCTAGCATCTTCTTTGCAATGGAATTGGTATTTGTGTTTCCCCACCTGTCTGCCTGTATAAATATATATGCATTGTGAATGTCTGTATTTGTGGCTGATTACATTGAAAAGTAGTGAATTATATTTTGCTCATGTACATTTGTTGATACCACTGACTGGCACTTGAAAGTTACTTAACCTTTCTTCTCTCTCCATTTGGGTCTTGGTCACATGCTTGCATCTTACATATTTTAATTTGGCCTACATTTTATTCATAAACAGCAGCTCTGTAGCATATTATATATGTAACATGTTATTTAAATTTTTAAGTAATGCATACACCCAGAAGTCAAGTTACATGAGCCGAAGCCATTCCCAACACAGGTTATCTCCCTTAGATGATGAAGGCAGTGCTTCGATAGAAAGTCTCCAAACTTTTCAATCACAACTCTCCTTTCACTATAAAAATTGCATCAAGCAAAACTACAAGTGACAAGTGCTACAAAGACAATGAAGCTTTTTATCTTCTACATAGATCTGTGATTCGCCCATGAACTGGAAAGTGAAAAAGCAGCATCAATAAACCTCCTCCTTTATCAGAAGATTTAACAGATCAAAATGAAGAAAATTCAGCCGACATGGTGAGTGAAAAGCTAATGGCTGAAGGTGAGGATTGTGGTAAGATGACCCTGACTTCAATGAATATAAAGAAATTCCCGACTCAAAGGATGTAGATTTTAACAGCAGTTGATGTAGAAATCTCCCAGGATTTCTTCCTAAAATTTCATTTCTTTACCTATACTACAAGCTTTGTTTAAGCTGCCACCATGTGAGAGGTTTAGATTTGTTGATTTGTCCTGTTTATAGATAAAATCTATAGAAATAGAACTAACCTTATGAAAGGCAGGTTATAGATGAACTATTCCACAGAAATTCCACATCTACACACATAAACCTGCTATTTGCAATGAACTTATTAAAAACTTTCCTGTAATCACTACACAAGAGTACCGTGTAAGATAAAACTGGTCAAAGTGAACAATACTGAAGACAGCATCTGCTTTGATTTTGAAAAAACAGTACTTTTTTTTAAATTCTTGCTATGTTCCATCTAAATGATAATACTGGTGACACAAGCCCAAACACCAGAGTGACACAACTGAAACTACCCTAGCAGCAACTTCTGATGAATAAATGGCAACAAAGCTTAACTCTTCCTCAGCAACACACACTGGCAACTGCAACACACTCAGAACACAAACTTGCAGTGACTCATGCCTGACAATGCTTCCCGGGTACCCTTACCAGTTTCATTCTACCAGGTTACCTCTCTGTCTGTTGCTACTTCTCCACTCCCAAGGATTATATACAATGTACAAAGCATCTAAAAAAAAACTAGCATCTAATGGACAAATGCATGCATTCTCTCTCCCAGGAATATTCTAGGTACCAAGGCTTATATCAGTCATACTATCAAAGCCAAGGTAAAGAAAAAGGATTATATAAAAGGGTAAGTTATGTGTTAAAAAGCCATCACTAAGTTAGAACATTAAATTAGAATCCAACAGAACATAAAAACCTTAAATCCGAAAGTCCTACCACCTTTAAAAAATTAAAAAATTGCTGCTGATGGGATGGACGTATCCAAGGAAAACAAAAAGCCAGCTGTAAAATATTGCTGGTGAGTACTCTGAATGTACTAACTACTCCTGCTTCACAGAACGGTAAGGAGGTGAGTAGTCGGAAAGACAGGAAAGAGTGGCATTAATATTCTGGCCCAGAGTGTCCCAGTGGCGTAGGCAATGACTGACACAGTCAGATGACACCAGTCACTGCAACTAACCAGGAGACTGCCAAGTGGTCTTGGTAGCCTGGTCCACTCAAACATTGTCTGGGATGCTAGTTTGGCCAGAGGCCCAAATGAAGACAATGTCCTTATTACCATGAAGAAGAGCCGCATGAATTTTATGGAGCTGATGAGGGTAGTCAAAACAACTGGAAAGAAGAGCTAAGAGAACAGACAGCAGAGCCTGAAAGTTCTGTCCCACAGATCAGTGAACATGCTGCAAGACTAGCAAAATGGCAGAAAGTTCCACAGAAAAGACAGAACCACCATCCACTAATAGGGCTGAAGATTCTAGTTGCAGCTGGCAGGATGTAACTGCTGCCACAGCTACAGCTTCATCATTTGGAAATTTGGAACTATCTGTAAAGATAAAACAGAATCCAGGATAGAAAAAATTTCCTGAATGCTTTGAATAAAGATGAGGTCACTGGTGTCACCTTTTTTAAATTTTGTAAAATGAAGACAGGGAAAGTCCAAAAGGATGGTTGGTTGTTTTATGCTGTGCCAGCAACTAAGGCTATATCATGGTGACATAAATCTTAACTTAAAGAGTTTAGGGGTAAAGTGTAAAAAAGAGTGTTGTGGCCCAAAAGGCAACCAACAAATCAAAACCCAAAACCAAAATCTATCAGAACATAAAAAGAATTTTGATATAGGACTCTTGAGCAGAGCCACAGATGATGGAGCCATAGTCTAGCTTGAATAGGACCAGGGCACGATACAAAATACTTACAAATATTCCCAAATCGAGGTAAGTGCAAACGGAAGCACTTGTACAAGTATTTGATAATAAAAATAATGGCTTGACAGCTTCACACAAACACAAGTATAGACCCCTCATAGAGTTACAGTTGAGTTACAATCAAATTAAGACATAAAATAAAAATCATGAGCATTAAACACATCTGAAGAATATAATAATAACATCAATCAATTAAAACAGTCAACAGGCAAGCATACAATTAGTATGCATCTTCTGGTATTGAATTTCCCTTGTTGATACTGTTATATTCAAGATATACTGACGATACTTTTTTCTGTTAAGTTGTAACATTTGCGTAAACATTCCAGAAAAATTATTTTTTGTAAAAATCGACCATGCCTGTTGAATTTTTTTAAAGCTGGTTAAGTAGTTACAAATGAGCTTGGTTGGTTGAGTTTTACTCTTGTCAGCAGCTAAGGTGAGAGAGTTTTATCATGGAAAGAGTGAGAAAAAAACCCACTCCACTGGTGACATAATACCTACTTCCATTAAGAATATAAATGAATAAAAAGAAAAAAGACAATAAAAAAAGATAAGTAATGTATTTTTAAAAAAGTGTGGGATGACCTAAAAAGCTACCATTAAACCTGAGACTGTAAATAAAACCAAAACCTAAATCCAATAATAAGGTCCTACCATCTTTAAAAATGAAAAAGTAGCTGACAATGGAGTGGACGTAAGCAAGAAAAACAAAGAGCCAGCTCATAAACAAAAAATGCTGGCAGACGCTCTGGATGCCAAAAAAACAAAAAAAAAAAAACAACATACAACAGTAAAGAATCCAAGACACCAGGGACAAACTGGAGGAAGTTTGCCTTGGCAGCCTGATCCACTTGAACATTGTCTGGAATGCCTGCATGCCCAGAAGCCCAAATGAAGACAATGTACTTAATACGATGAAAAAGTAAGAATAGCATGGAGATGGACCATGAGAGGGTGGTCAAAATGACAGAAAAGAAGAACTTGGAAAGCAGTGAGTCTAAAATGATATAGAAAGTTCTGTCCTGAAGATTGTTCAATATGCTAGCAAGATGGTACAAAGTTTTGCAGAAGACAGAGCAAGCATCTGCAAGAAACTGTAGTCTAGCTTGGAGCTGACCAGGGAATGATACAGATAAAATAAGACCAAGTGGCCTGCCCATAGAAATCTGACAAGAGCAAAGAAGAATAGTTTGTGGTCAAAGATGACTCCAAGAAATTTCCCTTTAAGTATTGTGCTGTTTACCGAGATAGATGGGTTGGCCTCAATTAATAAGTGGATTCATGCTGACTTCATGGGAGAGAATTTTAAGCCATTTTCTATCACCCACATTTGCATACTGTTAGTGCACAGCTGAAGATGGTGTTTGAGGCTTGGTAGGTATCTGTCTTGGATGCAGAGAGCAAAATCATTTCAGCAAAATCTATAACAAGGCTTCCAAACCTGGAGAGACTGACTTTAAGATATATTTTAATGTCAAAGAGAATAAGTGAGAGTATGCTGCTCTAAGGGATACCCATTTCCTGTTTCTGAGGATTGGAGACAACAGACCCAACACCAACATGAAGCCATGCTACATGTCAGAGAGAAGACCCTAGACTCAAGCTGCCATGTGAGATAGTGATTTACCGTGTGTTCCAAAGTTGTGCTAAAAGACAGCAGGTGGTGCACAGGGCCTGAAAAGCAGGCCAATCTGCCGCAGACAGGCAACCACCATAGGGTAAAGTATTACCTTGCTCCAAGGTAGTTAAAAGTTTTATAAATATAGGTAAGTGATTGCCACATAGGTCATTGTGTAGGGTCTAGTAAAAATTAAGTAAAGTTGACAACTGACAAATCTGCAGCAGAAACTGCGCTGCTGTATGGTTGGTAAAAGGTGTTTGAACAGTCATTCAAAAGACAGATCACTTTCCATAAAAACAGATCCTAACAACTTCCCTCTGGTGCCCATTTTAGTCCCCCAGAAGAAGCAAAAGATGGGAGGAAGAAGTTGGATCAGAAGACCCTCAAGGTCTTGTCAGAAGATCTGAGCAGAAGAGAGAAGATAGTGACAACAATAATGTGGGCACCAATAGCTTGAAAATGAGTGGAAACCATCGTTTGGCTAAAGGTGGGAGAAGAGAAGACCAACCCCATCTCAAGGGCACATAGTGTAAGAGAGGCTAGGTATTCACTCACTCCATGCATGAGAAGCCATGATGTAGCAGGGTGAAGAAACCACAGATGCTCAGCCCTGTAAACAGGTGTCACATTCAGAGGTGTGTCAGCACTGAAATGCCTACTTGTTATCTAGTGCAAATCGCTCCATCTGTGACATCCTGATTTAACGAATCATACACAAAAGATCTGTACAGGTGCAACCAAACAAAATTTCAGACTTTTTTAAAAAGCCCCTTTTTTTATATTTTCCAGACCTACTTTAACTTCCACATTTATTAGCAATATAAAACTGATACATTATTTTAACTGACAACACAAAAAGAACTTAATGAATACACATTCTGTCAGGAGCAATAGTCATTAGCTGCTGTTACACAGTAATTCAGTAGAATCTGATTTTATGTAACCATGGCAGGTCTTGAAATGTATTACTTGTGAATACAGGGTCACTACTTAACCCTAATCATGCTTAATTAAGACAGTTGTCATTTTTTATCATGTAACATGCACCCTCAGACTATCACAAAAAAAGTAAGCCAAATGTATTCCTCTATTTGGGAGACTGCTGCAAAACAAAAGCAAAATCTGTATGATCCTAACAGATTTATAACCATAACCAAATTTAGTTCCTAAAATCTGTCTACATCTGTGTTGAATAGATGTTTGCCAATTAGAGATCACTTTGTGCCAAAAATCCAATCTCTGCACACCAAAAATGTTGCAACATGGAAGGTATCTGGTGGTCAGAAATTTTGCATGTGTCAGGTTTTAGTATAACTATGATAACCAAGTAACTGATTATTTTAACATTTTAAAACAACTAGAGCTTATGTTTTTGATTAGCAACCAACAGAACCATTGAAAGTACTTATACATTGTTACCATGAAATCATGAATTTGAAGCTAAATAGAAAAAGTCTTATTAAAGCAATCATGCCAACTCATTTTACTTGTTTATATTAAGTTTTTAAAATCAAGGACTGTAGAAAAATTGTGATTTGAGATTTTTGGGAGGGACGGGGAAAGTCATTGAAAATGTCCCCTTCAAGATGATCTAAACAGCACAGGATTTTTCTGGGGGCATATATAACTTTGTTTACAACCTATTGGAAAGAGAAATGGTACATTTTTTCTTGCCTTATCAGAGACCAAATGTGTCATAAACGCTACTCTTTATTATTTTCTTTTGGTGTGTGTGGCAAGGAGCAGGAAGAAAAAGAAGACAAAAACCTTATTTCAAAATATAGGTACTCCCTCTCTAATCCCATTCTAGCAATGGCTCATGTACTTCAGGTAATCCTCAAAGCTATTTTGAAAATATTCAAAACTGTGTTGAATCTGTACTACACAGTTTTTGGTATGTAAGTGAAGGGTTGTAAACAGAATTGGAAAAATACCTGAGGAACTAGACAAAGAAGACAACAGACTGGCAATAAACACAAAGATCAAGAGATCTAGGACACAAAAGCAAAACAGCAAGACATGTCAAAATACAGCCAGTACAGAAAGTTATCAGGCAGATTCAAAAGGAGAAGGCTTACCCTAGGTTGAGATGGATGCCTGTCACGGCCTGGCACTCCTGGCTCTCTGTTGGGAGAAACAACCTGATCCGGTGCTACAGACACTGGTGTGGACTGGAACAAGGAAATAAACCAAAGACGGCTGATGTCGGTGTTAAAACCTTAAAATCTGCTTGTTTATCTGTTGAAGTTCTACCGAGGTACAAAAGGAATTATTCTTCATCTTCAAACTCTCTGTTTACAAAACTTTTGGTATAAACAACTTACATCACCAAAGTTCAGTCTTTGTTGGTCTTCTGTCTTAATCAACTGTGCCATGAATTGTTGTGATATGGTTACTATCACTGTAATATTGCAGTAAATAATCACAATAAGTTTTGCAAAACAAATTTTAATAGCTCTTCAATTTAAACTAACAGATCGTTGACTGAAGCCTTTGCACACCTTCCTTAAACATCTTTTACATCAAGCAAAAGGATTTTCATACATAGGTACCTGAACACATTAAAAATATTCTAGATGATTACCTTTGTTTAAAAGAAAATCAAGTTGATTATGCTATTAGATGTTTTTAGCAAATAGTGTGACTTAAGTTTTCCTCCATTTAGTGATCGCAAAAATTTTTGGTAGAACTCAACAACAAAATTTTCTGTGTTAGAAGACTGTTTAACACTTTTATCGGTAGGAGAAAACTTGATCTTGACCGTTGTTATTTACATCGGAAATTTATGAAAACATACTGATTGACTACCCTGTTAAGACCTCTTAGTTCCAATTTGATTTGCAAAGTACAATAGGGAGGTTAGATCTAAGATTTGTGAAGGTTCACTTAGATACTGTATTTGCTGAGTTTTTGACTATTACGCAACCTGATAAATTTGACAAAAAAAGGACGGCATTTTCCCCTTGCATAACTTTAGGCTTTAATTTGTGGACCAATAATTACTTTTAAAAAGTATTTATTAAAATTATTTCTTCAGTCCATGCCAGGAAAATAATAATGAAGTGCTGATCTCACAAACTTCTCAGCAGTGAAATACTCACCACCTGCCTGCCAACCCAGTCGAACTGCCAGTCACATTCATAGTTCATCTTCTCCATGAGATCAGTAAACAGCTTGCGCAAGTAGTCATAATCAGGGGTCTCGAAAAAGTCTAAACGCCTCACATATCTCAGGTAGGTTGCCAGCTCCTCTGTCAATCAAAACATATGCAATAAGGATATCTAAAATACAGTACACCTAGACCTGTGGAATAACCTTTATCAGAAATAACATTACAGGAAAGTCTCTACTCAATGAATTGCTATCAGCGACTAATGTTCAAAGCAGCTGTAAGTAATATGGTTCAAGAATAATTTTCCTTAGTTTATGTGCGCGCAATGTCAAAGAAAAATATCAAAATGGAAAGCAAATTTTTTAACAAAAGGAAACAATGAGAAAAAAATTATCTATATAGCTCTTTCATATGCTTTATATCATCACTGAAGGCACTCGACAGTGTAGACAGGGACGTCATCTGGAGGCTGATGATCCACTATGGTATTCCACCTAAGCTCATAAACATTATTCAGAAGTTGTACAAAGACTTTTCCTGCCAAGTTATTCACAACGGCAAACTCACTAAGCCTTTTGTAATGAAGACCGGCATAAGACAGGGCTGCATATTATCACCAACAATCTTCCTGATGATCATAGACTGGATTATATGCAAACCAACCCAAGACAACAACACCGGTATCCAGTGGACCTTCACCAAAAAGCTAGAGGACCTGGACTTTGAAGATGACATCAGTCTCCTATCTCATCGGCAGAAGCAAGCCCAAATCCAACTGAGCAAGCTAGCAGAGGAAACAGAGAAGACTGGCGTAAAGGTCAACAGAAAGAAGACCAAAGTGATGAGAATCAACAACAAGCAGAAACTCCCAATCCAACTTCTAAGAAAGGGAAAATCCTGGAAACAGACCACTTCATGTATCTGGGGAACATTTGCAACATAAATCTAACAAGAACATTTCTGTTAAATTGTCTTATGTACAAGAGGACAAAATGATGGCTAGAAACTGAAGATACCAAGAAAAAACAAAAGAAAACAAGTTCTAGTAATATTTGAGCCTCTGCTGTAAGTCTTATCATTCTAAGAATTTCCCATTATGATTTATGGGAAGTGTAAGCGTTTGTGAATGTTAACTGATAGTTTCTACTGTTTCGATTGTTCCATGAATAGTATATATATATACTGACAATGATTTGATAAAAGTGGGTGAGGCAGTGTCATATATAATGTGCAAGTTAGATCACCAGCCTTCTTTCAAAATATTTGCAAGAAAGAGTAAAAGAACAGGTAGGGTAATGAAATCATGACTGTGTTACTAACATTTATGTGATTTCACAGAATGCTGAGAGAAAGAACAAAACAAAAAGGGGAGCACTGAAAGAAACCCAAAAGCAACACTTAATCCCACACATTATTAAAATAAGTGCTACATTATTTGGCTACTCAGACTCCATGTTTGTCATTACAGAAGTGTTTAAGTTTGGATCAAGCAAAATGTGAGATTTAAGTTGACAAATCACAGTTGGATGAGATCACAGAAGAAATCAATCAATGGGTATCTCTACCTGGAACATATATTGCATACATTTCTTTAAGACCTTAAAAATTCCCCCAACAAAGCAAAACACTTTAACAAGAAACTCATACTTCCTACGATTTTGTGGGGAAATGGAAAGCAAATGAGAAAAATGACATTTAAACTTATACTTTGTACAAGTAAATCTCACCAGGGAAATTTTCACAAAGAACCTCTATTGGAGTGGCCCTCTTGGTGTCGCCAATCTTTTGGTATCTCTCTTTAAGGGTCTCAGCTTTAAGACCTTGCCAAGGTAAGCTGCCACGAAGGAAGTACATGAACATGTGACCCAAGGCTTCAAGGTCATCTCGTCGGCTTTGTTCTGCAACCAAAAAAAAAAAAGAGTAAGCAAATGTGCACTAGTAACACATCCCTGTGCAAAAGACATGCACACAAATGTTTCTAATCTCAAAGAAGGCAAAAAAAAAAAAAAATTGGAATACAAATAATGCAGACTATTAGTAATTAAACATTCACTCATATCAAAATATTATCTTTTGGACCGGACAATGCATGTTCCTTAAACTTATTTTTCTTCCTTTTGTTCACTGAGTTATATTTCCAGGTTAGTGCCTTCCAAATCTTAACTTTCACACAGTTTCCTTTGGATTGGGGTGCCTGATGGCAATGTCATATCTTTGTTTGCCTTCAGAAGGGGGTATTTTTGAAGTATGTCTCGGGTGTTTAGTCTTCTAGGCTGCAGACGCAAGCTCACAAAGGTGCCAGCTTAATCTTTTTAAATATATTCGATCATAAGTGACCTGTGTAGTCGTAGGACCTGTTGCCATCAAAATAATACTGGACTGTCTGGATAAATAAGAAGTCACAGACCAAGTTATGAGGAATATAACAGGATGAGGTAAAGAAATAGATGGCAGTGTTTCTTCTACTGAAACACCCAGCATCCAATGATGATTCATTGTGTGACCAAGAACTGCATAAAAAGCTCTAGCCTTGGCAAAAGAATGCACAGGCTTCCAGGGGTAGAACATAACCCCAGGATCTATGAATGGGGCAACCCCAACAGAAATCTTGGAGCTGAAGCACCTTGCTGCAAACCATGGTACTACAGAACGAACGCTAATAGAATAAGACTTTACTTATCCCAGAGAGCAATTAAATGAAGCACAAAACCAACAATACAACAACACAATGATATCCACTCCCCTAAACAGACTCTCATATAACTGTGGTTCAGACTTACATGTGATCCACATTCATTCACACATAGCAGCATTTAGAAGTCACACAGATGAAACAACAAAAAACAGCCTCAATCTGTTGGTCCTGCATGCAGGTAGGCAGAATCAGGAGGCCGATGGAAGTTGATAAAATTCTCTTGACAGAACATGCTTGTCATCATGTAGAATTGCCAACACTTTCAGAAGTGTGAACACAGTCTGAAGATTGTCCCAATGGCTTCAGAGCAGGTGAATACATGATTCAAGCTGCTCTTATCCTTTACTGGTAAACTGTTGTAAAACCAGATAAACAAGAACAGCACACTCTCTATATGGGATCTATAAAATAGCTAAAGAAGTCTCTGGGAAACAGAAAAAGACTTAAACTTCCAGAGAAAAAAAAAATGGTGCTGTTGAGTCTTTTCAGGAAAGCCTGAGTGCTGGTATCTCAGTGAAGTCTTCTGTTGAACATGGTGCCCAGGTAGTTAAATGTTTTGACAATTTCTACCTCCTTGTCATGGATAATATTTATCAGACTTGGTGGAGAATTCCGATGGAAATTTAAAACAATCTCTTTGGTCCACCATGTAAGGCCCATTTTAAGCCTAAGTAGGGCCGAGTTGCGGCCCATGAAACTTTGCAGGCTGGGTTGAAACTTTTCAAATCTGAGGCACATTTAATTAAAACAAAATGAACTGTCATGCCAATTTCACATGAAACTTGGAGAAACCAAGTGAAGAATAAAGTTTTCTTACCATTGTTCTATATGCTACAGGCATACATAAGATGTCAAAATCATCTTTTTTTAATTTGAAACTGCTTTCTTCAAGTATAAACATGTGTAAAAAAAAAAAACCACAGCAACTCACCTTTGCCTAAATGTGTGTTAATGCTCATGTATCGGGCTGTTCCTGTCAGACTCTTATGCTCCCGGTATGGTATATGTTTGTGAGTTTCTGGGTCTATATACTCCTTGGCCAGACCAAAGTCAATAACATGGATGATATGTGGCTTTTTAGTTGATTGTCTGCCTATCAAAAAATTTTCTGGTTTCACATCACGGTAGATAAGATGCTTTGAGTGAACATACTCCATCCTTGTCAACTGAAAATGAAAGACAAAATGCAAAACTTTCTTTGAAACTGAATATTTGATCAGATTTGATCATTCAAACATTACAATGAAACCTACCTGTCACCATCACTCCACATTTTCATACTGTGCAATTCAACTTTGCAGCCCAATGCTCCACGAGAAGTAACAAGGACTAAACTTAACTAATTCTGCTATATTGGTGTATCTCTAAACAGAAGTTGGTAACAACTATGATACTGACAAATGGTAAAAAGTCAGGATGATGTGGTAATTAACTTCTAAAGTCTTTACTAAATATGAATTAGTAACTTTAAGAAAAAGAAATAAAGAAATAGCAATAATGCAGTAAAACCAAATAATTCAAAGACATACCAGCTGCACTGCAATCATGAGCACAGTCTTCAGGGAAAACTTGCGCTCACAAAGATCAAAAAGATCTTCCAAGCTAGGCCCCAGCAGTTCTAGCACCAAAGCATTGTACTTGCCACATGGTCCAAAATAGTACACTTGTGGAATACCCTCTGGAGGGACATACAATGACAATGATGTAAAGCAATGAGCTTGATTATTGAGTTTAACACACACTGCATCATTGAAATCTCAAAAATGTAATAACCTTTCACTATTTTAAGAGACACTCTTAAGACCAAATCACTGCAAAAACAAGACACACTCTATAAAGACTTATTTCACAGCACTCAAGTGAAAACAAGACTACTAAGCAACTGGCATGCAAGCTTTCATATTCTTTTGTTGTCTCTTGATGTATTTGGTTGTGCAGCAGTTGTGCCTGCATGTTCATCAATGATAGGGCTTTGGTTTCTGCTGTGCTTTGTTTCTGTCCAAAGGAATCATGCAGAGTATTATTCTACAAATATTCCTAGTGGCATTGCCATTGTCAGCCATTATGTTTTCGGCATAAAGTTCCATATGTATGGAAATTACATTTACCTCTCATTGGAGAATATTTGCCAGTGTGCAGTTATATTAAATATGACTTTGTTGTATTCTGGTTAAACTGTGTCCAACTCTGCTGAACTTGGTCGCAGGTCTATTGTTTGATTTACAACTATGGGCATTAAATCTACTTCCATCGTACTTTTGGGACTGTATATGGTGAGCTTCATACTTTATATGGATTCTGCAGACATGCAGACACGTCGTGATCAAGCAACATGTGATCTATCCTGAAAAGAATATCTGTGATTCTGTAATATCTTTTGTTTTTGTGATGCTTCATAGATTGTCTCTATACAAGCACTGCTGTGTGTACCCTTTAATGTGCAATGATGATATGCTCTAATTTTATATGTAAGTCTTTCTTGGAGGAAGGAAGGGGGGGCACCTTAATAATGATAGCAAAACCTCAAGCTCAAGATTGCCAAAAAGGAAAAAAATTAACAGTTTTGATAAATTTAATAAAAATGCTATGGCTCGCCTCTTTAGAAGCTTTTGCATCCCATATTGCTGTTGTGTGCAAGCTGTTCTTTATGTATGACTAAGCAAGTAAGTGTGACATGATACATGTCATGATGATTGTGACTGTTTTATACTGTACAGCATTATCAACTTGCCTGGTGGGCAAGGATATTGTGCTACATAAGCTACTTTATGATGACATGACATACCTTTCATAATCCAGCAACTCTACCACTCACTTCTCTGTTTCTCATCTTCACACATTTCATTCATGTCTGCCATGGTGTCATCTGCTCACTGGTTCTTGTGTTTATTAAATTCTGACTTAACATTTATACAAGCTTCAGGCTTGCAATATGGCGTTGATATCACTGTATTCATACCTCAGAACTTTAGTTCAAGGTGAAAAAAAACCCATTTCAATGCTTTTATTATAAAAATTATTTTTGTAGATCTGTACTGCCAAATAACATGATCAAACAGCACTTGCAACTATTCCAAACACATGCATGATCACACACAAGTTTATTTACAGCATAATTATAAAAGAAACCAACATGCATCAAACCATTTGTCAACAATGAGACAATTTTTCCAACACAGCTTATTGGTATTATATTACACCTTCTCTCTCTCTCTCTCACACACACATATATGCACATACCAGCTTGACCCAGCTGTTTGTAGAACCTGTACTCCAGATGTAGCTGAGGTGCCCTAGACTTCATGGGCTCCTAAGAACACAACAGTGGTTTGCAAATAATATACTATTCACATGTAATTAAAAACAAATAATATTTCTTTCATAGGTTTTGCATAATAATACAACTACTACATATCTCTATATGTCCACTGTCAGGGTAGTCGCATGACCTTACCCTTGTAGTGGAGTGAGGGGGGCAGATATCTTCTTTTCACCAACCCTCATTAGGATCAGGTACTGGGGGAAGCACGCATCGCGTGGGTTTTTAAACCAGTTAGCATACACACCAATGGGTTTAAGCACCATTGTTCTAACCACTAGGCTATCTGCTCCCCAATCAATGTTATGTATCATGTATATTAAACACTACTGCTTTGTCTTCATAGTTTAAGACTGAACTCTTTACAGAGTAACTGATTTTTCAAATAGCATTGATGAACATAACTGTAAAAAAATTAACACCTGTAATACAAAAAGTGGGTGACAAGGAAAGTGAATACAGCCATGAGAAAGCTTACCAGTTTGATAGCCACATGTTCATTGTTGTATAAATTTTTGCCTGCAAGTGAATAAAATAAAATATTTAAAGTGTCAAAGAGATATACTAAAACAATACTATGCAATATGCCTGAATATAAAAATATATAATTGCTTTCAAAAAAATTTCTTAAAACTATTAATTGTTCAAATTATTAATTAAAAGGCCAAACTTTTAGTTTATGGCAGGAAAAATAGTTTTAAAAAGGAAATAAGATGATACATGCAGTGCTGTCTACCCTAATGGTCATTCTTCACTAATTGTTTCCATCAAGTCCAACAACTATCCTCAGCTCCCTCTACCAGATCAAATCCATTTATACCTGCTGGATGATGAAAGTCTCTTTAAGCTGCACTGCTTTTGTACTAGCTAAAGTCAAAGAACCAAATAGTCAAAAAGACAGCAGTAACTGTTTTAAACTCTATAATTATCAAATTCTATTTCTCTCCTTTTAAAAAAGGAGTTACCTTTTAAAAAGTTGTACTTAACTGAGGATAAAATGTTAATTCAAAATATACACTCGAAACTATATTTCAAAGTACACATGGCCAATCTCCTTTGGTCAGGTAGATGGCATAGAGTATTTTTCAGACTGATTTACTGGGATAATATGTTTAGACAATTCAATAAAAGAATGAGGCATAAAAACTGGTAATGGCAATAATAGCTGAACATTTTCTACAAATCAGCTAAAATGCCTAAACTATCACAGCATTACCAAACTAAGCAATCCATCACGGATTACGAAAATGATCTGCATGAAGTGCAAAATAACTTACTTTTCTACAAACTGCAGTGTTTAAAGTTTTGACAGATGCAAGCAGAAGCATAAAACATAGCACTGAATCTTCTGAATAGTCATGTGACTATCTGCATGTCCCTACAAAAAGTTTAAAAAAAAGCCAAACTAAAGCACTATTGTTTCAATTATTTTTGGAGGGGTACAATTGAAATTTTATTTCTTTTTCGTTAGGCAGCACTGAAAATGGCCTTGACTGATGTGGTTTTAAAAAATGGAAAAGGATTACAGAACATTTCAAATGCTATTGCATAGTTCAATTCTTCATGGCATGTGCTCTTATGATGGATGGAAACAGCTATCTGGATCTATTTAAGGATAAAATATTTGTAATTTGAAAAAATAATTCTTAAAAAAAACCCTAAGACTTCAAGCTAAACAAATATAACCTAATCTCAATTAAGATATAACAAAAAGAGTGTCAATATGAAAAATGGGGAATGGGTGATACGGGATCATAGTGACACTATATATCCTAAACCTAATGGGTTCATGGATGTTGCTGCACAAAGCGTAAGTTGCATACTGTTACATTAAAATCATCATAAAGCAATTTAGGAAATTTTACTTTCTTTCCCCAAGAGTTTCAAATCCCATTAACTCAAATTTTACCCACTCTTATGCTTGTAGTTTTTTTAAATTTGGGACGATGTTGGTGTCTGCTATTAGAAATTGTACAGGCCATTGCAATATTCAGCCCATCGGTTTAAAACCACACTTTCAATGATAAGATGACCACTGATGTTTTTAGTGACTGAAATCCTATGTTGACCTCTACTGGTCAAGCTGTTCAGTAGTTGGTAGGCCTTTTATGCTGTCATTTCATGCCATTCCATTACCTATGGTCTGGGACTGGTCCTCAGTCAAGTTCTCTTTAGTTGACTCCATCCCTTTCCTGATGCTTTTTAGCTTTGTACTTGAAAGCTGCTCAAAGTTGGTTGGTTTATTTAGTAGGAAAGTGCTTCCACCTTGTGGCGATTTCGCACTATGGAGGGAGAGGGAGGGGGAGAAAACCCCCCTGGCACCCAGAGTGTCCTGAGACGAGATCTGAACCCTAAGCCACTCACTGCAATGGTGACAAGCCAGTGCTTTAATCGCTACACTACAAGGCGACTACAAAGTTGCTTTTAGCCTCTCTTTATATCCCTCTTTTGATTATTCATAACGCAAGGTTTCTTCTTCTTCCTTTGCCTCACAAGCCCTTCTTGGGCTGCTGAAAGTAGAACCTGTTTGACATGTCCAGCAAGGGTGTCTATAACACAGTGGACTGTGTTGACAGTGAATTAATCTCTAACCTGGATCTTGAAGATTTCTGCAACAATTAGGTATTGCAGATTCTTCAAGTCAGAGTTAATTTGGGGTTGGCTGAGCAGCATTTTTCTTCAGCTTTAACTTAATCTCATTAAGACAACATTATGGTTGCTGCCTATGTCAGCACCAGGATGCATATTTGTTTCACCAAGGCTCATGTCAGCAAGATTCAATGCTAAAAGAAGGAAGATCACCATCATCCAATTCTATGCACCAACAAATGCAGCAGATTAAGAGGAAAAAGACGACTTCTACAGCTCCTTGCGGTCTCTGCTTCACTGCACACCAAGAAGAGACCTGAAGTTCATTATGAGAGAGCTAAACACCAAAGTGGGAGATGATGATAGCACTAACAGGGAACTCATCATGGGAAGTCATAGCGTTGGCACCTGCAATGAAAACAGGGAGCTCTTCACAGACTTCTGCACTTTCAACGACCACATCATAGGTGGCACTGTGTTCCTACACAAAAATATACAAGATAACTTGGACTTCCCCTGATGGCCAGACAGACAGAAAACCAGACTGACCATATCACAGTTACTCGAAAGTGGAGGAGGAGTCTCCAAGATGTCAGAGTGAGGAGAGGTGCAGATGTTGATTCTGACCACCAGCTCAAAGAAATCAGCAACAAGCAGGAACTCCCAATCAAACTTCAAGGTGAGAACATCCTGGAAACAGACAGCTTATCTGGCGAGCATTGTCAACAAGGACGGTGGAGCGGATGACAACATCAAAAACCACATCAACAAGGCCAGGCATTCTTTCAACAGCCTATGCCTGAGCATTATCCTTCCACAGTAAGATCTGCATCTTCAACACCAATGTGAAAGCAGTCCTACTGTATGGTTCTGAAATCTGGAGAGTAACAAACACCATCAACAACAAGCTCCAGACCTTTACCAACCGATGCCTACGTCATATTCTGGGAATAAGATGGCCTGAAACTATCTCCAACAGCAGCCTGTGGAAAAGAACCATCCAGAAAGCCACTAGCCAAGACATCAAAAAACGCAAATGGGGCTGGATAGGACACACCCTGCGCAAAACCAGCTGACACCATTGCCAAGCAGGCACTTGACTGGAACCCTCAGGGAAAGAGGAGAGTTGGGAGACCAAAGCAGACTTGGAAAACAACAGTAGAAAGTGAGGCAAAGGAAATTGGAACCACATGGGTCCAACTGAAGGGGGCTGCTCAAAACCAGGTCCACTGGCAAGGTGGTGTTGCGGTCCTATGCTCCTCAAGGGAGCAACAAGGAATAAACTAAACTAATGAAGCTGGATTGGCAGTCAGTGTCATTGTAGTGAAAAAACTTGGAAAGTTCCAAGTGCCCATTCTGGATTTCTTGTGGGAATGGAGGATTCTGGAAAAGGTGAGTTGACAGCTCTGTAGAAACTCTAGATGTTTTACCTACAGAGCCTAGTTATAAAGTGGTAGCGAAGATGCCCTGGGGCAAAGAACCATGAGATAGTGTCCACTGAGTCTAGGCATCACATTGTGACTATGAAAATAAGATGCTTTCCTTAAGTTCAATTTTGCCAAAGGGAAGAACCTGTTTGAAAGTCTCCTTCTTTGCCACAAAAAGTACCTCTAAAACTTATTTTTGGTCATTCTGGACTTTCGACCATAGCAAAAATGCCCATAAATTTTTGACATATTTGAGAGCCAAAGCTGACTGAAATATGCTGGCCTTAATGGGACCATTAATCTACTTTTTTCAAGTTGAAGGAGTCATGTGATACTGATGCTGTGAGCAGACATTTAGTGCAGCAAGCAGACAACATTAAATGTTATCTCTAGTAATCATTATAGGTAATGAGTGAGAGACCAATTGGTTTTTGAAAGAGACATGAAACAGTATTACAAAATAAAGGAATTTATGAAATAGTTGATAAGCAACCTTACCATATTCACATTATGGGGTTTGACAGTATTAAATATGAATTGGCCTGTTTTTAATACTAATCCAATGACATTGTCATAGTGACTGTTAACTGTAGGTAGTAATTAAACTGTAAATACCAATGAAAAAAAATCAACATTAGCACTAATACAATGGGTTTTTTTTTAAATATGAGTGCCATAAATTTTAAAATGACACTAAACTTCTTGCTGACTGCCAACTGTCAGATCAAAATCACTGTCATAAGGCATATAAGTAAACTGGAATTTAGAAGCAATGAATTATCTACATACTGCAAGTGACAGTATCCATTTAACAACTAGTTTTTAATGTCCATGACAGTGATCAGCTTTATTTGTCCCAGTGGGCAATTCAAACTTGGGAAGGTGCTCTAGTTACAGTTAAGTTAAAAATAAAAGTAGAACAAGTTTGCTGCAAGGATTGTGCAGCTTGTGCATGACAGTTAATTCCATGCTGTTCTAATTAAAGCAGAACATCTATGATTATTCAGATAATGTTTACTATAAGCAGTTATTAAAGCAATAAATTGGCAGAACAGCTTTCTAACAAAATATTAGAAAGTCCCATCTACAACAGTCTGCTGCAACAACCAGGGCTTCTGCTTACACAAAAAATTGCATACAGTACGCATTAAAAGTTCGGAGGACCCCTTCAATTTTCGTCGATGGAGTCCCATTCAAAATTGGGCGAACAACAGGGACCCCTTAAAAATCTGAAGAAGGGGTCCCTGGGACCCCAAAGAATTTAGCCTTAGCAGAAGCCCTGAACAACAATCACAATTTTTTTTTTTTAGATGATTCAAGATTTTATTACTGATAAGAGAAAAAAATAGCTAACTTTCAACTAAAATGTTATTAAAATGTATCAATTTAGTTTCTGCAGACAAACAAAAGCTCAGGTAAAGGAGCTATCTTTATCAAAATGCATAACAGCTGATAAACCATATGGTTTCAAAAATAAAAATAACTAACCAGTCAGAGGAATATAAAATGGAAATTCTGTTAGCAAGACATTTTAAGCCAGACATTTTAAGCCATTATAAATGTATTAAATTGCATAAAAAAGCATGTGGAATGTAGTTAGGCTGCACTATAGTCATCTGATGTGTAACATGAGATCTTAAAAGCTGTTATGGCAGTAGTACATGTATGTAGTCATACAATCACCACCTGCTGCATTGGTTCAACCCTAATTTTTATAACTTTACCCTCTCTGCTTTTGGTGTTAGCATGGTGTTATGCAACCTTGAGTTAATACATTCGTACCCCAGTATTTTATATAAATCCTTTTTTCACTCACACGCTTTCCACATTTTAAGCCCACAGAATCCGACATACCACAACCAGTCAGAGCTCTGAATCTAAATTTCTCAATTTGCAGTGACATTACGGTTGTACTCATGTCAAGATTTTAGATAGACATTTGAACAATCAGTATTTATCTCTAGCCACAAGATCATTTTGTATCTAAAAGCAATGTTATTTAGTACTAGCACATGTTAGGCCTTTTTTAAAGGCCAAAAAGATGCTTTCAGCATTACACCACATTCTCAGAATAATAACAATCACCATATAAAAGAATGCCCTTAATACTAAGGGAAATCACTCTGCCAAAGCTGTCAGAGGAACTAAAGAGAGGTACTTATAATGTTTTACCTACTAATTTAATACTAACCCCACAGTAGCCTTTCTCAAAAGAATGTCAAAGTTCAGAATATTTTTAATTTTCACTTTCCTTGTACACTTCCTATAACTCAGCTAATCAGCATCTTCCAAAGAACCAACTAAATGCTACAAGGTAATATGAAAGAATAATTATAATGAAAAATAATACTCATTTTGTCAGTAAAAAATAAATTACAGAATACTTCATCTTTCACTTCAAAAAATTTTTAAACAGTGTACTTGCAAATGATCACATTAGTGATTAAAAGTGTTCCAATGTGCATTTATTTTGCATATCTAAAATTATACTTAACAATAATCTAAAGCATTACATTTATTTCTTTAACTTACCAAGTCTGAGTTCACCAAAATTCCCACAGCCAATCTTTTTACCAACTCGGAAGTTTGGCCCCACCATCAGTACTCCAGTGTTGCTGGTAGCACTTTGTCTGCTAGAGCTATGCATACTGCGGGCACTTGTTTTCCGGCGTACTTGGTCTTCAGTCTTTTCGTAACTGTCTCGTTTTGGTGTACTCATCAGGAATCCTGAAACCTTTCTTCTCTATGTCGACGCATAAACGATTCTGCTTATACAACCACACACAATATTTCAGTATCTTCTTGTCATGAGAAAAATGAGATGAGCCAAACCCCGGTCACTAAGCCCCATCTAAAGTCCTGTTCTGGTGCTTCAGATGGGCTTTCGCGTCCATGATACATACTGTGGAGACAAAAGCGAACGTTGAATCCTCATTGCATTTTGTTACGTCATATACAGAACAAATGTGGGTAAGGCGTTCACAAAATTTTCAACGTCTCGCTTATTTTCACCCCGTTTCCCTTCGGCATAAGAGAGAGTACAATAACTGAGAAAAATATATTCATACGCAATGTTAGAAACTCTTCAGATACTTAAATATAGCTGAAACACAGTGAACATAAAAAAATTGTCCATTATGCATTCTCGAAGGACAGACAACAAATCAACTAATATTGTACTTATTTTGGTAATTTAGATCTTTTTCTTTTCTGCGTAAGAATATGAGGGGAAGTGAATCACTCGTTATCCGGTGAACTGCGCAAGTCGAAAATCCCGTAACCAAGTGTTTTGTATACCATATTTACTAACGACAATATATTTGTGAAACCGAATTTCATAAAAGAATATGTAATAAAGTACAAAGTGCTATGAATCTTTGAACAGATTTCAAAATCACTCTTTTTTGGACATAGCCAGTCTTGTAACCTCAAACTGCTGTCATTGAAAATAAGGTCATACCAGCAGAAGTCTGTGGGTCATACCATCAGCTGATAGTTTGTAAATGATCGTCACTTCCGTATCAACAACTATGGCGGATGATTTTAAAATCGAGTAACATTCTCTTCAAACGCTACATTCCTAGTCGCGTATTTCTTACTGCTGTTAAGCTGCGTCATGGCTGAGCAGGCAAGACTTTTAGTAGTAATTTCCATTTTAGAAGGTAAGAGTTGGACGTTTGTATTGAAAAAAAAAGCATCTGTTAAAACTAGAAATGTGACAAGAGGAGGCTTGATGTGGACATGTCTGGTCTCGTCTGTCAGCTTGTGGTTGAAAGTGGCTTTCACATATTATGTAGAGAAATGAAAAGTATTGCATGGTTTAAATGAGAGATTTAAAGTTGTTTGGCTGCTTGATTTATGATAGACCCTTTTGCGTTTGAATTTAAATCATTTGGCATGATAATAATGATTGTGACCGATCCATGAATTCATAAATTTCATTCTTAATTTGCTCATTAAAGGCAGTTCATTAACGGCACACAATTCCACGCCCCACTCCCCTTTGTTCAGTCTGCTCAGCTCAAAGCCTTTGTTTAAGAGCCTTCAAATGGCGCCGTGCATGTTACCTGATAAGCACATTTGTACACTTGTAACACTTCCTGGGCATAAGGTCTCTTGTCATCTGAGATGGTTGTACCATCTTCTGAGCTGTAAATTGTTAATGAGCACTATTTGGTATGGCACTGAATGGCTAATGGTTATGTAAGTTATGTAAACAAAGATGAAAGTGTGACATCTTAGATTTTGTATTCACCCAACATATTTTTTTCTGGTTTAAACCTTTATGAATATTCATAAGAGACTTATAGTGCCACAAAGCAGAGTGTTGCAAAATGTATAAACAAGATCAAAACATCATATCATCAGGCCCACATAATTAATCGCACCTCCTCCAAGACACTTTTCAACATCTACAGTGGATTGACTGGACAAGCAAGGCAATGCTGCTGCCTAGCGCTTTCACAGCTGCTGCAAGTGTTTTGTTATTATTTCACTTACAAGATATTGGACATTCAATCATCCTTAGACTCAGTGTCAGTGCCTGATAGCATCTCTTGTGATATTCTTTTGGGATGCTCTCTGACCAAATTTCAACCAATCTCTGATGCCAATATAAAGGCAGTTATTCTTAAAGCCTAGCCAGCAATTTGCCTGTTAGATACAATATCCACAAGTCTTCTTGAGTGCTTAGATATTTTACTTCCTGCTATCACAAATATTGTAAATGTCAGCTTGTCGTCAGGTGTTTTCCCATCTTTGTTTAAAAAATACCCAGGTAAAGCCACTTTTTAAGAAATCCATGCTTGACATCAGCGTGCTGTACAATTATTGCCCAGTTTCTAACTTTTCTTTTCTCTCAAAGATCATAGAGAAAGTAGTTTTTGACTCAGCTCTGGGCCTATTACTAGAACATCAGCTCATCCCCCACGCTCAGTCAGCATATAGACCTTTTCACAGCATCGAAACTACTTTAAATAAAGTGACCACGGACATTATCTGCCCTTGACAGTGGAGATGTTTCTGCCCAAACTATATACTGACATAACCTTTTGTCAGAAAAATACTACTTTGGACATAAGCAAATGCTGTTGTGCTGCTCGTGGATAAAAATGTAGAAGTGCGTCCTGACATGACCACAAAAAGTCGTCCCACATTTCCTGCGAATATCACTCATTGGCAGATCAATTAAGATCCAAAGCTTAAAGGTGTCAAACTAGAACAAAATACATGGAAAAAGGCTTGATAAAATAATCTCACTATTTACTACAAACAAGTTGTATCACTTGTTTTAGGTCGAGGATTTCCAAAACGTCCACAGCACAGGATATATGCTGAAGCAAGATTCGATGGGGAGCTTCTCAGCACTGATCCAGTAGACCATGTTGAGATGCCAGATTTTACACAGGAACTTGCCTGGGAGATCGATAAGAAAGCACTGCAGCAACATCGACTACAGAGGACTTCAATCAAGATTCAATGTTTTGCCATTGATACTAAAAGCAGCTTAAAAGAACCTATTGGTTATGTTATTCTAGACTTACGCTCTGCAGTCCAGAACAAACAGGCATGTATCTTTTGTCCAGATTTTTTTTATTTTTAATGACAATTTGAGTTAAGGTATTTAATAAATTTCTCTTCTTGATAATACGCACCCCACAGTCTTTTTGTACTGCTTATAGAATAATCTAGAAATAGAAACAGCTACCAATTATCATTTATACATGTACACAACCTTCTAAACAATTAAGGTGACCATTCACTCGTCATATACACATGCCCATTTGCTATGCACAGGGGATTTTTGAAAAATTTGGAGTCATAGGTAAAATGCATATTAAAGTAAACATGCTCTAAAGTAGGCTACACCATTCAAACATAGTCTGTGGATGAAAGAGGTAGTCCTCAAACATTTTATTAGGATCAGAGAGATGGCATGGATTTGTATAATGTTTAAAATCACACTTAAATGATAGGTCAGCTTTTAGTATCAGTCCTGATAAAAATTGATGTCATGCTAAGTTGCCATTATCAATATTTGCAGAATAGTACTGGGAGTCTCTTGTGATCAAAAGTAAAGAATTGTTTGTATTCTACTTGACTGGAAAGTGTTGACTTAAAAGCCAAACTCATACAGTTTTTAGATGTCATACTGTCTAGATATTCAATCAGTTCTGTAGTAAGTCAGCAGGAAAAGCAACAAGAAAATGGGTGTTTACAACAACACAATATGCCATTCCTTATTTTAAAATGGGCTTTTTTTTACTGCTTTACATTGCAGCAGTTATATTAGATTGCTTTACTTTCATTTGAAAATCATTGCATGTAAAATAAAATGAAACCTGCTTTTAATGCTTTTTTTCAAATCTAGGCTGCAAAGTGGTTTCCATTACTTCACTGCAAATATGGAAAAGCAAAGCCAGAAATTCGCCTGGCTCTTTATTTAGATGATGACAAAGATGCACAGAATGACAGACCAGTTAAAGAAATTCCTGGTGAGATTAAAAGTGTTTGCATGTTACGTTTTACAGAACTCAAACTGATGCATTTGTCATACTTCATTGCGATCAGTGAACTAATAATGGTTACAAATAGTGCTTTAAATTAATTCAAGCAGTGCATGAAAGATATTTTCCATGAGCTTTTAAAAGTGAAGGTCATTCATATTGCATGATGTGTTACTTGTAAAAAAATGCAGAAATGCAACCTTATATAAGATTCTCAGTCATAGTAGATATTATGTTTTTATTATGTGTGATTTTGACAGTTCGTGAAAACTATTTTATTGGCTTATTTCTTTTAAGAAAAATCACAAGCCAAGATCAATTTGAACTTGAAATCTCTGGTGCCTGTGCTTAATGAAGAGGAGGGATTCTATCAACTGGGGCCAGCAGGAACATGCTCTGAACAATTTGTGCTGTCTGTAACCATAGCCTATGCTACTAACCTGACTCAGGTATGCAGTTTGGATAAATTTTTAATGACCACTTCAAAAATATTTTAAGCAAAATTAATCTTTAATCTGTCACAAAAACAGAAAAAGCCATGGAAATAAAAAAATAATTTCCAATCATCAAAAAGTCAGGAGCTTTAAAAAAAGTTCAACAACAGAGAAGCCCCAAATCATTTTTTAATTTAGATAGCAGACAACATATATTTCAGTCAAATTACAAATCATAATATTGTTATTGAATCAAAGATGAAGGGATAACAGTAGGAAATTTCAGTAGTGGACTACTGGTTGTAGTATAATTCTTTGCTTAATTAATCACTAGCAGTCTTGATGGAGTAGAACATGTATTTGTCTTTATGTACAAGATACAAAATTTTCAAACAGTAATTTATGAACATTCAAACCAGTTGCCCTCTATTACTGCTTAACTTGCCACCACTTTTTTTTGGCCTTGACCAGTTCATTTACAAGTTGATTCATTCTTGGCTAAGGGGCTCTAGAGACCACCTTATATTGTGCTCCAGAGGCATGTCTACCATCTGAAGAGCTGTGTTGTACTGATCTACAGAACAATCATCAAAACTTGAATCTGTTGCAAAAATATACTGCAGTAAAAGAACTAACATAAAAGTAGGCCATCAAATTTAAAAAGAAGAAACCTTAATTTCGGACCAGATGATTTCACAAATGAGATGTTAAAGAATCTTGGCAAATCCTGCAGTGCAGTCTTCCACACACTGCTGGGTATCCCCATTTGAGCCACAAATATTGAAGGATGATCTCAATTCTTAATAAAAAAAAAAGGGGGGATGGGGGTGGAGGAGAACAAATAAAAAACTGAAAGCTATTGCCCAATCAGTTTGACAATCTGTGTTTAAAACTAATGAACACATTATTAACCAGATATTGCAATGGTACCAAGATTTAGAGACCATTGTTGTCCCAGAGCAAGCAGGCTTTGGGCAAAACAGAAATAAAGATCAAACAACACATCTCTCTTACAGCTCATTAAAGATGCTTTCCAAGACCAGGAAGTGACCCTTGCTGTCTTCATAGACTTACAAAAAGCGTTTGACATTTGTGAAGAAAAATGGATTTGCAGTGAAGCTGCTGCGGAATAACATTGGGTGTAACATATAAGGTGGATACAATTCAACTTACATAATCACAAGTGGGTTTGGCATGTAATTCAAATAATCATCAAACATTCATTCAAGTCATCAAAGTGCTGTACAAGAGTTTAGTGAGCACAGTATGAGGTGATAAAAAGGAGTTTTCTTGCACACACCCATGGGTGTCTGGCAGGAGTAGTCGTCATACTGTTCAAAATCTTTCTTGAGAATATCATGAGATAAACCCTTCAACACCACACCTCCATTTTTGTTGGTGTGGCCCAAATGCAGCCTGGACTTTGCTGATAACATTGATATATAAAGGCTTCCACCAACAGTGAACTACAAGACTTTACCAACAGACAGTGCTAATGCTGTTATACTAACAGCAGACAATTGTTTTGGTTTGCTGTGTAATAATAGGATAACAACTTTATGATAGTTAAATTTAATGCAGTTTCAAATACCTGTGAATACTTACTTCTTTTGTTTTCAGGGGATCAGTGTTAGGGTATAAACTGAAAAATAGAATGTAATAAAATCTTTGCTTATATTGTCAGCCATTCTGTTACAGCTGGTGCCAAGCAATACAGGTCTGCCTGCTGCAGCACAAGGTTTCTTCTTCTACTATTCTTTGCTGGGAAATGATGTGACAAATGAGATATTTAGCAACCTCCTCAATCCCTCTTTTCCTGCAGAAAGAGCCTCTGTTCGAGTGCGGAGCAGTGTTGAAGCTTTGCGCATCTTCTTCTCTCATCAACCAGGTCTACAGGTATTTTCTTAGATCGTGATTATGTATTTTGACCTTAATGCTACTAATTTTATCCTAAATATTTCTTAAATCATGTTGATGCATTGCACGAGAATTCTAACATAATTTTAAATGTGGTTTTCTTGTCTACGTATAGTAGAGGCTGGCTAAGATGCCAGATGAAGGCCGATTGGTTGGTATCATGGACAGCTAGCGATGATTAGCGCGCAGATTTGTTTTGGGTCCATGGGGGACAGGGGCCGTTAGAGAAGGAAGGGATTGCACCCAGCCTCAACACCCTCCCCCCTCTTAGGTGGACACTATGGCTGGCTACCCATGGATTCATTATCCCTCCCGGTGAATATAAAAGGTAGGACGAGAGGTCAAGGAGGGGCAGAGAGAAAGATCAGCCTGAGAAAAGGACGCAAAGAGTTTTTGCCAACCAGCAGCTCAGTTGACTTAAGTCTGTACTTGGAGCTACGTTCTGTCTTAAGCTAAATCCTTCAGGCGTGCAGCAAGCGGTCACCATAATAAAGTGGTACCAACAACCTAGGCTACGCGTTCAAGTGTTATTTACAAAGTGTTATTAAAATGAAAAATCAAAACAAAACAAACATGTTTCAGACCAAAAAGACTTTAAAATTAAAAATGTGCGGCTGGTCCCTGAACTCCAAAATAGTAGTAATCATGAATGATGCAGTAGTAGTATTAGCAGCAGGAGCTGTATACTAGTAATAGTTTTGAAAACTGTAAAAGGGCAAATACTCATTTATCAGTCGTGTTACTTTGGAGTCCAAAATGGTACATTAAAAATAACATGTGAGCCTATTCTTTACCAAAACATGCTGACTTTTCACACTTGCAATATGTTACATAAAGGTTAAGCACAAATAATGGCATTTTCAGGAGATAGAATGAGCTTTGCTTGTGTTGTTTGTTTAAGAGAAAATAGTGCTTGTGTATGTGGTCATACATATGTGTATGTGGGATACATTATTTTGAGAAAAGATGGCAGAAAGAAAAAGAAATCATTCTTTTTGGAGACTCGTTTCCTACATTTATCTTTTTCCCACAGCAGCCACATGCTTTATTGTTTGTATCCTGTCACATTTATGTTGGTGGTTAAGAAAGGTTTTAAGAGACTTCACCTGACAAGCACATAGGTATCCTCGTTTCACACTTCAGTTTGTCTTATGAAGAGGTTATTTGATGATATTGTTGACTTAGACTTTCACCATATTCTTTTGCACTTAAACTGTTCTTACATTGAAGTGAATGCTAATGTTTTAGTTGTGGATTTTAGCTCTGCTTTGAACACTTATATTCTCTAAAAGCCTTTTTATAGACTGTTATTCAAAAGTATCCACTCTTTCATATGTCATAAAACTTTTTAATTTTCTCTTGTATTACAACAGTACAACAGTATTTTTCACATTGGACATAACTAAAAACAATAGAGTAAGTACAAAACTGCCTTAACATACTGCTTTCTGTATTTGTTAGTCTCAGGAACACAATTATATTATTGGAAATTTATGTATCACAAAGTACATTAGCCCACACATTAGCTTTGGAATTTAACACTGGAGGAACTGAGATGTCGATTGCAGTATAAAATCGATCAGAACAACTTAAATGTATCTCAAAATAATGTTGTGTAAGCAAAAGTGCAAGATGATGTTTTCTGCATGTCGACCTACCTCTGTCTTTTTATTTAGATTCATCTGTGTTGTGGGGACCAATCTTTAGGCAGCTGTGAAGTACCTCTCACCTCACTGCTGAAGAAAGACAGTACAGAAATCTACATGAAACCTGTCAGTGTTGAGGGAGAGTTTCAGGTGCTCTTTTGTCACATTTTGTTTTATTACAGTGGGTTTTCAGATTAGAAATTAGCAACATATTGGAATAACCTTAAAGGATTATAAATGTTCTTAGATAATTTAATTTCTTATATCATATTATGTCCTACCTTAACATTATTACTGATGTATATGTTTTCCACTGGAAAAACAAAATCAAGAGCAGAAGAATATTTTTCCTATTTTTCTTTAATCGTTGAGCTTGGATATGCAGACTAGCTAACTGTTTCTTCCAGATCAAAAATACAGTGATACCTCGGTTCTCGAACATAATTCGTTCCGGGAGGACGGTCGAGAACCAAATTGTTCGAGAACCGAAGCAATGAAACCCAAAGGAAATAATGGAAACTGGATTAATTCGTTCCAAGCCCCAGAAAATGCCTATTTACTGGCCTAATTTGTATATAATATGTAGAAAAACACGAGTCTGAACAAGAAATAAGAAATAAAAGTGTATTTATTAAAACAAAAACAAACAAAAAAAACCAACAAAAATGTACTGTACAGTACAGTAAATTGTGTTTCATTTACTGTACCTGTACCAAACTTTATGGCAGGTGGGAATGAATGTGGAGGGAGGAGGGAAGGGGGATGGTTATTGTCACTGATGAGTGATGACGCAAGCAGGCGCGCTGGGCCGAATGAACGCCATTCGGCTCAACTCGGCTCATCTCGGACGTTCGGATGTTCGAGTTCCAAATATTTGTTCGAATTCCAAGACAAAATTTTCTCGAATTTCCTGGTCGAATACCGATTTGGTCGAAAGTCAAGGCGTTCGAGAACCGAGGTATCACTGTACTTTTAAAACTTTGATGTAACACTTTAAATAATAGGAAGAACAGAGTGAACATTACCTCTCAAAGAAAGTACATAATCTTTTGACACTAAATGAGTATTTGAAAAGGATTTTATTCCATGTCTTGTTTCCCCATTTTTCTGTCTCTGCCTATGGACTAAAGGTAACATGATGTAAGGTCACTGCCTTATCTAACTTTAATACCATCTATAAAACAGTATAGAAAAAAATTGGAGCCAGTCCAGTCTTACAGAACAAGGCAGCATATTTATTTACTTGAATCTGCCAAAAGAAAGATGGTCAACCAGTTATCTTTAAGAGATATAAGACACTAAAAAGTATCAAAAGTCACACGCTTTATGAAATCTTGAAAATTCTGCCATAGCCAGCGGTTGTGTCATCAACAAGAGTAAAATGAAACAGTCTTTTCTCGTTGTGAGTGGCAGACACAGTGGAGCACAAAATTAGGCAAGAGTATCAGCCATCTCTTTACACTCTGGCCACTTGAAATAATTATTGTAGCCAGATATGTTTAATAATAATAATAAACATGCAGCATCACAATAGTTCTTGACTTTCTGAATCTTGTTAATGGGGTACTGTGGACAGCCAGCAAGGAGAGAGTTGCAGTAGTCTAGTTGAAACAGAACAAATAAACAGATGAGAATGTTGGTGGTTGAGATGGACAGAGTATGGTGAATGGAGCTCTCATATAGCAGTGGTGGTTTTTGGTATCCTCTTTGGTTGAACTTTCTTCCACATGCTCTTGACATAAACCATGTTCACTACTCCTATGATCTCTAGGCCATGGGATCCTTTGCCTTTACTACAGTAGATATTTAATGAATACATTAATTTTAATTATTTAAAAATAAAATATAGTCAGCAACTACAAATAGCTAAACCATAACTCTTTTCTCCACCCCCTGCCTTTTTTTTTTGAGTGTCAGATATGAAAATTGGTGATCAGCCAAGGAGAGTCTAGTACCATAGATCAGATAGCTGGCTGCATCACCACCATGCAGAGAAAAACTGTTTTGCATTCAAATGCAAAAGCATAGCTGGCAAATTAAAGGTCCATTTGCTGGAGACTTTCACAAATGAGGAAACAACATTTCTCCATAGTTTAAACTTCAGTTATAGTTTTAATTTATTCTCTTGTCAATTATCACTCTTTTTATTATTTTTTATTAATGCTTGAATTTCATGTGTACCAGCATATTTGCATGATGCACATTATGACATTGCCATTCAATTAAAGTCTAAGTTATGTTTTCTACCTACAATGCCGTGTAGGCATCATAAAAGTTTTTTTTCAGGGATGTATACCATCTAGAAATATTAATTTTATTGTATAATTTAGCAGTTCCTCCCATACTTTTTAAAGTGGATGAACACAATAAACAAAAATAAGGATAATATCCAAGACAGTGAAGTTTTTTATGTTTAATAAAATGTCTGTTATGTTATCAGTTGATGAGAGTATAAGCATTTTTCAGTTTTGCACTGAAAGACCTGTTTACAATGGACATGGGGTGGGGTTAATCCAAAACTGAATTGATTTCTTATCCATATTTCGACCATAAGCAGTCAACACTGATGAATACAAGTAAGATAATATGAGATATAAACAAGTGTCATTTCATTGCAGTGTTATCCTTGTTTCAGTTAGTTCCTCCCAACAAGGTAAAACAACAGCTGCCTGTTCTGCCTAATGCCTTGCTGCCAATGGTTGGTGTGTCAGTTGTCCTTAGAAAAGAGGATATGGTAAGTTCCTTTCTGTAAAATGTATTAATGTTCAATTTAATTACAATTTCTGCACATTTTTTTTTTTTTTTTTTGTAATACAGCATCACACCATAAAATTATATGCACACCAGTGTTGATAGTGTGAAAAACAATATGTGTAAAAGCAACACATATGAAATAACAAACAAAAATTACTTTGGAAAAATATGAGGAGTGGACATAAGGCTATCAAACAGATATTACAGCTGTTTTGCTTCCTTGTATCATTTTTTTGTATGATTTGACTCTCCAACCAATCTTTCTCACTGGTATCAATGCACACCTGCCATCAGAAGATGTAGAATGTAGAACACTGGAGATGACATTTGGCAAGCTTGCACAAGTACCTATGAGAGCAATGCTGAAAGAGAAGTGGATTACCAATCTGGGTGCCTCTTTGCAAAACAAAAGCCTGTTTTCAGACCTCCTCTATGATGGCACCTGCAAAAAAATTAGGGACTTCCCCATATGTCAGTGCCATTCAAACGGGGAAGTAGTGTCTGACAAACAATTTAATGCTTTTCTAGGTCATTGTCAATCTATATTGCTTCCAAGCACTGGAGGAATCCACACTATTTGTTTGCCAAATCCAAAGCAAGGGCAGAGGGGGCACCATCATTCAGATGTAAGAAGAAACTGTACAAAACAGAGGTGGAAGTGTAACCAAAGAGCACCTACATGACACACTTCATATAGGTAAATGGGATGCTTTTTGTTACTCCAAGGAAATTGTGGCAGTTTAACTACCATCTAAACTTCATCTGTGACTGAGGTGAAAAACAATCCCTCCCAAACCCTGTTACATGGTTTGCTAGCTCAGGAAGCTACATCCCAGAGATAGTACAATCTAAAAATGTACAAACCATTCACAGCATGAGTAAAGTGACAAAGGAAAAAACAAAAGTCTTGCTTTACTTGAATCATCCACCCATGACCTGGATTCCATCTTCAGAAGCTCACCATGTCATACTTTGATCCAAAGGGTACAGGTGTCACACATCTGCTCCATAGAGAGTGAGCTGCTGTCTAAAAACAGCTCCACATCTGGAACTTTCACAGGGCTTCTGCTTATGCAAAAAATTGCGTACAGTACGCATTAAAAGTTCAGAGGACCCCTTCAATTTTCGTCAATGGGGTCCCCTTCAAATGTGGGAGAAGAACAGGGACCCCTTAAAAATCTGAAGAAGGGGTCCCTGGGACCCCAAAGAATTTAGCCTTAGCAGAAGCTCTGCTTTCATCAAACATGTTGATAGCACATTTACTAGTAACCAGTGGTCTTCTGCAGGATATTACAATTAGCTGGGAGGAAAAAACATTGGCATTCATATAGTCTTCAGAGAGTTTACTTCATGGTGACTTGGACCACAGGAATCTAAAGTCATTGCTCATAGGTATGAAGGGGAGAAGGCAGAGGTGGGGGGAGGTGTTGGTAAAAGACACATATGCATGAAAGATATGGCTATCATCAACTGAAATGCTATAAAACAAGTAGACAAAATTGTCTTATCCTCCTGTATATGCCTTTCAAAAAAAAAACCCACCCATGATCCATCAGTTGCACACCATTTCCTTCCTGTCTTGTGATTGTTAGTTTTAAAAAATGATTATTTTTTGATAATGTTAATGAAATTATTTTTTTGGTTTTGCTAAAATCTGTACAATTGATGCAATTTATATTTTCTTGCTTATCAACTTTTATATCGGCTGTATATCTGAATTAACTCCTAAGCATCAGCTGACGCTCTTTACAGGCATCTGTGACCCCAATCAAAGATCATGCCAACAGTGCAGCATTACCTGTGGCAGGCGGACACTTCACTGGGATTACATCTTCTCCAAAAAATATACAGTCACCAAACGAGCATCATGGGCCAGCAGGACCAAATCATGCCAACAAAAAGGGGAACAAACCTCAAAAGACTGAATCAAAACAAAAAACAGGGGATGGAGGTGAAGGTGAACAGTATTCTGAAACATTTGAAGACACTGACACTCAAGATTCTACCACCTCAAAGGAAAAAGGCAAGTAAAGTGATGTATAATATTATGGACTCTCTGCTCCATTTCTCTACCTAACCCTCATAGTTCTTTTTCTAGTTGTCTCACTGTAAATGTATATTGATTTCCTATGCTCTATGACAGAAAAAATGGGAGGGGTAGAAAATTTGAAAATATGGTGGAGAGGAATTTTCACTGAATGGTTAACTAATCATAATCTTACAGAGATAAATGTAAGTGTTTTTTTGTAAATGTATAATATTATGGAACATGGCATGCACACACATGCACACTTACAGAGGATCAAATAAGTATAGACTTGGCGGTGGAGGGTAGTTACTGGCCAGGTGACAAGACCAAAGGAAAGTGGGAGGGGGTTGACTAGTGAGAGGATGGAGGTACGGGGATGTTTTGGAGAGAAGTTGGGTGTGAAGGTCTGGTGATTAGGACAGGAGAACAGAATGTGAGGGGACAGCGCAGAGGTGAGAGCTACAACTCATCGAGAGTGCAAGTGTGTGATGTGGATGTTTTGCCTTAGCCAGAACTATCAACTGGCGTTAAAGTACAGTAAAAGGACTTGGAACCCATTAGAGTGTCGTGTTTGTTCTTGTGGTGAGATCGGGAAAGCAACCTCCATCTACATTGTTACAAATATATTTGGCTGATGTTGATTTTCATATGATTTGAAAGTTCTTATTTTGTTGTAACATCCATCTTTTTATGTTCTTTGGTTTACTACTTTTGCTCTTTATGAGTACGAGATCTTTAAAGATCTCATACTCGTACTCGTACTCGCACTTTTGCTCTTTATTCAGATCAGGTGTGAAATGGGTGACAGTTGCACTTGCAGCTCATATTTTGGTGCTGGAGTCATATAAATTTTCTCATTTTTTAAATTTTTTTTAAAAAGAGAAGTATCGAAAACAAAAAAGAAAACTTCTGATTTTTTTTTTTTTCCCCTGAAATCTCCAATACCAATTTTCCAGCTTACACTAACAGCAACAACAACAACAACAACAAAAAAATACTGCTTCGTAACTTTACAAAATGCCTAGGATTTGATGTATGTGCTAATGAGATACAAGAAGCAGTAGTTGCTGCAGCAAAAGTAGGAAGGAAGGAAGGGTATATGAACTTATCTGAGGTCTTGTCTTGGGGGGTATTTTCAAAACAATAGAAACATCTGTCTCTTCTTTTCTTTTAGTCATTTATAAGCTAGTCATGTCTCATTAAATATTACATTATTTGGTTCATAAATAATTGGATAGTCTAGAATAGTGTATTTATAGCTACATAATAACAGCATGCTTAGCTACCTCCTGCGATAACTTATTTCAGCACAAGGCCAGCAAACCAAAGGAGCTCCACAGAGAGAGACTGTGTCATCTGAAAAGATAACAGATGAAGGTAGTTCATATCATATAGCTTAAATCCATTAATGTTGAATTCACAATAGTAATAAAATAAAAGTTTGCATATTTAGTGCCATATCCCAGCCCTGTAAACAAGCTGAGTGGGCTTTACAAATTACAGTAAACACAGCCAAAGATGACAAATGAAGGTCAAGGATGAAGACAGAGCAGCATTGTATGAAGCTAGGATAAAGTAACAACATAACAAAATGACATGTAACAGATTGTACTCCATGCTGAAGGGGGTAGCGACCATGTACAGCATAAACCAAAATCCACAGCCTACATAGCCCATACATCATAACACAGTTCCAAATGGTACATCCCACAGATGGCACCAGTCACACTGGAATGACAACTGAGCCCCAACACACGCAATAGTCCTGTGATCAACAAATGTCAAATAGAGCTGAAGCCTATGGTACCATGTTGATGGTGAAAGCTTCCCCTCAAAAAGAAACCGAAGCCACCAACTCAGAAGGGGCACCACCTTTCAAATGCACAGTAGTAGACATATCAAAAACTCATGCCAGTCCAAAGAAGATGCCATTTTTTCTGATATGGGAAGTTTAAACTGCATGTGCTTGTTTATATGTCTACATACATGAAAAAGTGCACACACACAACTAAATCAGTATTTATCATCTTGTTTCTATAGATCTTGACATTTCAGTGTTTAATGAACTAACATACTGAAGAAATAGTCACATTTTCTAATAATTCCTTATCCAGGCTATGAAAGAGAGGTTCAGAATGTAACAATTGGTAGATAAGGACAGAAACACTCAACTTTGCCATTGTACATGAAGAAATTTTACCACTAAAAATGTTTTATTCTTCACTTTTTTCTTTGTCAGGAAAAACTGAAAGTGTCAGCACAACAGAGGTTCACCTTGCACTTCAACCACAAGCACATCATTTCACGTTCTCTCTTGACCTTCGCAGCATTCGTGGAATCACTACTTCCAACACTCTCTCTGTTTTTCTTAGGTGAGCAACTGTGTAACTTATCAATCTGTGATGAAACAAATTTCTGCACGCCTCCTGCATTTACCTCCATAAGCAATAAATGTATTACACAGCCTTGTTTGTAGCTTCACTAGAGATCTTAAGAGATTCCCAGTAATGCACATTAGATTAGCAGCAGATTTAATTTAATGTACTACAGGACTTGCACTCTGGTCTGTTCTTTACTGCCACTTTGCAAACTTAAGAAACTTTATGTCCCAAATTGAAAATGGCTTTCACTGACAGATCAAATAAAGGTTCATCTTTGCCATTAAGTACTATAGTTGAACAAAACATTTGGTTTTGTGCCGTTTGCTTTATTTCATAGCTATAGAAGCATCCTTAAGTCTAATGTGTTACATTGTGATTCTTATGCAGCAAACTCAAAGTAAATTATATCATAAGTATTAATGATCTAGGTTCTCAGGAGTTCAAGTGAGGAAGAATTGTGAGGTGGGCAATTCTCCATGGTCTACATCATATGATAATAACATTAGAAGAAGTCTTTTGTACCTTGCCATCATTCATTGTTTGTTGAGTTATCCATATCACTACTGCTTCTTTTTTTTTTTTTTGCAGATACACCTACCCATTTTTTGGAAGTGCAGCTCCCGTTTTGACTCACCCACCTGTAGAGATCCGCAAAGGGTCAGAGGTTCTGCTTCCTCAGTCTTTTTGTGCATTTGACTTTGCCTGTACAGTGCAACAACTGCAAGAAACATTCCTGAGGTAGACACTGTTGTGTAATTGCTGTTATATTTTAGGGGTTGTTTGCTTCATATGTTTACCCTGGAACTGAAGAATTTGATTAATTTAATCAGCTGAAATGAACTCAGCCTTTCTAAAAGTACCAGTTACACAATGATGATGATCATGTTATAGTTTGTAGCAAGCAGGTATCCATCACAAAGTTGTTCTTGCACATAAGAAGAACCTGGATAAGTATTTAAAATAACAGGACAAGGGGAAAGGGGCATAGTGAGAAAAGGAAAGAAAGGTTGTAGGTTGACAGTTGACTTCAGCTGAATCTTCTGTTGCTTCAGATTCTACATGTTTTAGTCCCATAGTAAAGGAGTTGCATTCAGGAATGCGGTGTCCTCCAAATGCTGTTGTTGGTGTCCTAGAAGCAGGGAGATAATTTTTTTTTTTAATTCCTATTATCCATTCTTTCCAAGTATTTCCTGGGTACATGAAGGCAGTGATTAAAGGCATGGTCAGTTTGGACAGCTGTTGGTGTAATTCAGCCAATAGATCCAAACATTTCAAAATAACATTATATATACCATCCTATTGCACTCCAGAAGAGGAAGAAAATGCATCAGAAGCACACATAAACAGGAAGGTCCAACAATTTTATCCAAATGGAAGCACGACCACAAAACATAAATATAAAATCAAAGAGAGCAGATCCCCTCAGCCTGTTAGACAAAGGGGCAGAACTCTCACAATCTGTTTTGGAGCTGCCATCTTTGGAAAGGGGGGCTCCCAAGTACATAAAGCCGTTTACCTCTTTGAACTGTACTCGGTTCATGTGGATATCTGCTTTGCCCTTTCCGATTGCCATCACTTTGCTCTTGTCAATGCTGGTCTCCATTCCACATTTGTTCAAAGTGTCAGTTTCTTGATAAAGTCTTCAGTTCTCTGTTGGTGCATGGTTTCAGATATCACCCATGCACTCCCACACAAATTACTTCCCATTGACCCACTTTTTCCTGTTTCTCATTCCCTTCCCAATGTTTAAAAAAAAATTTAGGTTTATGAAAAAAGCAAAACTTTATCCAAAATAGAAACTAAATATTGACATTCATTTTTTGCAATAATAACTGAAAGATTTAAGAAACAACAGGTAATCCTTTCACAAAAGTCTTCATATGAAGATGAGCTACTAGCAAATTTAAATAGTTTAGCTTACTTAGCTTTCTTTTAGCTCTTCATTTTCATCGTTAACAAATTGTTTAAATTTACTATGCGCCAAGGAGTAGTCATAAGGCTGCAATCTTTTTTAAAAAAAAAAAAAGCAATCTTATGTAGAAGTTTGGAACCATTGGAGCATTGTTTTATGCAGAGTTCCTCTTCTGGTTGAGGTGTGGCATCGTGACCATCAGCTTTCAACAAATGTATTGCTGGGATCAGCACATCTACCACTAGGACAGATTGTCGTAGCTGACAAAATACGGATCATGGTGAGAAATTTTTATCTTCTTGTTTTCTTATTTCTTGTAGATGTTAAACATCCTAAGGAAGTGAAGTTTCCTTCTTTTTTATTTATAATAACTTTACCAAGTTTCAGTAAATGAGTGATGCATTCATTGTAACATACAGGTTTTCACAGTAGTCACCTTCAGGAAAGACATTAACTTTTTGATACACCACCTCCCGAAGTATGAAAAATGTTTGCCGGCATTTTCTGACTGTCTTTACATTTTTGTACTTCAGAGAATAAACTCTGCTGCATTGAAAAATCAGAATCCATTGTCTAGGTCTCTAGGAGATGGCTAAAATCTGTTTTCTGTGGAAGGACACAAAAATGAAGAAGACTTAATACCCTTCTGTGTCGAAATTATTATTTAAAACTATGTATTTTTTTTTTTTAAAGTCATCAAGTGCACCATCTTTTGAAAACAGATAGCTCCTTAAACTATTTTCCAAAACTCAAGTGAAGTTTCACCTCCTGAGACAAACATCATTCTCAGAAAAAGGTCAAAATCATGACATCACATTTGTACCGAGATGAGCCTAATTAACTTATGGTCCCAGCTATCAGACTGGCTGAAATCTCAATATTGTATGTTTCCATGCACATTCCTGATATATGTTGACTCTGTGCATGATGATATTTGTATATATATTTATACCTTGTGAATGGAAGTGGTGGAAATAGTATCTAGCTTTGAGCTTTCCCCATTTGTCAGAAAAACAAATTTGTGAATCTTATTAAGAAGAGCCTTTTGTCTCTGGCATTAAAGTGTTGTGGTTATATCAGTTTATGTCTCCCTTAGGCTTATCAAAGAATGCTGCATAAAACATCTACCTTAGTTTGTTTATATGTACCATTTTTCACAGGGCCAAAACAATCTGACAGGGTGGCGACAAGAGTTTGCAGATAGAATTCCTGTGATGTCTGCTGATGGGTATAATTGTTTCTCTTATTATTCTTTGTTAATTTTTTCTGAGATGGTACAAGGTTGTATTTCAATTATTACCTGGTAACAAGACTTATTGCCTCCTGCAGGTTAACTGAAGGTAAGAAAAATCATTTGCACAAAAATTCAGCAAACTGAGCCCAGAGTCAAGCACCGTGTGTGATCACACTCTAGTTATTGCCCACCTATTGATCCTATTAGTTGCTTATGCTGCCACTGCTTGAAATCTGTCTGTCCAGGTTTGGGGGTCTTGTTATATGTAGATGACTGTGCTCTCTGCATTTGAGGCCGATCCCTACCATGCCTTGAACACCAGCTTCAAGGTGCGTAAATGCTGTACAAAGGTGGGTGACAGAAAATGGCTTCAATTTTTCTCCTATGAAGTCAGTATGCATCCACTTTTGTAAACTGCTAGGCATGTTTCTGAACCCATCTATTTCAGTCAATGGCATAGTACTCAAAGTGGTCCAGGAAGTAAAATTCCTCGGGGTCATCTTTGACCGTAAACTGTCTTTTCTCTCTCATATCAAAACTCTGTATGCCTTTCCTGTCAAAAAGCCTTGGACATTCTCAGAGCAGTTGGCCATGTCAGCTGGGGGGCAGACTGCACAGTCCTGCTTTGTATCGTGCCCTGGTCTGCTCCAAGGTAGGCTATGGAGCTATCATCTGTTGCTCTGCTCGAGAGTCCTACTTCAAAATTCTAGATCCTGTTCATCACCAAGGGCTCCGCATCTGTTTGGATGCCTTCCACACCACTCCTGTACAAAGAAGCTAGTGAGCCTCCACTTTCTCTCCATCGTCTGAAACTCATGATATCTTTTATATCTGTCGTTTAAAAGCTCTCCCCAGAAACCATATACCGTGCTGTTTTTGGACCTCAGCATGCTGCCCTGTGTGCAATTGGTACCAAGGAGCAAAAGCCATTATCACTCCATGTTGCCCCTCACCTACAAGCTACAGGAGTAGATATTCAACAGGTAGAGCCTCTCCCTCTACTACCAGCCTCTCCTTGGACCCTTCTTGTTCCAGAGATTCGTCTTGATCTTGCAGCCTTTTTAAAAGGGGACACTAGCGACCTCATTTTTCTCCAACGCTTTCAGAAACTCCTTTGTCACTATCATGGATTCTGTTCTTTCTTTACAGATGGCTCCAAAGTCCCAAGAGGTGGCCCTGTCGCTGCGGTAGCAGTTTCATTCTGCCAACCGCAGTAGGCTGCTTCAGTCTGACTTGCAGATGACTGCTCTATTTTCACTGCAGAACTTCATTCCAACTTGCTTGCCTTGCAGCATGTTCACTCTGTTTGTTGGTGGCCTTTTTTGGGCTTCACCACTCCTTTTTACACTTTACCCACTCTTTTACATTATTGTTTACTTTTTGCATTGGTTTTTAAGAATGTAATGGGTATATCACTCGGGGGTTTTGTCCCTAAACTTTTTAGGGGAAGATTACTTTTTGTTGACGTGATATAGCCTTAGTTGCTGGCACGACGTTAAGCACAAACACAGAAACTTAAAATGACCTCTGTAAACTTTTAGTGCTCAGTTTTTAAACGTCTTGTAAATTTTTTGGCTTTTATTGGTTTACTCCCCTACTATTAAACAGACAGTCTCTCCAGCGTGCTGAGATCAGTGTTGTGATGAGTCTTGAAGACTGGGGGCCACTTGCTCCAAGTGTTGTTGATGGCTCCACTCAGCCAAAATCTGCTCAGGTAAATAAGGAATCCCATAATTAAACTTACTTTTTAAATGTAGTATTTCTATCAATTTTCTATTTATCTTCTTTTCTATAAATACTGTGAAAGAAATGAAAGTTTTTTTTAGTGTTTTTTTTTATTTGTTTTGCATTTATTTTGCTAATAGATCCCAACAACACCTCAATTACCAGAAACTACCAGTGCTCGACACACAGCTGAATACCAGGCAGCCCTGGAACTCGAAATGTGGAAAGAGGAACAGGAAAAAATATTTGATAAAGAAGTAAGTTTTGTATTTCTTTTTTGTACTGTACCAGATGACATGACTATGTGGAGATAACCTCTAGCTACCTCAAATCCAGCTGTCCAAACCTCTTCTGGTCAAACAACCACAGAACAGTAGGACATGAATTCAGTTCAACCCCCATCCCATCCCTACCTGTTAGGCTAATGAGCACTCAACTTCAGTTTTTCACGCAGCTCACGCAGTAAAAACATGTCAGTTACCTCCTTTCTACGGTCTCATGGATATACCAGTGTGGCTGTGAAGTACGGTGAAGGCTTCATGCTAACATCTTCACAGTACCAATTGCCTGTCATGGCTGCCCTGATCTTCTCGTGAAGTTTGCCGCTCCTAGACCACTGAGGACAAGTGGGCAGATGTTCAAAGGTTAACCGCGGCAGGAAATTATACGCATCGGCTTGTCAAATGATTTTATCCTTTGTGTGGTATAAGGTAAGGCTAAATATCTACTATGTCTCCCCTCGGGACACTGAGTGACAATTCGATACCCCTGGGCTTATAGCCATTAAATAAAAATGTTCCAAAAAAAATGTTCAAATTAATTCATGTCCTACTGTTGTGTGATCATTTGACTGGAACAGATTTGGACAGCTGGAATTGTGGTAGCTAGAGGGTGATCTCCACATAGTCATGGCATCTGGTAAGTACTTGAAGAAAGAAATTTTATCACTGAAAATGGTATTTTGTGAAGTTTCATAGATAAAAGTTAATCACGTCCCATACAATCATGCACATACACTTGCATACACTATATACCATCCACACATTTCAGATCTGACACAAATTTTATACCAAAACCCTGAAGTGCAGATACACATTCACTCACACACTATGCATAGCTGTGCTAAAGTTAATACATTTACATGTACAGATTATCACTTATTGCATTGTTACATGTCAGCAGCCAAAATGTCATTATCTTGCAGCTGAAACAGAAAGAAATTATGTACATGAAAGTCTTGGCAGATGAATGGAAGAAGAGGGACAAAGAACGCGAAGTCCTGATGCAGAAAAAGGTCAGTAAGCCAATCATAAATGTTTGTGGTGAAGCAGGTATGGATTTTCTTCAATTTCAGTAGTTTTCGCAATACCTTTTTCAGCTTTAAATAGAGATCAGGCTGCTGGAATTCGTTATTGACATTCACCGAAGATGGCCTGTGGCAGACATTTTCACAATTGAAATATAATAAGGCACTGAGAAAATGCCTGAACAAAGTTCTAATCTAAAAGAGAATCAAATTCTTACTTCCCATACCTACAAAATGCTTTGAAAAGATATTCTTAGCTGTAGCCTCACTCCTTTTTGTAATCAAGAATCAAAATATCTTAAATTTATTGTACATATACCAAAATGTTGGTGCTCATCAGTGCTGTGTCTGGTTTTTTTTTTTTTTTTGTTTATTCCTTGATATATCTCGAGGAGCATTGGGCCACAGCAACACCTCACCAGTGGACCCAGTTTTGGGCAGCCCCACTCAGTTAGGCCTATGTGGGTATCCTTTGCCTTACTTTCTATTGTTTGTTTCCAGGTCTGCTTTGGTCTCCCAACTCTCCTCTTACCCTGAGGGTTCAAGTAAAGTGCCTTGCCTTGCAATGGTGTCAGCTGGTTCGCACAGGGTGTGTCCTATCCACCCCCATTTGTGCTTTGTGATTGTCATGGCATTCTGGTTGGTTCTTTTCCACAGATCGTTTCAGGCCATCTTGATCCCAGAATATGGTGTAGGCATCGGTTGATAAAGGTCTGGAGCTTGTTGTTGATGGTGTTTGTCGCTCTTCAAGTTTCAGAACCATACATTAGGACTGCCTTCACATTGGTGTTGAAGATGTGGATCTTACTGCAAAAGGATAATTCATCGAAGTTCCAGATGAAGGCGTAGGCTGTTAAAAGCATGCCTGGCCTTGTTGATATGGCTTTTGATGTCATTGTCTGCTCCACCATCCTTGTTGACAATGCTCCCCAGATACGTGAAGTGATCCGTTTGCAGTATGTTCTCTCCTTGAAATTGGATTAGGCGTTCCTGCTTGTTGATTCTCATCACTTTGGTCTTCTTTCTGTTGACTTTTAAGTCAGTCTTTTCTGCTTCCTCTGCTAGCTTATTCAGTTTGGTTTGTGCGTGCTGCTGCCGATGAGATATGAGATTAATGTTCTAGGTCCTCAAGCTGTTTGGTGAAGGATACCAATGTTTTTTTCTTGGGTTCTCTTGTTCATAATCCATAATAATCCAGCCTATGACCTGTAAGACTGGGGAAAATAGAAATGAAGAAAAGAGTTGAGGCCTTTTTTTTTGATTTGGGCAATTTGTTTTCATCTTCTAGCAGAAAATAAAGGTGTGTTTGCATGTCTCGTGTGTTTATGTGTGTGTGCACATGCATACAAGCATGCATAAATGTGCATGGGTGTGTGAAATTTTAGCCTCCTTCTGTTGTGCACCAGTGATTTTTGTATTGAACATCCATATTGTTCCCATTCTACAAGACATTGTTTATTTCATATAGATAGGGATCATATATTCTGTCTGTTGTGAAATGCAGTTGTTCTATCTCAGTTCAATGGATGTTATATATCAGTTGACAGAGTATACACAGTGGGAAAACCAACTGAAGAAAACACTTGCAGACTTGGAAAAGCGAGAGAAACAGCTGGCAGCCAGTGAACAGGAGGTGATTAATAGACTTTTTTTCATGGAGTGGAATCAGGTCTCCATTACAGCCCATTTTGTGGTGTCATAACAATTACAAAAAAAATCCATCAGTAGCTTTACCTAGAACTTATGTTTCTGTCTGTTTGAGTATATGGAAAGCATCTTTTTACTACTTACTTTCTATGTTTTCTTTTCATTTCTTTTTTTCATTCTTGTATCTTTTGTTTCATATTTCTTTATAGAGGCTTTGTCACATTTTTTTCATGCTTTTGATGTAGGGTATATAGTGTAGAATGATATAAAAGTATGAAAGGGATAAATTGAATTTTGACTTTTTTTTATTTTTTTGAGTTTGTTCTTCATAAGTTTATGGCAGGGCTAATATTTGCCTCAAGGTCCAATAGTGAATAATTTTACTGATTGCATAAAACCCATGCCTTAAATGGCCTTTTTTCCTTTTAATTGTTTAAAACCCAGTGCAGAGTATTTCCAAATCTGGGTGAACACTAACACCTCTTTCATATTCTTGAGATACAGGCCCAGAAACATTATGCACTGAAAAAGGTCAAAATCATGACAATGTTTGTACAGAGACATGATTAAGATATGGTCCCAGTTTTTCTGTTAACGGATGCAAACATATCCATGCACAGTCCTAACGTCTGTGGTGTTGGAAAGAAATAATGCACCATGTCAAATTCAAGTTTAATATGACAGTATGATTGTGGCGCATGTTTCAAAAAAACATGCCTAAACCAACTCTTATAACTTTTGCTAGGTTTTGATACACTTCCATTTGATTCTTCCTGATGAGATCATCAACAGCATATTAAAGATTGTATCCTAGATATTGTTAAAGTACGTGGCAATGATCCATTTATGCTTGGCAGTTTCAGTGCAGGAACATCTATTGAGAATAGTTTTATAGATGATGATTTTCTTGTGCTTGATTTTAGTTGTAACGCTGATAAATATGATGTACTTCGGGGTGGATCTTGCTTATTTTAACAATTCAGGATTTCAGAAATTATTAGTTACACATGTGTTGGGAGATTCTTTATGCCAAATGACCAACTTTATTAATCCTAAAGAGCGATTGTTAGCCGATGTTATTTGTGTGAGACATTCTTCTGATGGTTCTTCTTATATATAGATGAGCTAAACAAAAGAAATTGCATCATGTTGCCATTGGTCAGATGCAGGTCATAAAAGAATTCAGCTACAGTACCCAGAGATGATAATATATATATTTTTTTTTTTATTCGAGCTGCACCAGAATTGCCCTCTGGGACAAATAAGTTTCATCTTATCTTATCTAAAATGATTAAAAGACTGTACCTGCCAAGAGGCTAATGGCTGTTCCCAGTACTGTAGCTGCATTTATAGGTATTTAGCTACCTTGGGGTTTTCTATGCTTCCAGTTTATAGTACAGCAGTCAGCATTTCCTTTGGCTTGTTGATTGCAGCTGAAATCAAGAATAAAGTCTCAACATTTGAGGTCTGTGTTTCCATAAGAAGGCAGCACATTCACTCTATAATAAAAGTTGAACATTTTGCTGCATTGAAAACTACTCTGCATTGGGGAAGCTAGGCTTAACATGCTGGCTCTGGCCATTGACTATGGTAAATGTCTATGGACACAGCATTATCAAAGATTGTAAAAGACAAAGATTGATCATGATCCACAATTCCAGTAGTTCTCACCCTCTATGTATATATTGAGCATTCATTCAGTGTAATAAAAAGATAATTCAATGCATTCTAACTTTAGTGCAGACTTTGTCACTAGACATGGGCAGACTATACATTTATTATAGTGGTAGAGCATGGATTTCTGGGGTTATATGGAATAAAGACAAGGATGGGATTTAACTAAATTATGATATCATATGTAGGTTTTGCGGCTACGCGCTGAGCTGCAGCGTGAGCATGACCGCAGGCTTCAGGAGATGAAGGAAGCAAGCCGTCGCATGAAGGATGACTGTGACCATCAGGTGGAGCTGGATCGGTAGGAACTAGGTCCTTCTGATGTTGTATATGTTAAAGGATTTCTTTAGACTGCGCCAGAATCTAGAAATATTGTATATGAAGCTACAAGAAGCATGGTAGGAAGATAGAGCACAAGAGCGATGTTTTATTTTAGCTCTATATTATTGGACAACAATTCTCCTATGCTGGTGTGCATAAAACTGTGTAATATAGGTGAATAAAAGAAAATAACAAAGTTCAAAACATGCAAAACTCAAGTTTTCATACCTGAATTCCCCAGGACGCACACCTTATTTTGTAAATTCAAAGTGAGGTGTATCCAATGGATTGTCCACAAATATTTCTGCACAGGGTTACATAAATTAAAAGATTATACCTAGGTGTGACAATGAAAGTAGAGATGGAAAATCTTGAAGATTTTTGCACTAGTCATTGTAAGAGTTGCTGTCTGCAAAATCAGAAAGATCTTACTGCAACATCAATTTTGCAGTTAATTTAACATTAATTTAACAATGACACATCAGCATGATCCTAATATTCATTAATTTACATATCAGTTTGCTGATTTCTCTTCTGCTTTTAACATAATTTCAACATCACTTCTTAGCAGCGAGTCTAGTTTCAGACTTTCATCTATCCCACCAACTTTCCTGGATCCTGGACATTTTAACAGACAGCAGCCCCTGTGGCTCAGCTTCTCGTGCCAGGGTTGAATACTCAGCCTCTCTCTGGCTGGGTGACCCCTTTTTCTTATGCTTTTACTTTTTCTCCCTTACCTGGCCCTTTCATCTGTATTCTTCTTTTAACCAGACATCTCCCTGTCATACTTTTGTTTGCCGTATTTGCGGTTTCTGTGGCAGAGGTCTTTTTACAGGGTGGAGTTGCTAGCCCCCACGCCCACCCTCCTTCATCCAGGCTTGGGACCAGCAGGTTACCTGGGAGGTTTCTAGGCATAGTCTTAATATGCCTCATCAGTATATATATATAATGGAACATATATATATAATGGAACATGCGTAATGGAAAAGTTTAAAAACACACTATCAGAAATCACCTAATAATCCCATGTCTCCCATTAATAAAGTTGTAGAACAATGTTCTAGCATTTGAAAAATACTAAAACATCATCTTATTTTCTTTCTCTTTCAGCATGAAAGTGAAGGAACTGGAAGACATTATAGCGAGGTACAAGGGAGAGGTGTGTTCACTAAAAGTCTGTTAATTCTGTTGCACACTTTAGGTCTTCATTTAAAAAGTAAATAAAGATCCTGGAAACAAAACTGCTCAGAAAGCTATCCTACTGTATGAATAATAATAGTGGAAACTTAAAATGTACAGCATCATGACCAAGATGGATCGTATTCTCTGTGCAGACCAATAATGATAAATGAAAGATAACAGCCAATAGACATAAGGTAGTATAGGCAATTGAATAACATAAAGATGAAGTACAAGAATAGAACGTAAAGCAATGGATGAAGGTATAAAAGGATGTAGATACTATAAACAGCATAAGATGGAGTCGTTACCTGTTGGCATGGTAGAAAGTATTGCCAGGGAGTTAAGAATAATAATTCAGGGATAGTAATTTGTGAAAAGATATGTTTTTATTTCACATGACTTGTCCATATTAGATAATCTTGATAATTGCTAATTTGCCAGTTTCAAGATTTTACAGGATTACAAATTTTTTCAGTAGCAGCCATAGACAGCTGAAATAGACACAGTCTTGGCTGCAGATTCCTTGGGATTTTGTTTCTTTAAGCGAATGTCATTTCATACTTGTTTTTAAGTGCATATGGGTATTTGCAGCTTCAGGAAGCAGACAGGAAATATCACGCACTAGAGAAAGAGTTTTCCACATTTCGTGAGCAGCTTAACACAAAACCAGAAGTCCGTCTGCAGTCAGAAATCAACCTTCTCACTCTTGAAAAGGTGGGAAGAAATTTCATCTCACTCCTTATAATTTTTTTGTGTGTACGAAAAATTAGAAGCATTTAAATAAACAATTATTATCTATGTACCAGTCAAATGACCACAGAACAGTAGGACATGAATTCAGTTCATGAATTCTCCCTGTCCTACTGCAGTTTTATCCTTCCTATCTTCTGTCTTTACTGGTCTTTCTCCTGTCTTCTGTTTTCCTATCATTTTCGATGCCATTTTTTTCTTCTTTTTTTTTTTCCCCTCTCTCTGTAACGTCCTTTTAGGCCCCCTGCGTTTGCCGTTTCTGGGGAGGATGGGATCCTGCAGGTTGAGGTCCCTGATGGGTTGTGGTCCTTCATACCAACACACCTCTTTGGCCCAGACTTCTCCTAGATGGGAGGTTGGTGTGGCCCACAGCAATCAACTGGCTGGTCATGTATTGTCCTAGCTTTGCTAGAAGGCTGCAGCTGGGGTCAATCTGGTCTTCATCCTAAGAAGGCCAGAGTATATTCCTTATGTATCCCTGGTGTGACCCTGCTGGAAATGCCTGTGGTACTGTTCGGTCGAATCCCCTTGTTGGACTCCTTGGTGTGTGGGGAGCGTAAAGAATGAACTAAATACTTTATATCATGCCACCCAAAGATACAAACCTAGGAAAATGCACAAGAGAGGAGGACTCTTCAGATAGTGAAGATGAGGTGAGAGATTGCGTGAGAAAGAATGTTGAGGGAGCCTGGCCCCATTTTCTAGTAGTGGAGGGATCAGAGTGGGCCCAGCCGCTCTCATCCCTCTCCCCTTTGGCTATAGCAAAAGGTTTTAAAAATATATCCACAAACTTTTCTACTGTAAAACGTCTGTGCTCTGGACAGTTTCTCATCCAGTGCACAAATCAGAAAACGCCTGAAGCCCTCCGCCAATGGGACGGAAAATAGTTCGTCGATCGACCCATAAAGGTAAATCCTCACCAATCCCTCAACTCTTCAAGGGGGGTCATTCGTTGCCATGTCTGGCTACACTTTTATTATATTATCTTAAGATTGCATTGTGTGAAATTGGAGACCATCCTTAAATCACAAACAAAACAATTTCTTGCTATGTTTTCTTTTGTTTTTGTAAAATGTTCACAGGTTGAGCTAGACAGGAAGCTGGATTCTGCTTTACAGTCCAAAAACCATTATAAGCAACAGTGGGGTAAGGCTCTCAAGGAGTTGGCTCGTATGAAGCATCAAGAACAAGAAATGGCTAAGGCAACATTACGACAGCAGCAGCAAGAGTTAGAACAGATGCGCTTGCAATATTTAGCTAAAGAAGAAAAAGATTTCACTCGCAGTGACAACCAACAACTAGAAGAAATCAAGAACGAGTTAAACAGGTGAGTGGTAATCTCACATCTTGAGGTGATGTTGCAGTGCAAAGGCTTATAAGTCTTTGAATGATACAGAAGAAAGAGAGGAGTGAAAACAAGTTCTTTGGGTTTTTTTGCAGACTAAAGAAGCTGGAGGAAGAGAAAATGAAGCAGACATCTGATGCTGATATTGGAGATTCCAACAGAGATGGCACATCCATTTTAGACAGGTCTATTGATGAACACATTTCTCGGCTTGTTGAAGAAAGAGACACTCTGTTAAGAACGGGTGTGTATACTACACAAGACAAAATCATAATGGAACTTGATCGACAAATTCGAGAAGCTATTGTTCAAAGAAACAGATGATGGTAATATGCATCTTCAGCAAAGTGAAGCAGTAATTAAATTACTTTTATAGACTCTCAAGACTCAATTTCTGTAAACTTAAGTCTCAGAGAAAAGAAATACGGTAAAACCAAAATCATATTGTAACTGAGAGAGATATTAGTAGGGAAATTGACCAGTTTGCTTTCTTTGTATGAACCGTGACTTCAGACCCCTATAAATACATGCTCATTTAATAAAATGTTGAAATTAAAGCTCATAAAACCATGTAGTACATTTCATTTTTTTATTTTCACTTTCACATGGTCATGCTCAGATTTCACCATTTTTCAATTTGGATGAAGATTTATAAGGGAACTAACTCTCCACAGTACCTTGATAGGCACAGATGATCTCTTATAATGCACTTCTTTTCTTTTTAAAAAAAAAAAAAAAAACATGATTTCTGCAGAAGTTTCAATCCAGCACACAGTTACAATGATCTTATTTTTATAAACTCATGACTTCTCAAAAGGTTATGATGAAGCACATGACTGATATAAACTGGTAAACAAAGAGACAACAATGAACAATTAAGCCATCTCTTCAAATATACTTAATTTATGAAAAGTTTACATGTTTTTTGCAGAAAGTCATAACATAGGGTAAACAGTCAGCCAGAAGCAGTCTGTTAAATTTTTTTGAGTGGGAACATGTGACTTCTAATAAAAAAATTTCCAGTAGAGCACAAACTGCTGGCAGCAAGTCCCGATGGGAAGGCATTTATCATAGAGATGACATTTGTAGAGTAAAAATATGTCTGTGATGGCTTTTGAGGAAAACATTTAGAAGTGAGATTGCAGTAGGGAAGGTCTCAGTGATGTTTTACTGTATTTAGAAAGTCAGCAATGGTGGTCTGTTTAAGTGAGGCATACATATTTAAGTTATATGGCATGCATAAATATTACATATATATTTATGTGTGTGATATTGCTCAAATAACACTCTAAACCCAGGGATTTTGCTGTGTAATACTGCTAATGTATTAAATAGGCAGGGATCAAAGACTGCAAGTAGCATTTAGCTAGAGCCAACATGCACCTGCAACAATATAAATTGTATTTTTCTGCTAGTGCCAAACTTTTGTTGCATAAATGTGTACTGTCATTTGTTTTTGTCAGGAGCAGATTGCAAATGTCATTGATCTTATAAGCCAGACATTATCACAAATTATTTTGTATACAGTAAATTAATAAATTTTGTAATGTACGCTTTGCCAATGTGAAAAATTCCAATGAGCCACATAAGCAGCAGTTGCAAAGATTTCCAGAAAAGTTTCAAAAGAACAGAGAAGGGTAATAAAGAAGTGGGTATCTATCTCAAGGAGAAAATTTTTGAAAGTGGTGGCTTTAAACTATTTTTAAAGCTATTTTTTAATTCATTCATCAGTCTATAAGTAGTGGTATGTTGAAGTGTTTTATAAAAAAAAAATTATTAGATTAGCTATGTACACTACCTGGCAAATGTCGTGTACTTTTTATTTGTTGGTAGTATGTTTTGTACATTATCTTTGACCTACTAATGCTATTTATATCTGTTCAGCTGACAGTCTTTTGTCAGTCATTGGTTGGTGTCAGAGCCTGGACACCTGTTCTTGCTGAAGTAACCTATCATAGTCAAACTTTTGTGCCAAGTGTTTTTTGGACTTAACATTTGAAACTTCGGGTCTCACACCCTGTAAAGGTTATGACTAAATTCACTAATAGAATGTATGAGAGATAATTTATAAGGCAAATAAACTTGTAGGATTAATGCTTGACAACTGATTCCCACAGGGATTACTGAATGGAATTCTAGCTTTTTTAACAATGGCATTTGACATCAACACTGAACAGAAAGTGTTTCAGTGAATGATTCTTCATAGAATCTTACTAGCTAACAGGTTCATGAGAAAGCATATGGAGTCCCCAATTCTGCGCCATCTTGCCATTACTTAGATTTTATATCTGCGCATCGGCAATGTTTATTTCAAACTCTGGTTATGTTTCTGCAGCTGCTTCAGAAAGTCTTGATATCGAGTTATTACAGAAAATTTTGCAAGCAGTACAGGCCAGTCTACAATGACTGACATCTTGTGTCTCCATGAAGCTCAGCTTACAATGACCATTAGCATGTTAATCTCACAAGAGTTGTTTTAGTGAAACGATATTTCTATCTGCAAAAGTTGGGTCACTGCACTGAAGATTGTGAGTTAAGCTTCCATACAAATGTCATAATAATTTTCAGATGCAGAATTATATTGACCTATTGAAGATTCCATGTGATGGCAAGGCTGCATTCAGTGTGCCTATTCGTATCGAACCTTCCATTGTCTTCCTTTTATCATTACTGGTCACTGCAGAGAGTGCAACCTATCTTTGTCATGATGCTGTGCATTACAAGTGCACAAATTAAATTAAAATTGTCTTGTTGAAGAAGAGAGGATTCAGTTTCTTAGTATATTCTGGAGAGATCAATCAGAAATTGTTTGTTTTTCTGAAAAAACTGATTTAGAGTTCTAGAAGACATGTACTGACAAAGTGTTAAACTTGATCATCTTTTTAGCAAAATATTAATATATCCAAACAGAAAACGTAATACCCTCTGTACATGTTTTTTTAAAGAATAGATATACAATTTAGAAGGATATCGTTTCATAATAAGCAATAATGTGGACATGTGAGATTTATTGTGGAAGTCATACACTGAGCTATTGATATGAACACAAATAGGAGCTGCGATGTCCTCACTGGTTCTCTCCCATCTCTGAACCCCCATCCTAGTATTTCCTTTCTCTACTTGAATGTGTCTGGGATGAAAGGTGATTTGAGTGAAATCAAAACTGCATTGGTCTCAGTGAATGAAAGTGTGTAAGCTAAAAAAAAAATTTACCATTTTTAAAAATATGGTTTTTATTTGTGTCAGTATAATTCTCAGTGTAACTTTCAACAGTCCACAAAGATTTGAAGAAAATAGATTAAGCACTGTTATAATTCAATTTATATCATTTGTCTATGATAACATACACAAGTTAAAACATGTTTAACTAGTTTGTGAACTTGGAATGCAAAAGAGTGTCAAATATGAAGTCACTGAAGTTCGAGTTAAGAAAGGTACTTATCATGCAATGTTTATCTGTTCTATACTTAAATCAAAACTTAATAATAATGTTTAAATTCTTCTTACATAATAAATGCTCAGAGTGTTTTCTTTTTCATGTTATTTTTATGTGTCCATACTTTAAAAGTTTTCGTAATCTAGCATACTTTAAGAAATCTGCAATACGGACATCTACAGACAATGCAACCATAATATATATATAAAGTGTTGAATCTGCTAATATCATTTTAAATAAACATGTTAAAAACATGTTTTGTAATAACTTTCTTAAAAAAACAGCATCCATTTTTTTTTGTTTAAAAAATGCATATAACAAAACAACAAGAAAACCAGTTATGTCTGCTGAGCTACAAAAAAAAAAAACCCATTAAAATCACTCTGTGAAACCTTGAGAAAATACTTAATTTTGCGTCTTCCAAATACTAAACAAGTTTTCCCTATATGTCAGTAAGTCTGGACTTAATTTGTTGCTGAGGATGTCATGTTTTCTATTGCTCACATGGTGTTGTGACAAAGAGACTTTGAATCGGTGAAAACTCAATAACTTTCAGTAGAGTAACTTTCCAAAGAAAGGAAACAAACATTCTCTTTGTTTATCAGAAAAGTTCTAAACATTTCCACGATTTTGCCAAAAATATTGTTAGTAGGTAGAATGAAGACAAGCTTTTATATTCCTTCAACACTTATTCACTCTCTCATACCTACACACACATTGTTAAAACTTTTAAGTTAAACATTTTTAATCGTCATTCAACTGTATTTGATCTTTAGGTTTTGCTAAAAATGTTATGAACATTGTCTGACCGACCACTTTGTCTTGGTTTTGTTTGTGAGATTCAGTGGTGTATTTGCATAGAGCCTTATCTAATGTCTACAATAGAAGACTAAAATTCAGAGAATATAACAATGGTGAAGATGACAATGATTGGCAGACTTATCCAAAAGGAATGTTTATCCTAACTGGTAAACAAAAACAAAATGTCAACCAAAAAAAGTTACTCGAATGGCAAAGAGTTAAATAAATGTTCATAAAATCTGATTTATAAAAATATAGGAATAGAGACAGAAAACTGAGGCATAATGTTAAGATGTTTTGATTTTAGTTTGTGCATCAGAACATTTCTCTAATAATTCTAACATTTGGAGATTTTTTCTTCTTCAAGAAAATGCTGGCTTTTATTTACTCAAGTCATCATAATATAGGAAAACAATCATTTTCAGTAATAATAATATGTTGATTTGTATAGCGCTTTCCCCTACCGTTGAAGGCAGGCTCAAAGCACTAGTCATGACTGTCCACAGTTCATGGCGATGGACGAAGCTACAGTAATGTGGGAGAATAGTCTCATGTTTTAACTTCTTGGTTAATACAACTCCTTGTGAGAGAACATGTGATATAAGTTTTCTACATCAACAGTTTAACAGCACCTGCAGTCTTATTGGCAAGTGCTGAGTCCAACACTTTTCCTACCACTTTTTATTTTCCTTGATAAATCAGATACCCATCTGCTGGGTAGGAATGTAGGATGTAGGTGAGCATTGAACTGCCAACCTCCTGTGCCAAAGTCAAATGCACAGATCATCAGGTTATTGCTTCTTTCCCACAAAACATAATGACTGTAATACCAGATCATGTTATTGGAAAATCAGTGTGTAAATACCACATCACAACTGAGAAAAAAATGCAAGTGCAATAACATCTATTTCCTTATCACACATTTTCATGTGTTTTGCAATTACATAATTGTACATGATTTGGACTGTTTCTGTTCTTTTGTGGACGTGACTGATCCACTTCTCTCAGTCTCTTTTGGTATGGTCTCCTCATTGTCTATGGATGAGATCCTGCAAAAATGTAATTTTGAGAGTAATAATTGCGAGAGTATCTTATTATATGTTTTTGGAGTATAACAGAAAATAATACTTGTATTATCAAAAGAAATCTAAGTATGCACTTGGAAATTATGTGAAACCAATGCAGTTTATTATAATAATTTAAACGCCACTACTTATGGGGTGGGATAGGAAGTGTTTTATGCCAATCTAGGAGCTATATAAGGCTGTATCACAGCAAAGCAACAGGCCCACAAAGCACATCATGTGCATATACATTGTGGTGTACTCTGCCTGCTGAATCAATGAAGGACTTCAGCTTAATCTTGAAGACTGCCACTAGGAGCTGGTGGTCAGAAGCAACATATCTGTACCTCTTCTCTTTCGGACATCTTGGAGACTCCTCCACTTTTGAGCAACTATTATGTGATCAATCTGGTTTTCTCTCTGGCTATAAGGGAAGTCCAAGTTGTCTTGTGTATATTTTTCTGTGGGAACACAGTGCCACCTATGACGTGGTCATCGAAAGCATATAAGTCTGTGAACTCAGCAGAAAACATCTGGGGCTGCACAACTGCAACATCAGTCCCTTTTTCAAATCGTTTTGCCTATCTTGGCGAGCAAGGGCTTTAAAGGCTTTCGAATTTTATGTCAGGACTCACAGTTTGACGTCCCTTAAGGTAGGACTGCTCTTCTCATTCACTCCTTCCTTTTGTTTAGCCAGATAACACTTTCCACTCCTCTTCAAGCTGTTGCTGCCCAGGTTACCTTGAACAAGACTATCACTATTTGCTGTCTCTCTCCTTCTGCTCGGATATCCCAACAGAACTTGAAGGTCTTTTGACCCAACTTCCTGCTCCCATCCTTCTTTTGGGGACTTTAATGGACACCACCACTTGTGAGGCGGGGCCTCGACTGATCCCAAAGGAGAGTTGTTGGGATCATTTTTTTAGTGATCTCTGCCTTTTAAACGATGACTTTAGCACTTCTGTCGTCCATACAGTATCACAGTGTCAGCAGTTGATTTGTCAGTGGTCATCAAAGTAATGTTATTAGATTATAACTGACGTTTGATTATAACTGATGTTTGGCTGTACATGACGACCTGTGCGGCTACTATCACTTTCCTATAATTTTACAGTCTCTAACTACTCTGGAGCAGGATGATAATTTTTATTACGGAAGGTGGAATCTGACTAAGGCTGATTGTCTTGCATTTCAGACCCTCTGCTCCACCCGCCTCCTCCATAGTTCTTGCTTTAATTTCGCGGTAAGGGACCTTGGCAATGATCCACCGTTGCATCCAGCTAAGCTCTTTAATTTTAAATGAAATTGCTTCGGAGACTATTTTTGTATGAAGGCATCGTAATAGCCGTCCACGTGTCCCCTGGCTTACAGAGGAGTGTAGGGTGGCCCAGCGTGCTTGGAAGAAGCTCAGCGTCTTGCCTTCCGCCAGCCCACTCTGAAAACGTAATAAGTTTTAAACGCAGTAGAACTCATGCTCGTTATATTTTTAAGGAGGCAAGAAAACTTGTCCTCGTTCTCCAGCACCACTTCCCTGGCTGGAAAGAAAGGTGACAGCTGCATTGATGTTTATGTGCCTACCCCCAACTTAACCTGAGCAGGGAAGAAGAACAGCAAATTTATCACATAAGCAGTGGCGCACTGGAAGAAAGGAAGATCTGCAAGTCCTCCACTCCCATCCATGTGTATATCTGAATAACTGCACAAATATTGGCATTGTACCTGTAAAGCACATAGTGCTATACTCCAACTTTACTAAGATTCTCTCTTTCTTCTCTTCCCCTATCTCTTTCATGCACTTGCACACATGCATTCTGACACACACACCACCCACCTGTTTTTGACGCTTTTGTTTTCGACGAATTCAATAGTCTCATATGCATCATTGTATGTATCAAAATCTTTGCTGCTTCCTGCACATTTTTCAAAAATACCAGTCAAAGTATGATGAGCTACAACTGTGTGTAACCAATATCTTGTCTTTATAAGATTTCTCAGGGGTAGGCTAGCAGTGCAGGAACACTTACAGTTCACAGTGGGAAAGTTTGTTTGTTGTTCTTACAGTTCTTTTTATTCTTTATTTCTATATTTATTTTTATATCTATACCAATATAAGAATGCAAATACTAGCAATCAATAACAACAGGTAACAGTTCAAGAATACAGGTACTGTATCAAGGGATTTCAAATTTACTACTATCAAGCTGGTAGAAGGGAAACTAAACCTTTACACTCAAGAAAAAAGTAGCACTTGCTAAAGCTTTTGACATGCATCCAGATGCCCTGTTCAGCAACTAAAGCTGAGTGACTGGTGTGCTCAGTGCACATCACCCTCATATCAAACTACACTGTTAAAAAAAATGCTAACTCATATGCTGAAATGATAATTGCAAATAATAAAGAATAAAGCAAACTAAAATTTAAAAAAAAAATTCTGAAAACACTCAAACAGATGGAAATTAGAGAGATGTAAAAACTCTAACACTTGTCGCTTGTAAATCATGTTAGATATCAATGCCATTTAGAAAACAGACCTAGCTGCAGCATAATCTTCATATCCTTATTGCTGAGTTTTGAACAGAAGGAACACTATTCAAATATCATGAAATGACACAATCCAAACTCAGCATTTGTTTTGACTAGGTATGGCTAGGGGGTGGTTTCTGGAATTCAACGGGGATAGGATAAGTGGCGTAGCTTTACAGTTCTGGGAGGCTTTCTCTGATTTGGAAGTGAGAGTGGAGAGACAGCAGGCCAGCCGCCTGAGTAAAAATTCTGAATAAAATCTACAATTTCGATCCTACGTAGCCATCAGGGACTGACATGTTGGTTACAAGGCTGAACAGTTTCTTGTGTGTACTGCATTTTCAAAATCATTACATATTGCATAACTTTTAAAAAAAAATCCTCAGCAGCAGTAGTATGCTTTATTTTTACTTTTTTCTCTTTGCTTCAGCAGCATGATGAAGTGGTCACTGCTGCTAGCTCACCTTTGTTCAAAACAGGTTTCAAAGCTCAGCTCTGCATAGTGCGATGTCCCTTGAAGAGGGAGAGTTCTCTGTCATCATGAGTTCTACGAAAATGATGGGTTTTTTCCATGGGGGAGTTTTGAGGCTTTTCATATGTTCCACTGCCAACTATTGTGGTTGGAGGTGACTGAGAAGGTAGGGTAGGTACGGTGTGCTGCCTGTAAATAAGGATATGTACATGATTATAAAAACATTATGTTACATAATCATGCAACATCACACAATCAGAAACACCATGTGTCACTCAAATTCGTCCTTCTGACAGTGCCTCTCAGATTAATAAGGTCACAGGGGATCACTTTTTATTTTTAAAAAATGTGAGAGGCCTGGCAAAAATAATTATGTCTTAAAGATTACTAATTGATTTAACCAAATTGTTCTTCAAATGATTTTGTCTCATGCCTTTAAACCTGAAACAATAAAGCACATTTGTATTATTGGGAAAAGCCCTCTCTGTGTTGTTGCGATTTCATCATGCAAATGGACCATCCGCGTAACCACGGAAAGGAGACTGTGTAAGTTATATATTACATACATCATAACATTAATAGATATTAAAAAATCATAATTTTACCATATGTAAAGATTTAATACATTTGAATTCAATTATGTTTGGCAATAAAATGAAACATGATTCAGTAACAACTAAATACTTCAAAATGAATTAATAAATAACCCTTAATATGAGACACATAATACTCGTCAAGCCTACAGACTGATCTTTCTTAAACAGATTTGACTATCTTTCAGTATGATTCCTATGCTCTTGTTACAGATGAAAGGAAAAAGATTTACATGTCACCATCTTCTTTGCTGGTGATGTCTTTCTCTCCATCAGATCCAATGTTGATTCCACAATAGATTCTGCAGAACTTGTGGATATGGAATGCTGATGAATTAAATTTTTTTTTAAAATTTATGACAGTATGCTTGACATAATTTCTGTTTCTGACCACATTTTTTACAGTGAAAAACTATTAACAGAAGTCAGTTAAGATAAGCAGTTGTCAAAATAGTTCCTAAAAAGTAATAATCTTAGTTTCAATTATACCAAGCCCTCTCACCCAATTAGTAAAACAGAATTACCGAGTGAATATCAGCCTGAAAATTATGCTGGTTTCTATGGCCTTTTGGGGTGTCATCTGAAATGAAAAGAAGTAGATTTCTCATTTTCTGGTCAAGTCATGGTAGCCAACAGAGGATAACAAAATGTAAGGAATTCTTTGTATGCCCAGTTTTCTGAAGTATGCAGAAAGTTCTGTGCACCCATATTTTATTCTCTACAGACAATTCAAGATGCTGCTTCTTCTACATTCCTGGTGACAATCTCATAGTCTCACAATGATGAAGTATAAGAAATACAAAACAGAATAATAGTAAATTCCCAACTGGAAATTATAGTGATCATCTAGGAAATTATCAAGGAAAGTGAAAGACAGCAGCAGGAGAGTCTTCTATACAGCATATCCTAGACTCTGCTTACAGTGGGATCCTTGCCATAACCTTTTCAATGATATAATATGTTTATTTGTATAGCGCTTTCCCCACCATTAAAGGCAGGCTCAGAGTGCTAGGAATGACTGTCCACAGTTCACGGCGATGGACGATTAAGCTACTGTAATGTGGGAGAATTTTTTAATGCTAGAATTTCTCTTCTCTCACCTGGCTGAAGTTGCTGCCTGTAAGCTTTATTCATATCCATAATATCATTGTCATCATCATCATCATCATCATCATCAGTAGTAGTGCTGTCGTCATCATCATCAGATTCAATGTTTTCTTGTGTAACCTGAGACCTATTTCAAGGAGAATCATAGGTATACATCACAGAGGCAACAGTCTTGAAAGGAGTGCAAAGGTAAGTTAAGGCTTCAAAAATGTCATGCAAAACTGATAGCAAGTTTTGTCACTGACCCAAAATACCTCATCTAAAAGCTGACAATTGTGTGTGATATTCCATATGTTCTTACAATGCTGATATATGTTTAACATAATCAGTTCATATCCCTTTTTTCATTCTTTACACACAAAGGCCTTATCTTGTCAGAAAGGGTCTGGGATAGGCAATATCTCTTTGTGCAAAGCTTAGGAATTTTGCATTCCTGAAGGATGTGTTCTGTAGTTTGCTTTATAACGATATTTTTACCTTGATCATAACATAGTGTGAACTTTTGGAGAGCAGAAGAGCAGGTGTGGGGCTGTGTGCAATTGTAACATTGTTGTTTATAACAACTGTCAACATTTTGATAATTATGACATCCAATCAGTGTACATTTTATTAAAATATGAACAGCCATATCAGGCTCATCAGACATCGATGTCAAAGCCTGCTTGTTGTGGAACAATGATGCTGTCTGATTCTAAGTAGTTCTGCAATCTTGATGGTGCATTCTATGATTTTACATATATATCTTGTCAAACAGACTGCATGAAACACCTTTTAGCTTTTGCTTTGTGCTTTCCTTTTAAATCATGCTTGCTGCCTTTCAAAACTGGGGCACCTGCCCCTTTCTCCAGTTCCAGTTGAGATTTCTAGAAGTTTCAGGCTGTCTCACCAAAATGCTACAATATCTCATTTGTAATAGTATCTGGCAGGCAGTAACAACGAACTTCAGGATTTGACGGACAGACTCTCCAGGCGAGCGGGGGCCTATGGCATGGAAATAAGCTCAGAAAAAAGCAAGTATGATTATTTCCACCACCGACAGCAGCAGCAACATCGTCATGAACTCCAAAACTGGAGGAGGTTAACAGCTTCAAGTATTTGGGTGCCACCTGACTAGAGATGGTTGCTGTACAGCAGAGATCGTATCAGGATTGGTATGGCAAATCCGCAATGTCCAGGCTGGATAGGATCTGGCGAAGCAAACTCAATCAGCTTCAGTACCAAGCACAGGCTGTACAAGTCCTCGTAGTGTCAATCCTACTCTACGGCTGCGAGACTTGGACGCTGCTTGCCGAACGGAAAAGAAGCTCCAGGCCTTTGAGAACAAGTGCTTGAGAAAGCTGCTCCGCATCTCGTACCGCGAACACAAGACCAACGCATACGTACGGAGCACCGTAACCTCCTCGTGGGCCCACATGAGCCCTTCTGCAACAGTGAAGCGGCGCAGCTGCCTGGTTCGGTCAGTCACCCGCCACAACACTTGTCAAGACGATCCTACAAGGAACCCTCGAAGGGAGCCGTCGTCGTGGTCGTCCGAGGAAAAGCTGGGTCACCAACATTAAAGAATGGACCGAACGCGAGATGCCAGACCTGCTCTCATCTGCTCAAGACAGGACCGGGTGGAAAATTCTGTCTGTTGCTGCTGCCGGACGGTCCCCCCTACGCCCGGACCGGGCATGGGACTGACCTGACCTGACCTGAATAGTATCTGGTGCTGAGGATTTTCCTCATTTCAAGAAGTTTGATGTCATTCTTTAGTTATTATACTGTGATGTCTTGTACAATAGATTCATAATCTTAAATGCTTGTTTTTTTCTTTTCTTTTTTTCCTGGTTTCCATGAGCAGCTTTCTATTTAGAGTGATGGGGGCTGTTTCACCATGCAGTGAGAATCATGCTGAGAGGGATGAACTGTTTAAAAACCGGCTTCGTCTGGGACTGCTTATTAGTCCACACACAAGGTGACTTATTTTACATGGACACTTACAAAACTACCAAAAAACTGTACAAGTATACACTTTTTAAGCACTTTAAATGGAATAAGAATTTTGAAAAAAAAATATTTTAATTGAAAAAACATGTATTGTCATCGTCAGCTAGGGTGCATTTGTTTCAAATAATGTAAAGAAAGAGATACAAAAAGTACCAGATTAATCTGTCATCAAACTTTCCACACAAAAGCAAATCAGAAAAAGGTTGAAAATGTGTGCCAGTCTCCTACCATACCACATTATTTTATCAAATTATAAATATTGTGCTATTTTAGCATAAAGAATAGTTGCTGCCTCTTTAAAAAAAATGCCTACCTTGTGCTGGAAAACTTATTTTTCGTGTCTTTCTTTTTATCAAAAGTATGATCATCATCCTCTTCCTGCTCCTCCCCCTCCTCCTCTTCTTCTTCTTCTTCCTCCGTCTCTTCCTCCTCTTCTTCTTCCTCCTTCTCCTCTCTTCTTCTTCCTCCTCCTCCTCCTCCTCCTCCTCATCATCATCATTATCATCATCATCATCATCATCAATTTCTTCATCTTCTTTTTCAGTTTCTGAATCATCATCTTTCTCCGTGGCTTCCTCATCTTCTACATCCTGCTCAATACTGACTGTATTTTGCAAACTTTTGGACAAAACTTTGGCTTGTGCAGCACTCTTGGTCAGCTGTATGAGAAATGGAATAATTTCCAAAGGTCATTCACAATGTCAGAGCTTTGAGAGTTTTATGCTCTTTCAATTAAGCACTCTAAACTTTCCTTTTTAACACATGTACTCCAGCTAACGCTTAACAAACAGCAGGAACAACAATTAAGCGTCCCTATGGGTACAGCTTCTCTCTGCTGGGTGTCTGAGCTGGCCCACCCCTTTCTTTTCTCTTCTTTTTTCTCTCTTGCCAGTGCTTCCTCCTATATTATATAGCATGTTGCTGAAGCAAGATTTGTAAGATGGGAAATGTCGACGCTGAGAGATGTAATATTATCTATTATCTATACATCAAACAGCCCAAAAGTTTACTTTGTTTTCTTGTAGTAAGTCTTTAATAAAAAGGGTAAGGTAACTGATCAGGCATCTAGGCAAAAGTAAAGGAACAAACAATATGGTCCTATGAGAGGGAAAAAGAAAACAATCCAGATGAAAAGTCAGAAAAAGATTGATGCTAAGTGAATTTTAGCCTCAAAAGGCCAGAAGATAGAAGATATACATTTATCCAGATTTCATTTTGGTGTGGAAAACCAAACCTAACCCTGATGTTCATTGAGATGCAGATTGGCATGGTCCAAACCTTGGAGGCTGAGAATCTGAACAGAACTGTTCTAAAGTCTAGATGCTGTCCTAAATTGGGCAGTTTGATGGAAAAAAAAGACATTATTAAACAAAACCAGTCAGATAAAGCAAAGTACACACCTTTTGTGATGTCTCCTTAAATGTCTGAACTAAAATAAGTTTTTTCAGAATCCTGTCCTGCACACTTGATGTGTCCTTAAGCAGCTTTGCCTGATCAGCCAATGCTTCTTTGTAAAACATTATAGATTTCTCCATGTTTTCTAATTGTAACTTTGAAAGTGGTCTTGCAGAATCAGACATAACAGGTTTTGGAATGTCACAGTCATAAACAGCAAGTCGAAAATGCACAGCCCCAAGAACTTCTTCCAGCTGCCATTTATTTTCTTGATCATCTGAAAAAACAAGTGTTTTATATAACACTGCATAACATGCAAACTGATGCGTTGTACACTTCACCATAGTAATTACAATGCACCCACATGTGCAAAAACACACAGAGCATCAATATGCATTGTACTGCACACTGTTAGTCACTGTGAAATGATTCAAAAGCTTTCAAATTGCATATGTTTATATTGCATTTGTAATTTTAATCTTTATTATAGTATAATTATTATTACATTGTTATCAATCCCAGCTTACTAACCCTTTTAATTTTGTTAATTTGCTTTGTTATTTCCCATGACTAGATGTCTTCCATTGTGAATTAACATTTTTCGTGTGTGTGTATAATATACATTGTAATATACTTATATGCACTATAAGTATGAATCAGTACCAACGTACCACTCTCTTTGGCCATGTTTAAGGCTTCCAGAAACTTCAACCGTGCATCATCCAAGCTCTCCATCTTAACAAGAGCTAATGCTTGGCTTGCTAAGCATTGCCCCAAGCACAATTTGGCTGGTGAAGATTTTCAAATGCATTCTGAGTAAAACTATCTGCGATTTTATTAAATATCACATTTACACAATCTTTGCATGCATTATTTTCATTTGAAAAAAAAAAAGATTTATAAATGACTGATCATTTATCATTAAAAAATGTCAAAAAATAGAATTGTCATCCAAAACTGAACAGGAGTGGTCTGGCTTGCTGCAAACAGAGGTAGGGGTACAAAATAAGCTCTTGAGAAATCACACACAAAAAAGACACCAATGTACAATGTTTTACAATGTAAGAAGTAAATACTAAGCTTTACAAACTTACCTGTTTTTGACAAAATTGGTGACCTGGAGGAAAACTGAAGAGAAGAGTACTTTTTAAATATTTTTGCAGCGTCACTGTGGTAGGTGGCTGAGTGTTTCCACTGAGACTGGTAGTAGCATATTGTGCCCAAGTTCTGCAAAACTACTGCCTGTTCCAAACTGTCTTCATCCTCCATCTCAAATCTTTCTTGAGCCACCTAAATAGAATTTTACAGAATAATAGAAACACTTCATACTTTTGCCACTAGCGTTTTACAACTGCCAGAAAAAGCTATTGACCTTCTAAAACTATGACATTTCCTTGCCTTTACATTTTCAGTGAAATGATAAATAACTAGATAAAGGAAGAACCAAAGAATTTTCTTTTTTAATTGTCACCTAGACATGAAATTGATAACTGAATGATCTGACTTCGAAGATTAATCATTTAACACAAAGAACCTTTTACTCACCTCTAAATATTTTTTTGCATGTTCTGTGAGACGAGACTGTGTCAAAAGCACTGCCACTTTCACCAGATACTCATCTGTTATGATGAATTTGAATTATCAAAAATGTTGCACAAGCTTTAAATCTTGACAATCAAGTATGATGACAACTAAAAGCAAGTAAAATACTTTTCTCTGTAATAAAAACATCATGCTGTATATAGTGATAGCTACAAAATAACAGTTACAGTAACATGCACGATTAATAACACATCAACATGATGGATCATGCACGTAAAGGACCTTTATCAATGACCCCAGTGCTGATCACTTTTCTGTATTACAATATGAACCAACATCTAGTGCAGCCACAAAACTTAACTACAAATTCTTCCTTTGTGCTGTCTCTTAAAACAGTATTTAAGGCAGCTAATCACACTGCAGCTGAAACAAAGAGAACTTGGATGTACCTCAAAAAGATGAACTCAGCTTAACAATCACACATTTATTAAAATGCATCTTTTTTAAATTTTCAAATTACATTGTGATCTTTTAAGTGGGAAAAAAGAATAAACTGAGTATAGATTTCACATGACAGCTGTCTCTGCTGTTCTTAATCAAAAAATATACTTTACAAAACAGTTTTACTCTAAATCACATTTTTGTACTTACTGGGTACAGATGTGGGGTCATTCAACAAGAGGTTGTCCACTTCCTTACAGCATTCATTCAACCCTTCAGAGTAATCCTCTTTTAAGAATCTTTGCAAAGAGATACGTTTCACCATTGCCTGCAGCCTTTCTAAAGGTTGCAATGCTTTTTGGCATGTCTCCTCCAATGTTATATACCATCTGATCACTTCTGCTGATTTTTTCCTCATTGAACAGGCCTGCAATAAAAGAAAACATTGGGGTTGTGCTTCATATTTACTGTATTTTCTTGGATTCTAACACAGTCAATTTATTTACTCTGAAGTCTTTGAAAAAAACTTTAGTTCAATAAACTATGGTGCATAAAGATGATTTTATCACGTAATTAGAAATCATGCTAACACACTTTTTGGCACACACGTCTTATGACTTTTGAGTGGATTTAATGCCTTTTTGTGCCAAATTTGTACAGTACTCATATAAAATACTTTGTCCCCATCAATGTTTGATCCGTATCAGCATATTTGTTTAATTAAAATATCATACACAGATGCTTATCATAGGTCTTGCTCTTTTTACAAAGTGGTTGGTGGATGGACTGACTAAATGATCATTGATTGAATAGTTAATGACAGATTATCATTAAGAACAAAATTAAAAGCTTTTGTTTTTTCAAGGAAAAATGTTAGCCATGTGTTTTACCTTTATAAGTCTTTTTAGAGTGTCAATCTCCATGCTCAAGTTGTCACGCTCTTTTTTGTATTCATTCCAGGCTTTTTCAAAATAATCATTAGCCCTTTTATAACTCTTCAGCACTTCATAGGCCAGACCCATGTTGAAGAAAAGATCTCCATTAGATGCACAGTCTGCACAACCATCTGGTGGCCTAGCCTCATCGAGGTACTTGAGACCTTTCTCTGCATCCTCTTTACGACCAGAGCTGATATACATGGCTCCCAGGTTGGTAGCACAAGCACGAATAGTGAATTGGTTACCCATCTCCTGAGCATGCTTATAAGCCATGGTAATCTTCTTGATTGCTTCATCCCTAGGGAGCTGAAATGCTTCTTGTGTGTACTTCTCTATAAGTTGTTTCTCATGCTCAGTTATCCCCATGGTTAATACAGGCAAAAATCCTGCATGAAAAATAAAAACACACATTTGATTACTGTTTGCTGTTTATCTTGACATCGTTACATTTATTGTTCTACTTTGTATTCTGTCACCTGTACAATGTATTTGTAAAATCTCTGCTATGGCAAGAAGCCCCATAAATGAAAAAAAATATTTGACTTGTATTACAATCTTTACCTCAAATGCACCTTGATAACTTTACTGTGGAGTTACTGTATGCAGAATATTGTCTGGAGACATACCAGATACATGCAAAAGACAAAAAACAAACACAAACACAACATTTACTGGATCAAATTGTTGTGGCCCTCTGCTCATCGAGGAGTAACAAGGAATAAACTAAACAACTGGATCAACACAAGAAATTTTATCTCAAATTTATGACTTACCATGACATTTATTATAATAATCACAATCTTCCAATATCAAATGGTTACATCAAATGGATGATTTGAACACACATTTTTCATTTCGAATATAATACAAAGCAAATAAAGTATCTACTATATGTATCTATATAACTTTAGTCACACTATTTTCTGCTATTGTAAGTCGTGTAACATAATGATGTCATCATCATCTCTTCTTTCACACTGCAGGGTGACTTACGGTAAAAGTGACAAGTTACTTTCTCTCTAGCTGGCAGTGACAATTTCTGGTCGAAGTTCGTCTGCACGGCTACATAACAGGATTTGCCAGCATAGGACTAAGCGAGGTTTCCTTCCCTGGTAACCTTGAAGAGCTTTGTCTTAAGGAGTGATTGTTCCTGATTTGTATTGCACTGTTTCACCACGGGCGTACATGTAGGTAATATGTTCGTGGTTTCACCACGCGATAGAAGTTTGTGGTTTCAGAAACATATAAGTTAGTATGGTCTTGATCTCTTAGTTTATTAATTAAAGTTCACCTTAGAGCTGGACTTGCTCCTTTTCCGCAATATTTGGATTAAAGCACGAAGAAGAAGAATTCATTTATTTGCCAAGTGATATAGTACACTATAGTATAGGAATTAATCGGACTTAATGAAGGTCACAATTATTCGACCAAAACCGATTACACTCACACCCAGATGCTACTGCTCGCGCTGTGGTTATGCACATACCCTTACATTTCCTCCACATCAGTACTTTAGTAGCGACTTCTGCTACTTCAATAGCGACACGTACGCGCTTAATTCACAAAATAGTTGTACAACATATAAAATTATTAAAACGAAAAAAACAAAATTTGGTTGAAGACGCCAGAATCAGATCAGACAAAAAGGCCGGTACTGTTCACTAAGTGGACAATCGAGGGGACAGCGCAGAGGTGAGAGCGATCGAGTGTGTGGTGTGGAGGTTTTGCCTTAGCCAGAACTATCGACTGGCGTAAAAGTAAAAGGACTTGGAACCCATGAGAGTGTTGTGCTTGTTCTTGTGATCTGGAAAGCAACCACCATCTACATTCTATCCTGTTACATTTTTTGCGCCCAGTGTGGAGGACTGGGCGGAACTCTGAAAGAATCAAATAATTAAGTGAGCTTGGTGCCGATCAAGACAATAGAATTATCAAGGGCCTCTAAAGTCTAAACTACAGGCTAACCCGCCGGCACGCGGCCCCGTTTGTGAGAAAACTTTTCGGGACCACTCTCCCTTTCACCTTTCTTCCCCACCTTTAACACTTTCTTTTCCTGCTCGCGTCTTTCTGCCGCTTCTGACAGTCGTCCTCCAGCAACGGGAAATGCCGGACGTGAGGGACGGTGTCAGACCTTGGCCCTGGCAGCCGGCGCCTTTTTTTTTATTTTTCTTGTCTCCTGTTGATCGATCGAATCACAAACCGTTTGTGTGAGTGGGCGTTAATTTTTGTTTCTACACTGTCCAGCCTGATCTGCGAGCAAAAGTGCGCGTGAGAGCGAGTAAATGTGTGTGTTAGGGATTGAGTTGGTCAGAGAGTGTCGATCACTTCTTTTAGTTCAGAAATGCGTTTTACGTCTGGGTCGCGGCGTATAAATCATTTTTATTGTAGCGGTAGCACAGAAAGGTCATTTCAGTAACAGCACGGACCTGTATAATACAAGTACAATACGAATCTTTCATTTATTATGATCAGTAAGCCCGTGCATGGTAACAGCGATCAGAGGCTTCATGTCGTCTACGCACGTTTTGATGACGTCACAAGCTCACTAGGCATTGCCTCCCTTGATATGGCCGTCTCCATCGAGCAATGGTTCTGCTCAGAGCTATCTAAACTAGGAATCGAAGCTACCGAAGACAATGCAAAGTAAGTCAAATATCAATATTAAGAAATAACAGTTGATACGGAATTTTTTTTATCGTGGAGAAACATGTTTTGCTCACCTCTATAGTCTAATTCGTAATCGAAACGCATCGCTGCTAGTCACTATAATGTTCGAGCATACTCCTGTTCTGTGGCATATGACGATCTGTTGTGCAATCACATCAGGCTTAATTTTAATTTTGAAAGGAAAAATCGGAATATGTTTTATTTGATACTGATTCTTTGTTAAATAAACGCGGGTATTTTAAAATTTTAATTCTGGTAGATGACAATATCCAGATCATCATTACCATCTTTTATCCAAATGTTTATAAAAAATAATAGAGCACAAAATCGCACAGTCCAGCATTCTGAATTCAGCTTGCAGGGCTTAAGGTTTTTCAGCACCATAGACAGCTCATCTTACAAGGGAATTTGTCTTTAATTAGACCATCACTTCACCCACTGGAAATTGTTTCAGTGCAATGCTGATGATGCTGCTGCTGAGGCAGTATGGGCGCAAAGCCGCATGCATGGTCAATATCGCCTTTTGGTGGGTCCACGTACCGTTTCCCTAGCAGTGCTTTTGGTGAATATCAGAAAAGAAAAAAAAATCAATGTGCTTTTTTGGTCCACAAACTTACAGGAGTGTTTAGCCAAGTTTTAGTTCTAGCTGAAAAACTAGCCCTGATCAGATTATTAATGTCCTGAAGCAGCAAGTTCTCATGTAGCTATTGAATCTAAACCCAGCCCAGGGTCCTGAAGAAGCATTGTTTGGCCTCTGACATTACTGTTTAATAAATCTCTGGATGAAGGATGGTCATGTCAGCCTTATTGAGGTTGATAAGATGACCCATTGATCCCAAGATTTACCTACCTTGTACATAAAGAAGTGGTCGGAGCCATCATCAGTTGTACACCCATTTCCCAGGATGATGGATGAGGTTGATTGAGGATCTCTTTGAAGTTTTCCATCCAGCGGTCTCTTTGTCCTGCATCGCTTGTTGTGGTGTTGCCGTCTTTGTCCTTCCCGGTTTGTTTGGGTTAATGCCCAGGTCTCTGGAGTCATCCATTCCTTGTGTTTGATGATTTGCTTGGTGGTGAAAGCACAGAAAGATTGCTGTCTCAGTTGCTAACAGGCTCAGACAGAAAGGGTGATGCAAATATTTAAACTAGAGCTTTTAGAAATGTGCCTTTTGAATATATCAACATAAGATCATTTAATTCTTTCTTAATCATGTGCAGGTACATCCTTTCTATGACTGATGCTGAAGATCTTAAGGATTATATGCTTAGTCTCTTGGATGGATCTGATCCAGCAGTTCAGAAGTTTATTCCTCAGCTAATAACCAGGTGGCAAGCATTTGGAGCTGGTCATAATAATGAATTGGTCAGTCAATATAGTTGATATTGAGATAAGAGTGACAGCTGTATATGTTACAACAGTCAGTAAGACATCTTTTTAATGTCCAAGTGGTGTCCAATGGTCTTCTCTGTTGCTTGATTCTCATTTGTATGTTTTTATACACCCTGGGACTTGAAATATGGTCAGGGAAAATGTGGCAGTGCAATAAGCACACATACAGTTCTTTTAAGCCATTATTGTAGGAGCACGAATAATAAAATTGTTGTACAAAACATTATGAAAAATGACCAGTTTCTTTTTTTTTTAATGTTCAGACAAACCTTAAAAGTAAACAAGGAGAAACAAAGAAAAAATACAAATACAAACAGGAAAAGAATTCTTCTGCATCACTGAATAGCACAAATGAGAAAGCCAGCACTGTGAGGGCAGAAAATGGGATTAATCCACTACTTGACCAGGTGACGATTTTCAAATTTAATATGTATAACAAAAATGTTTGTGTATATGAAAAGTGTGTTTGAAAGAAAACTTTTTTGTAGAAGATGTAGGCCTCAAAATTATGTATATAATATTTAAAAAGTTCTTCTCTCACGCAATCCAGACTAAGCAGAGGGTTAAATACACATTCCAAAAGTGATTCATATACTAGAATATACAAATGTGTATTGCGACAATGGTTAACAGTTTCCTTAACATAATACTAAGGCAATGACACTGATCAGTGAAAAGACACATGCTATGAAAGGAAAGTACTGTGTACATAGAAACTATCATAACATTTGTATTTCAGAAGCTGGATCCTCTGCTTTGTGTAGAGTCAGTTCCTTATGAAGGGGTGGAAATGCAGCAGAGCGCCAGAAAAAAGAACAAGTTTGTGCCCTTGTACAGCCTGGAAGGTCGGGAAAAGCTGGTCATCAAATTGCCAGGTGACACTTTTAAAACTTCAGTCTCCAATTGTGTAATCTAGTTTCTGAGATTCTATTTTTTAAAATTAATTTAATCTGATCCATGAACTTGCAATTGTTTTTGGACATTTTGTACTTTAATACTTTCTTTTGACACATTAATGAGGTTATTTCAATCATCACTTTTACGCTTAATTTCAGGACGAACTCTGTGTGAGTGCCAGGCTGCTAAACATAAACTTATCAACAACTGCATTAACTGTGGCCGAGTTGTGTGCGAGCAAGAGGGTGCAGGCCCTTGCCTTTTTTGTGGTAAATTGGTGAGCATAATTTGTCTTTACTTGAGCCATTGACAAAAAGTGACCTTGGAAGTATGATATTTAAAAGGAAGTTGCAGATTTCACTTCCATGTTGCATATTTAAAGTCTGTGTATGTTGTACAGGAATGGTGCAGTTTTTTTAGAGCAAATTTTTTCTGGATGTATTTTGTACTTTAAAAAAGAAAACTGAAAAAAGCATTTTTGAGAAACTAGCAGCTAAGAAGATACCTTTCTAGTTGCAGAAGTTACACTAAAAGTAATCCAAACTTCACCATGATTATTTAACATCAGACATTCAAATAACATATATATATATTGTATTTAATATGAATAGCAAATTATTAAAGTTTATTACAATAATGAATGTTCATCTTTTTCTTTTTGGCAAACATCAATTTGAAGGTCTGCACACCAAGCGACCAGGAAGTGTTGGCTCGAGGATCTAAAAAAAGTGAAAAGCTGCGACAACATTTGATGCGCGATGCAGAAAAATTTGTTCCTCTGATTCAACAAAGTGGGCAACAGGTCACATTACTCACAACCACAGCAGTCCATACGCAAGAAGGGTTGGAGAAAGCTCTGAAACATAAGGACAAGTTAATTGAATATGACAGAGCAAGGTGAGTGTAACTAGATAACACTGATTGTCTTTTGGACCTGGAGTCAATTCTATGTCATGCTCCACATCTGTCATGTTCAAGTCAAACTCTTTTTCATTAAAAACATCGCTAAACAACTTCTTTGTAAACTTATCTTTCCATGTTTGGTCAACATTTGCACCAAAATGAAATCTGCATGACAGTTCAGGAACACTGTTCCTACCTTCTTCAACAAGGTTGATATTACAATGAGTCCAACCATCTTCTTGTGTGTCACAGTTTAAATCGTGTAATACACTGGAAAGGGAGTACTCTTTATGGTAAACAGGTCCACTACCACACTTTTCTGTTTGACAGTAACTGGTGAATCAGTTACAGTCAGTACAATTATTTATTATTAATATCTGAAAAAAACAGGTGACTTGTATGGTCATTAAATGATGTAATGGTGTCATGAAAGAATTTTTTTTTTCTGTCCACAGTGTTCGCCGGACTCGGGTTATTGATGATGAATGTGACTATTTCACTACAAATTCTCAGTGGTTGAGCAGACAGGATCGTGATACTTTACAAAAACGAGAGGATGAATTGCATTCACAACGACACAAATCCAAATCTCGGCAAGATAGAGTGGTCAGTGTAAAGATGTACAAAGTAGTTTTGTCGTTTGATAAGAATCCTTATTTTTTTGACGATCCATGCAGAAAAGGCATTACAAATACCATAACAAAACATTTGAGGGGCTTCTTTACTTCATTGTAACAGAAAACGTTGCTAATTTTTTTTCATTTCTGTTTTTTGTTCTTGTATTTCCAATAAATCCAGGACACAAAAAGAGTATATTATCTTGTGAAGAAAATTATGATGCTTAATGTTAAGTTTAACATTATAGATATTTTGCCTTAGTTTCTGTGAGGATAATCTTTTTAGAGGGAGGACTTCTGATAAGATATTATGACAGTTATGCAGTTTAACTTACCAAGTACATTTCTTACACACAAAAAAGATTGCTTGTACAACCAAACTGACTTTTTCATTTATTTACTTTCATTTTTATTTTTTGTCATGCAGGTTACACTGGATTTTGCAGGTCGGCAGGTTATAGAAGAGGCCAATTTAACTGGTCAGATGATGTATAGCCATAATGAAGCCCTTCAACAGGAACACCTATTACCCGATAAAGACCAACAGAAGACCCAAGAGAAAGACAGGGCCTGTATCGTCAACCCCATTGTCTTGCAGCCACCAAAGGTGAAGCGCCTTGTCTAAATCTAGTAAATGCACTTTGAACAGTAACATTCACTAGAATACACAGATGTGTGCTGATGGAGATTGTGAATACAAAAGTTTGGTAGAATTAGGGTTCTTTTTTACATGTTAGAGTGCTCTGACATAAATATCAGAGTGTGTAGACAACAGTCCTGAGACCGCTCAGTCCCCATCACCCTTTTCTCTCCCACACATGACAAAAACAATGTCGGGGTAACAGATAAGCAGAAGAAGGACAAGTCATTTTGTTTAGACTTTGAAAATGTAACAGACCAGTTTACCGTTTCGGATTAGCTGCAATAATTTCATGAAGTATGACTAAAGCCAAAAATGTGAGATTTTTTTTTAACAGTTTTTTTTTCCTTTCTTTGGGATCTTCATTTTATTTCTTGATAACTCTAAATTTTGCTGCAAGAAATTGTTGAAGCATTAATGCTTGCAACTTCAACTTGTCACTATTTTTGAGGGTTTTTAAAAACAAAAATGAAGGAAGCTGTCATAAGCTATGGTCTACAAACATTTTGATATTGAAGGGACTAAACAATTTAACCACAGATTAGTGTATTATGCATGCACTGAATAATTGATGAAGTACTCTCATTGGTCTTGGCTACTGCTTTTTGTGATTGCTTTCTGTAATGCATTTTTATTTTGGTTTTTGAAAATTGGTAGTCAGTTGTGTCCCTTTACCTAATAGGCTGAGGGGATGAGCTCTCCTTGATTTTGTTTCTAGTTGTCTCATGTTTCCATTGGAAGACAAGTGTTGGACCTGCATGTTTGCATGTGCTTGTGCTGCATTTGCTCCCCTCTTTAGTGTAGCTGTCTTATAGAGTAACAGTTAATGGCCATTACAAAAATGGCATACCAGCAAGCCGAGCTATGTAGATAATTTGACATCATTCCACATCTGTCATCTGCTAATTCCATTTTACATATTTTAACCGATGTTAAAAAAGAAAAAAAAAAAAGAGAAACCAACTGAAATTATTTCTATCCCTACAGGTTCATTACTGCCACATAACTCCACACCTGCTGCTAATATAAACTGATGCACACAAAAAAAAATAAATATTCCTATCATCCAGTTCACAACTCCATGCCCTGAACAATGGGTCTTACCAAGCTTGCTTCCCTCTGTTAAATAGGACCAACTGACCTATAATGTATTTCCTTTACTCTATAAGAAAGTTCTGGCCCTTTTCTGGTTTTGCAGTTGGATTGTATATAATATTTTTTGAAGTGCGAGCTGATTGGATCTATTGGCCAGATTCCACTCTGTCATGCTTCACTCGCTTTTGCAGTGACCTTTAGTTGGAGTGAATAAACTGAAGTGACAAGCACCATTTTGCTATTTACTATGGTAACATTTCTTAATATTTTAGGGCTTATTAATATACAGTTAAACCTCCCTATTAAGACACATGACTTCTGCAGAAAGGTCATAACAGAGCACAAACTATCAGTTGTACGTTGAGTTGGGGATAGTCATCATAGAGGTGAGTTTATATGATGAAATATGTCTGAGAAATTTTGAGGTTGTAACTTAAAGGTGGTCATAATGAGGAAGGTCTTCATAAGGTTTTATTTTATTTTCAATGTCTTCCTGTATCACTAACCCTTTTTTTGTTGGAGTCATAACCAATAATCAGCAGCAATTACCCTTCACTACCAGAATGCAGCAAGTCTTTGTATTGTTCTTTATTTTACATCTTAGTGACTATTTTGCGGATCCTATTCAGCGTAATGAGCTTGCCTTTTGGCTGATATAGTGCACTGAACAAATTAACTTATTATTATTCATGCAGGCATTGTTTTCAGCTTTTTCTTTCATACTTATTAGTCATATTAGGTTTTGATAGTGTTGTTATTTTTAATTATGACCATGAAAATTTCTGTCCAGGCTGTAAAGGTGCTAAGCTGTTTAGAATCTGATGCTTAAAGGCTGAACTTTCACAGCAGGAAAGAATTTGATCTGGCAAGTGGGAGGAGAGGGTACTTGTTAAAACAAACTCTGTAAAAACAAGTGCTGCAAATCTGTTTGGTAGATGAAAATCTGCTAGAGATGTTCAAGAAAACTATTTTTATTGTAACAAGAAAGTACTAAAAAGTGGAACAAAGCCCTCTCAAGAGCCTTTGAAGAAATAGATGCTGCTATTTCTCCTTTTAAAAGACAGTTCGCTGTCATGAATGCACTCTCCAAGTTTTAAAGATTTTTAAAATCCTTATATTTCCCTCCTCTCCCACTTGAAAAAAGTTTAGGGAACTTCAGTCAAATGTGTCACGGTTGGAAAATACTGGTTATGCTAACTAAAGTCCAGGCTTGAAGGAATGAGCTAAAGAAAAGCTGTGCTTACATATAAAAGAGACTGCAGTGGTGTAATGTGTGGTGTAATGCTGTAACAGGTATTTGTGGATACTAAGGGCATCATTTTATATCTTGTGCAGTTCCTGTCACAAACCAGGCAGATCTTGACAAAAACAGGAAACAATAAGTCATCAGATATTGCCAGCACCAAGGATTGTAATAGGCCACCTGTTATTCAGGATCGAGAACTGAATGAGATGTCAGATGAAGGCATGTGTCTAAGTATGCATCAGCCATGGGCTTCGCTTCTTGTGGCTGGCATCAAAATGTAAGGAATAATTTATCTAACTTTTGTGAATGCTAAATGCAAGGGATAACTTCTGGAAACTACTTTCAAAATGTATGCAGTGAATGTAATATTGCATTTGTGTGTAGCTAAATTGCTGATGCCCCTTTGTGCAACAGGTTATGTCAAGATTGTTGAAGGAATTATCACTTTCTCTTTGTTATTGTGTCTTGTCTCTCCTTGGCCATCTTTTCACTGTGCTTGTCTTGAACCTTTCACAACTAGGCATGTTTTGTCCAGGGTCAGACATAATAACTTCCTATGAAAATGTCTGCTGCAGACTACTCAGAGTTGTAAAATGATTGTCTTGAAGTCTTACAGAAGATGACACTTCTAATGGTTAATAAAAGAAGAAGTCAAATGTTATGAAAAGTTCAGTTAGTGAAAGATTTAAATTTTTTTATTATATTTTGAAGTTTAGAGTCACTTCTCTTGTCCTGACAAGATCTACTCCAATTTTATGCGTAATGTAGATTTGAACTGCAACTGCTTGCTATAGCTATGTCTTCAGTATATTTGATGCACATTTGGCTTGTGTTGTAGGGAAAAACACTGTTATGTATTCTTCATACTATTTGCAGGTTTCAAGAGATGGGGCTGGGGTTGGGAGATACTTTTAATACCTACTGTATGTTCTAGTGTCATTGATATTTACATTTGAATGTGTAAGAGTTTTTGTGTAGTGTGCACACTTGACTTACATCTACAGGCATGAAGGACGATCATGGTATACTGCACATCGAGGGCGGCTGTGGATAGCATCAACAGCAAAATTTCCATCCTCACAAGAGATAACAGACATGGAAAATCACTATCAAAATCTCTACAGTGAGGCAGCATTTTTCTACATTTGTATTTGGATATTTTTTTTTATTCTGGTCATCTGTGAAATATTTGAAAAGTATAAAAGTAACACATGTTTTGAAAAAAAAAGAAACATATAAAAAAATATACATATTTGGTGCTGAATATAATTGCATTGTCACTGAAAGCTTCCCATGTCTACAATTACTGTCATATTGAATGTGTTTGAATGCTAAAGTTTACTTGACATCTCTTCTGGGATTGTTGGCTGAATTGTGTTTGTATAGACAATTTTAATAGGTAGTATTATTAGTGTGCAGATGACCCATAAAAATCTGAGATGATAAAAGTAAAAGGGAGACTATCTAAGAACAGCAAATTTCTCTAGCATTTGAAGATACCAAGCTTATCTATCTTTGACCATTAAATGCTTTGCAATGTAGGGCCAATAGGACTTTAGCTGGAAAGACTTGCAAAAGAATCTCAGGTTGGTCCTGTTTGGGGTGATATTTTTTTTAGAAGCTCATGCAGCACTAAAGATATCAGTAACATAAAAACAAATTCTAAAAATTTAAGTATTGAATCGGAAACAAGCATTACTAGAGATAATAGAAGAAGTAGGACTTTAACATTCAGCCTGCCATTATCTACTTTGTATATAAGTTCTAATCTCTTCATTGAAACTGGAGATGTGAAATAGGAATGAATCAACATGTAGGCAAAACGTTTATCAACAGTGCACTACAATGTGAATTATTGTTCATTATGTAAACAGACCAGGAGGAGGAATTTCCAAAGGATTATCCAGTAGGTTGTCTTCTAGGCTGTGTGGATGTAGTTGACTGCCTCTCTCAAGAGGAGTACAGAAAAAAGGTAAGAGAACAATGTTGCACTCAAATCATGTTTTATTTTTTTAACAGCCAAATTTCATGGTATTTATGAAATGCACAAGGAAGGGAATGGTATTTTGAGAGCATTATTACCATCAAATGAAACTCTCAAAGGCATGCCATAGCTGCAAGCAGGGAACATTTTGCAGACAGTATTTGCACACATGTACTAAACTATCTGTCTATGATAAGAAATAAGTTCAATACACAGACCACATTTTACCCATTCCAGTTTTCTGCCATTGATTACAAGATGCTATTGTAAATGTTTGAAATTGAACTATTAAAAAAAATGTAAGAAGCATAAGTCTAGGCACTAAGATGTATTTGTATGACTTGTAGACAGCAGCACATGTATAATTCATTGGTTGTTTTATTTTAATTAGTTTCCAGAAGGAGAGTCTACCTCACCATATGTGTTCATCTGTGAAAACCCTCAAGAATTGGTTATCAAATTTCCCATGAAAGGCAAACATAAAATATGTGAGTTTCTGAACTATTTTTCAGAGACAACATTGATGCTGTTTGTGTGTGTGTGTGTTTCGGGGAAGTGGTGGGGGGGGGAGTTGATAGAGATTGAACTGGTGGGCAAATGAGGGAACTCTGTCTTTGGAGTGACAGCTGCCATGATGATGAAATATCCAACCAGGCAAACAGGACTGCTTCATTTCCCACCTTTAGTTTATCAAGTTCAGACTAAAGTATTTATGAGAAATCTTTTGATGATAGCTTGAAAAGAAGCTGTAGATGATGATGATGTGGGGCTGTATAGACTTATGTAACTGGCACTGATTATTGGCGACATTATGTTAGACCTAGTTGCTTTAAGGGACTTAAGGATGTGATGTATGCATTGCTTAAAACATTGTTTTGATCAAGACTTACAGACTGCTTTGTTCCTTTGCAGATAAATTGGAAAGTAGTGTACTGCAGGCTGCCAAAAAAGGACTGAGGTAGTGAAGCTTTACAAGATGGTTATGCAAAATTAGCAACAGTCCTCAGCAAACAAAGTCTGAAGCATTTAGATGATCGTGCAAATCACACATTATCTCTGCCCAGTGATTGTTTTTTGGTTGTCTTGGTGCTTCTTTTTTAAATTGGGAGAAGTTCTCTGAATGTAAAATAAATCTGTGCACAGAAGATATAGGGAACAAGCTACTGGGTATGCCTTTAGGTTATTCTTATGTACAGGCATAAAATGCAAACATTTAAAATGCCGTTGGATGCAAGGTATTGTCTACCTGTTGAAGTCTGTGGTATCAAGCAAACTTTTAAGATTATTATTATTGTTATGTTGGCTTTAACTATTGACTGCAGCTTACAGGCAACAGCAGCAAGTGGCCAGCATTATAAAGTGAAATCACCAGGTTTAATGTATTATCAAAGTTATAAATAGAAGTATAGCATTATCTTATTTGAAGAAATGTGCATTTTGTACTGACTGGCAAAAGTGCATATTCATGCACAACCTCGTTGTATTGCCATTCAGACCTTAGTTGATAAATGCTTGTCTCCACTAATCTCATCAACAAGCGAGTAAAGATGTAAACATCCTTTAAGGTTAGGGTTACTACTAGAGTTAATAAGAAAAAATTCTAAGCCCAAAAATTTTTATAAAAGATATATTTTGACATTGTTAAAACTATTTTAAAATGTGTGCAGAAATTCTTGGAATTGTTAGTTTTGAGTTGACCCTACAAGTAGAAATAGCCTTTTCATGAGGAGTTTTAACTTGCAGAAATAATTTGTTCAAATTAAGATAGGTTCCAGATGTTAAGAAGACAGCTGGAAGAGAAAGAAAGATCTTTCTATTATTTATGGAAAAGGTACCAACAACTTTATCATTAAAATATGTTTTCAAGGAAAGTGGGTTTTTGTTTCTTATTTAAGTACATAACAGTCAAACGTGCAAATGTTGCAGTATCACAGAATTGCAGTACTTGACACCGGTCACTCCAGCACAGAATGCTGATGATTAAAATTCTACAACAAAGCAATACATTGTCTAGAAGTCATCTAGAGGTTGTGTTTGAACAAACACAGATATGTTTGGAGGGGATTGCCACTGAGAGCATGCATGCAATTGCAAACTGTTGTTATGTTTAAAGTACTTCAAAGCATCATGCCAAAAAAAACTATGGATTTATTAGTGAATTTACAAATTCACTACATAAAACATGTAACCTATCCAATATATGGTAATGCTTGGCTGTGTGACAATCCTTTAGCCAACTGATTTTCATTGCAGACGATTAGCAAATATTGACCATTTACAGATCACCCTTTTATATAAGGTTGACATACATTTTTTTAAAGATTATTTTTAACTGATCTTCCTAGTCCATAGGAAGTTATAGCTGTTTCATTTCCTAAAATTCGACATCCAGATCAGATAAGTTTAGAAACAAGTATATTAGTTTTGACAAAGCTAAAGCTCCTTTTAAACTTCCCAAAAGGTGTTAGCAGTAATAAACAGTAATTTTGTATTTTCATTAATTTATCATCTGAGTTTAAACCTACAATTCAACCTACCTCAAGGGAGAAAGTGATACCTAGACATTTAAAAATTCCTGGATCCCAGAAAAAGTTCAGGTCAAGCAGGAATGTTATCTGGCAGTTTTTATTACCTGGCCATTATACCTTCAGACCCAATATTCTTTCAAATATCTTGATAATTTTTTACACTTTCTTTAACTCTTCACTTCCATCCAGACATAATAATCTGCAAGTTGTGACAATATCTTTTCTTCCCTCTTACATTTTTATTTTTGCGCAACATAATAGGCTAAATAGCATAAATGTACACACACACACAAGAGATTATACATTAAATTATATTTTCCTCAAAGTATCTGAACCCTTTATGATCTGTCTAGATTAGATATACATTGTCTTTAACCTATGAACTGCCTGCCCTTTAGACACCCATGGTTGAAGACCAAACTTCTATCTCATGATGGGAAAGAATGGTTTGCCCTGAGGAAGTAAGGTGAGGAGACCAAACATTGCCAGTTGTCAGTCATTCTTTGTTAATTGGTTCCATCTAGCTCAACAAGAGCATTCAACTCCTTCCACTGATCAAATATATTTTCTACCAAACGTGAGAAGTTTAACATTTAAGCGAGTGTATCAAAGAAAACACCGGTATTATTAAAAAACTTGAATGTTCTATGTGAATCTATCACTGTCATGGCTTCTATTACATCTTGCAAACTTTACAACTTTTCATAAAAAGACTTTTTTTAGTTCACTACTTCATTGTTCCTATATATATATATATGAGCTATTTTTATTTCTCATAAATCTTCAGTAAGAAATTTCTACTAAGTTACAGAAATATCTATATTTGGTCTTTTCTTCTTGTTTCCCAAGTGAGTGTGGGCTTTTTTTTTAAACTAAATCATGACGTATAATTTGCAAAAATGTATAATGGTCACCTGGAAATATAACTGGTAAACAATTAAGTGGCGAACTGTAATCTGCCTCGCCAGTGTTAGTGAGACGCTATATATAACCTCTTGCCCCCTTCACATATCTAGGTATGTATGCTATATATAGTCATTGCAGATTTCAAAGATTTGTTTGACTTCGTAAAGACACATGATGGGCATATTTATCACAGTCACACAAGAGCTGTATAGTATCGGGTGACGGCTGTCAGTGAAACAGTCCGTAGACTTTGGATAAATCATATAAGCAGATTAATTCTTATACTATATATCGATGTACATTGTGTATATATACGTAAAGTGATCAAGTAGATGACGTATACGTGTATTGCAAATGTTCAGAATAGTTGTTGACTCCCACTTTCATTTGAATAAGTCTAATATGTGAAATGAAATATTTGTGTAACCAGATCAACGCAGACAACACTATTAGGCTAATCAGGCACTTCTGAGAAATATTTATCGGTGTCAGTACAATATATATACTGTACGTTTAATAAACACCAACATCCATCTGGGATCAAATTTCATCAGTTTATATTAATATAATCTGTAATCTCTCATAATAAAAATGTTTACGTTGCTATCTTTTTAAGTGTTTCGCGTGCAGAACCATTAACTTGTTGATTTTGAAGCGTTTACATTACATACCAAAAAAAAAAAAACCTCGCCAGGGCCTCATCGACTTGGCGCTCTTCCAGCATCAAGCTGACGAGGTCATGCACTCTGTGTGCGCACCGCCTAGATAATGAAACGGACTGTGACCAATCATGACGCGCGGTTCACAATTCCCGTGTCTTGATTGGATGCATTTGATAGCAAGAGACCGGTACGCCGGCTCCAAATGCGCAGGCTCAAATTGACGCGACGGGGCTCATATCAATTTGAACTATACGCGTGCAACGAGAACAAAGAATTCCCTTTCTCGCCCAAGATTAGCATGATAATAATTGCATTTTGCTTCGAAAAATTAATCAGTTCTGCGGAGCGGCAATTTGCCGCGAGAAAAGAGAGGCACAGAAATGCTATCTTTGAGGTGACAAGACCCATAGCCATGAATACAATAACATCAAAGGTGGGATTCTTTTGAAAATGCAGAACTGCCTTCGGTGCAGCATCACTCTTTTGAGATAATGCACACATTACTAAGTACAGTTCGGTCGCCGTTCTGACTGTGCAACTTCTGCATATTGTGGTATATCGTTCAGCTGTAGGTCTTCACCCCATCCCATGCAGAAACAATCTAGGGGAGTATCAAGAGGTGGAGCTATTTTTATGATAGCCCCCAAACAATTTTTGTACTGAATAGAAGAATGTCTTTTTTTCTTTTAGTCATACGTCCCCGTCTAAAAAAAACTATATAAATATGAGCAGACAAATGATTTGACAGAAAATTATGACAGTGGTTATATAATTGTGGTATTTATTAGGTCAGTGCTTTAATTATTTATTAGCTTTAGCTTATGCATATGTGTCTTCCTGTTCACTCTTGTTACACAGTCGATGTAGATTCAATATTTGCTTGCTGCCACAGAGCTTTAGTGGTGGGTTATTTCCGCCTCTCATTATGTTCTAGATTGTTGATAGGTAAAACCACCTTAATTGTAATTTGGTTTACACTTACAGAAACTAAGGAATCTTTACAGCATGATTAAGGGATATAACGTGTCCCATATCTTCTCAGCTATTTGCCTTTGTAATCTTTTCAACCAAGGTTCGCAGTATGCCTTGTGCCAGTATGAGTTATATTAAATCATGTTTCAATAATGTAAGTTCATTGTACAGAATGTAAAGTATCAGGAATGATCTTAATCGAGGTCCGTCAGTTTCAGCTAAATATGTTGTCAAATGAAGGTCCATGATAGGAGCTTTTGTTGTGCCTATATAGTGCATAAAGCAAGAATATCTCTAGAACGTATAAATTAACGACGCGACATTTTCAAGTCTAAATTCTTCCATTACTGAGCCTTCCTTTCTTTCCAAAATGGACATTTTCTGTGCAAAGATCGCGATACAAATACTGGACCTACTTTGGGCGGACACAGAGGTTGTTATTCTTGTTCACGTTGTTTCACACGCGGGAAATCAGTTCTCGGGATGAAACTGCATGGCAGTCATCCGCAGAGCGTCCACAGCTTGGCATTAGAGGCATCAGCGACAGCGACGGCCAGACCTCCTCCCTCAGTTCCTGTAGGAGCCTACACTCCTGTCAAATACCTCTCCACAGGAGCACATCGGGATGACACTAGATGTAGCTCCCGGTATAGGCGGTGCTCTATCCTGTTGTGCCCTCTCCTGAAGCGGAAAATTATCACCTGGGGCATAGAGGTCTATTTAGAAATATTCTCGCATTCTGTTGTCAACTAGGGTAAGGTTGATGACAGAGGTTTTAATTAAAATTTGATCAATTTTGTGTTAAAATATTTTTGGAAATGGCTATCCTTGATTTTTTTTTTGTTTGTTTGGGGGTGTCGCAAATTTCACCCTTACAAGGCCTCAGTATAGCATTTTTTTTTTTTTTTCTTCCCCCGAACCCTTCCCTCCCAACACGTTGATGGCGTGCCGCGAAACCGACCGAAGCCTTGTTAGTGTTACGGTCTCCCTAACTTCCCTACGTGCATGTGTGATTTGGGGGCTTGACATGTTTACTAACCTATTGTCAACAATCCAATCCTAAATCCACTCAAACCGTCTCTATTGCACTTTCGCCGTTCTTTGGTCACCATAGAATTCGAAATTATAAAGTTAGGCATTCTCGTTAAGAAAGACGAAGCCGTTAGGCTAAATTAGGATGACTCATAACCTTTCAAGCTCTTCGTTGGACATCGTTCAAGTCATTACTGCACAACGTAAACTCGACTGAACAAAGAAGCGGTGCCTTTGCCACAACGATTTAGTACACATCGGGCATGCAGAAGAAGTCGATAGTAAGATACAAGCAGTAATAAGACATTTTTGTTGTTGTTTGTTGTTGTTGAGCTCTTTGTGGAGCCTGGGCAAAGTTTCTCACGATCCTCTTTGTTTTGGCCTCACTCCATAACCTACCTCTCGCACTCACGAAACCATTGGTTCCTGTAACCTTTTGCACCAGGAAAGTGCTGGCTTTCAGAATCGCAGAGAGGTTGTGGAAACGCAAACATATATTAGGCTTCATCTGCTGGGTAAAATGGATGCCACCTTAACGAACTATGCGTGCTTCTCACATGCCAAAAATCTTGCCAAAAAAAAAATTGCAAAACTACACGATTTATGAGTGAAGAATTGAGCACAAAGCTCCGATTATGGAATATCCTTACTTTTATTTATTTTCACCTACGTTAAAGAAGAAAGGAATTTGCTTGAAATAGTCTTGCTAAGCAGTAACTTTGACAAGGTTTTATGATAGTCAAACGGATAATATAATGTCCACAGTTTCTCTAGTTGACTCATATAGACAGGCAAGCATGCAGACAGTATGGAGGCAGCTAAAACAAGTCTATAGTGAATTAGACATTTTTATATCTAATTTTGTGGATCTATAATAACATTTCGTGATGAACCAAAAACAAAGGACTAGGTATGGACGCGTTTAGGTGTTTGCCGAGACCAACGCTTGGCCTCTTGGGAAGTTTGCTGATAGTCTCGGCGAGCAATGGAGAGACTTCCGCTTCACACAAATCTCGGCTTTCAATAGATTTACATGCAAACTTTTGTCTGAGCGGCCTGTAGCATGAATGAGAGCCGCTCGCCACGCGTCTTTTTATTTCGATTACTGTACTGCCCGATGAAGCGAAAATAAACCCCCACCAACTTATACCGAAACATTTGACACTTGTACACTGGCGTCCTTCCACGCAACAATATAAAGCACCTCCTGACTATTTATTTATTGTTGTTATTCTCCCAGACCCTGCTGACGTAGCCATTGTCGTTGTTCGCCAAACCGGAATCTGTTCTGTCAATAGCCTCGTTCTAGGAGTTAATCGAAAAAAAAAATCGTCTGCGAGCCATCGAGGGAATACAGGTTCATGGAGTAGAGACTTGTAATTCTGGAGAGCAACGTTTAGGAGATACAGCTAATAAAGCTATAGATGCTTATAGTGTTTGACCAGTCGACGAGAAGGGTGATGAAGAGGCGGAAAGAAAAATCAGTCTGTAAGAAAATACTGACGCAAAGGAAATGCACTACAATGGCGATATTTCCTTGTGGGGTGAGAGAATGAAAGGAGGGGTGTGTGGAAAGATTCTAGTAAACGAATTTCGGGTAGCTGAAGAAATTGTAATTTACAAAGATGCGGCTCAAGAAAAGTCGATGCGTCACTTTAGACTGCGTCTGTGGCGATCGATCGTGTAACTGTCGTGCGCTCTTCTCTCTTCTTTTTTTTTTTCCCACTCGCTTTTTAATATTTTCCTTTCCTGCTTATCCCAGCGTCCTCGCCTCTCCGCCCCCCACCTATCATTTGTAGAGTGCGTGGTATCGCTCACTTCTCTCCTTCCCATGCGGCCTCACCAACTGGTCGCCCGTGAGCCATTATCTACGACGGCACACTAGCAGCCTACCAAGTGATTAAACTACTCAGCGTACTCGTCCCTCTGGATGATAAAGGCACGGTTCGTGTCACTCCTTCTCTTTCATGCCCTGCCTTTCCCTCTCCCCCAGACTTTACCGCTGTCCCCTCCATTTCAGTTTTAAAACATTTACATTCATCCCGTTTCACGCTACATTAACATCACCCGCTCTTATTGTTTGTGATGTACTACACACACACACAAACACATGAACGCGCACAGAGTTGTGACGCTCCTCCGCGATTGTTGCTGTTGGTGTGTTTGACTGTCTACAATACACGAACCTTGAGGTAAACTTATTTCTACAAGTGGCCTATTTGTTAAACGACACTGGCACGTCCCGCAAACCTTAGAAATGCCACACTGATAGTCCATGAGATGACACCGGTAAATCATCAACATGAAGTTGCTGACACCAGGTATGCGTGTGACTACTGCTCTACCCAGCGCTATTAGCTCGCTGTAAATTTTTTTTAAAGTCAAATTTCTTTGTCAGCATTTAGGTCACGTTCAGTGGCTTTACTCCATTCGAGCACGCTTGATGCCTCGGGGGAGCGTGCTTTTTCATCAGAAACGCATAACTTATGCTGCTAAAATAATTTAGTTGCTTAAATACATTGTGTACGCGCGCACACACGTGCGTGGTTGCAAAGGCAAATGGCAAGGTTTAGAAGAAAAAAAATGCTGCTCTGATTAATCCGCAAACAGCCACTGGGATTTTTGTGGACATGTGTCGTTCTCTCCTTCAGCCACACCACCAGCAGAACCAGTTCAACCTTTCTCCCCCATCCGATTCTCCCACCATCCCCCTGTCCCTTTCCCTCCGTCCCCGCCTCCCCTCCCCCGCTACCAATTTCCTCGTCTCCTTTCTCTCCCCACCCCTTCACCCACGAACTCTCCCCAACCTCAAGGCTCCCCCCCCCCTCTCCTATTGCAGTGCGTGGCGAGCTTTACGGCACATGTGCTGTCGATAGACAACTACTCTCCTCTGAGGCCTTGCGCGGGTTGCCAACGCAAATCCATTTCTGACTATCACTAATGTTTGATCAAAACTGTAGCAGTGTTACCCCTCCTACACACCTAAAACTGTAATTTATAGCTGAGCTCACTAAATTTTCACTGCGTCTAAATCTGTTTACAAAGAAAATGAAGCGAAAGAGTGTGTGTGTCGGGGGAAGGGGGACGAGTGCAATGCATGCCTCGCGCGGTTTGATTCATGAACCATGGAGGTCAATGGCGAATAATGCAAATAATGCAATGTGTTATTGGAGCTCTCGATACACTCGGCTGTTTGCAGTCATGTTTGTCTACAAAACCATTACATAAGCATTGTACTGAAAAGATAACTGATGGCTTGATGTTCTGCTTGGCTGTTAGCACAGAGGAAATGGCTAATTCATTTAAGAAATCTCTGTGATCGGGACGGGCGGGGGAAATCTCAAGTCAGGAGGCGGAGCTTGAGGGCAACCTCATGCTGGCACAGCGGACAGTTGGGGGGGGGGGGACAGGCGGGAGGGGACTGGGGAGGGTGTCACAACCAGCGCCACAATTACGTCGCACATGAACTGTTTCACATCCGATTGCTCGGAGTATTAGATAAAGGGGCACGGTCTGACATTGGGGGGGTGGGGGTGGAACGGAAGTGGGAGGGGGGTCAATAGCGACTGCGTGCGTGCGTGTAGTGAGCTGAAAAGACAGAGAGAGAGAGTGCGCGCGCGGGAGGCATGCGAAGGAAGTGGGAGGGGTATAGCAGTATCGGATTTGCACTGAGGACCTTAGCTCCTTCATTGTGATAAGAACCTCACAAGTTAGACAAACAGGGATGGGGCACATTCAGCTGGAGGTGGCGGGGCGAGAAGTGTGGTGGCACCGAGGCACCGGAGCTAAGATGGGAGAGGGGCGTTAAGGGGCCCTGCCAGGGGAGCACACACACACACACTGCAGTATGCGAGCGAGTGCCGCGTTCTCTGCATGCACAGCTAAACTGTACACGCGATCTGTCAGACAAGCCTCTCCTTCCTGCCAGCACAGCCGTCATGGCGAGCACAGGCCCTTGAGCACATCGCAACAAGCTGTGCCGTTAGACTTGACGAATTAGCCGCTAGGAAGGTACGCTTACTATAGTGTTTACAATTCCTCCTATCGAATAACATTTCAGCTTAAACTTATTTTCTTTGGGCTCAATTCTGTGTTTTTTCTGAGACTTTTGTACGACTCTGTGGAGTTGACTTTGTAATGCTATGCTCGCTTTCAACTCTCAAGTTGTGTGAGTAGCAAATGGTGAAATGTAAGAGTGACTGCGTCTCTACAGGATTTTTTCCGTTTAAAATTTTAAAGCCACAAAATTCATATTTTATCACATTTTATTGCATTTAACAAATCTCATATCCAGCATATTAAAACTGTCTTTGGCATGATTCATCTCGTAACACTAAATATTCAGAATAATATTGTGATGATATTGTAGAGGAAGGTGAAATAGTGTTTTGTACATAAGAATCAATTATAATAAACCAAATGTTTGTGTGCGGATTTTCACGTGGAACTACTTCACTGATGTTTTCCCAACTAATGAGCAGGGTAAGGCTCCCACATTAGTCTTGCACACGCAGTAAAGAAGCCAGTTAAGGTGTCCACACCAGAGATTCTCTTTCAGGGATGAACAAAAATGCGGCAGTGAAGAGAGGCAAGATTATTGTCAGATCCCAAAGCCGTTGTTATCAAAGCTAGCTGCCTCAGTCTTTATCAAGTGATATGTGAAACAATCTCAATGATAGCTTTGAAAGTGGCAGTTAGCTACAATGATCTTCAAACTATTACCAGTTATGAGTTGTGCATTCGTCCTGTGTGGTTTTAAATTATTGCCGTACAAAAACGTTCAGCTTATTTATAGTCTACCTGTAAAAGGGACGCCATTGTCTCATAACATCCGCTTCTCTCCCTCTCCTCCCTCCCCCCAACTTCCCTTCTCTGTTGCTGTTGCTTTTGACGATGTTGCTTTATTTCCCAGGGCTGCTGGAGTTGGAAGTGAACAGTTAAAACTGACCCAAGGACGCGAGTGTTTTCATCTGCTTCACAAAGCTGTTGATGAAGACGAGTAGCAGAGAACTCACCGATGCGCAGCGGTGTGTGACGATCCGCCAGGCGGTTCAGGAGGGCGCAGGCCTGGTGGAGGCTGTGTTTGGGGGATGGGGGGGAAAGTCGGCTGCTAGTGGTTAGCTTGGTGGCAAGCTGGACCAACCAACGTCTGCGCCAGTAGTAAGCTGTTGTTACAGGCGCGGTGAATTCTTGATTTGGTTATCTCCGTGGAAAGCGCTGGAATTGCTGAATACTTGTGTGTGCTGGTGTGTTGTGTAGCATGTCCCCAGTGCCATGAGGAACTACAAGGCCAGCTTCTCGGCACGACTGTGTGAGGTGGGCATCCTGTGTGGATGTGGCGATAATACAGTGGTGTTCTCACTCATGCCCCTGCTCCCTAGAGGTTGCTAGCCTGGGCCAGAGTGGAAGCTGCTAGCCCGGGCCTGAGGGGAGTGGTTAGCCCGGGCCTGAGGGACAGGGAAAATGAGCAACGTATCGCACGTGTCTACCGTGGATCGAGGTCTCAAGATGAAGATCAAGCGGACCAAAGTTGGCCTCGCAAAAACCGAGCCAAAACATGAAGTAGTCAAAGGGGAGTGTACGACTAGTGGCAACAGTGCTCAGGCCAACGCTGGAGCTGCCAGTACCTCAGGAGTGCATATATTGAATGGAGTACCATCCTCAGGGAGTTCTATTTCTGGAAGTGCTAATTTAGACAAATCTTCAGTTGGAAGTGTTCCCAGTGGTGTGGCTGGAACTCCGAACAAAACAGGCAGTGGCAGCAGTAATAACTGCCTGACTTCAGACGCATCCAAAGACAAGTCGCCCAAAGTAAAGACACCTTATGTCAAGAAGGACAAATGCAAAGAAAAAAGTGTTAGCTCTTCTGTTAGATCCTCAGCAGACAGCTCCATAGCATGCAGTGGGACTAACAGCACAGTGGGAAGCGTTGGTGGTGGTAGCAACAGTAGTGGGATGAGCTGCGGTGGTGGTCTGGGGCTGGGGGTCAGCAACGGTCTAGACGTGCTGTTCAGCCAGGTCAGCATGGAGCCTCGTGTGGCGGTCGAGGCTGTGGCCGTCAAGCGAGAGGTGGCGAGACCAGATCCTTATGAGTTTAACGCCAAAGTCGAGGATGGCATTGGTCTCCCACCCAAGAAACTCAAGACAGACACTAAGGTTGGTTCAAGTCATAAAACACACACACAATGTCGGTACAGGCAGGCCTGGCATGCACAACCACAGAATTTCGTTAGGCAAGTCACATCCACCGCAGTACAGTTTGGTGAATGATTGCAACAATAAGTATATGAATACTGCCGATCCCTTTCTTAACAGCATAATCTGCTTATCAACTCATTTAGACAAATTCTTTCATGTTCCACAAAAGCGGGTGTGTGTGGCGCGTATGTAAGAAGTGAGTAGTTGGCACTGAGGCCTGAGGGACGAATGACAGCCTCAAGTTCTAAAGATTTTTCTGTGGAGTGCTTGCTGGTCATATTACATCTGTCTTCAATGCGATTTAACACATTTGTAAAGATTTTTTTTACATATACTACAGTCAGCTTTGTAGCAAGGTGAAAACTGGTTTGACGATGCCCCTTTCCAGTTTTAGGTCCATCTGGCCGCACTAGTCTGTGTTGCCACTCGTTAGTTCAGGCGTCTGATTAACGATCACTAGCCTTCTGACAACTTGTCACAAGCTTTAACAGCGCTGTGCTGTTGCTCTATTGTTCGTGGAAGGTCTTTGTTCTCTTCTCAGCGGCTTTGTTCGCCGTCCTTTCCGCAAACTTTGAGCCACGCAGCAACCAGGCACAGTTCTGACAGGCAGGGTGGGGGAGTTGTGGGGTGTGTGTGGGAACATAGGGAACATAAAGGTGCACGAGGAAAGTGGAGCTGCGCGCGTGGCCTTTGGCTTAGAGATGTCAGACACCTGTCTCTTGATTTCCTGGTCTCTAATAGCACATAACCTTTCCTACCCATCAACCCAATACTCTTTCTTTTCATCCGCCTTTGTTCTATTGTCGTTAGTGAAGAAGGACGATTGAGCTGCTTGTGCTCTGTACCGTTGCTTCTGCTGACGAATAGAGAGCCACTGTAGATGGGAGACACACTATTTGCTGTTGATTGGACATGCGGTAATACTTGTGGGGGATGGGTAAGGCTGCGAGAAATATGTCTGTAAATATTACAATCGATATTTATGAAGTAGGTCAACGCCACAAAAGCAGGTCGAAGCTTATGAACACGACAGAGATGGAGCTACAAAACTGGAAGATGATGGGTGTAACAGGAAAAAAAAAAACCAAGGGTGTGTCTGAGTAATAATTCAGGCAGGTTTTACATTTGGAAACGTGTAAACGCGTCAGTTTTCTTTTGCTAGGGTTATGTTCTCTACACCGTTGACTCAAAAAGTGTAAATGTTCCATTAAAACCTTTCAATGATTTGTCAAATATACACACACTTTCCTGCCTAAACTTTCAGCAGCCTTATAATAAACCTCAGATCTTGTGAGACAATGATATAATGATGCCTAATTTAAAGCTGAGCTGCATACAAATGTTTAATGAGCGGCGTGTCATGATAACATAATAATAGCATACGGTAAAACGTCCTAGTAGCTAGTGTATGCAGACTTTATTTTCTTGGCATTTTTTCCCATCTCATCAAAATCTGCTGACAATGCTGCAAAAATGCTTGCCTAACATGTTCATAAATCAAGGTTAGTGGGTCCCCAAGTTTTATTTGAAATGTTTTATTTATTTATTTTTTGCTGTTATCAGCATACATCAACAATTTAGAGATCTATAAATATATGATTACACAACCTTTTAATTTAAATCACTGAGTTAATCTCACTACAAGATATTTTTCCTAAAATCTAGGTAGTATCCCTCATTTCTTAAGTTATATTCTTTTAACACAAAAAGGTCAGCATCACTGATGCCTATAGATACATCTAATGATTGCCTTAACTCTTGCATTGACTAGCTTTACAACGTAAATTTAACCATTCTTTCCTGGTGTTAGAGTTATTACCTCTTTATGCGAATGGTAATGTTTGTAAGCGTACATCTCATAGGGGTAGGGTTGCTCATTTGACACTAATGTTCCTTATCATCTTTCCTGATCAGATTGTAAAATATATGATCTATATATAGTAATCCCTCGCCACTTTGCGCTTCACATTTCGCAGGTTTTTATAAAAAAAATCAATGGGAAAAATAATTTGCAGATCTATGCTTCTTTGAGGATTTTCTGCGAAATTCGATCAGTGGAAAATACATAATTTATGAATTTTTAGATGAAAAAAGCCCAAAGTATATTATATCACTAATATTAATTTTAACATTAAAGAAATATAAATAATTTATATGAATTACAGTAAATAGTGCATGTATTTACTCTGAAATGAGAACCAGCATCGCTTGCCTGAGACGCTACGTGCCTACTCACAATTGTTTGGTTGCTAGAGAAGCGACCAACCTGTCTATTATGTGTTTGTTCTTTTATTTACTGTAAAGATACAATGCATGCTCAGAACAGTGTGGGAATGGTTATTAAGGAAATGGGAAAGGTTATGTAGTGCAAAAGTATGAGGGAGGGTTTATAAAGCCTTAATATAGTGTATAAATACATAAATAAATATACCCTTTCTATTTTGGGTGGTTCTGGAATGCATATCCTGCGATAAACTGGGGATCACTGTATACTGTTCTAGTTCTGTACAGATGTTAGGCTGCACACAGACAACTGCCACTTACATTGATTCCATGGTGCCAGGAATTCACAGCAAGCATAATTTTTGCAGTAATTGCAATGGACTGCATAGTTGCTAGCGCTTATAGTCTGAGGATCTGTCCTGTCAAGTTGGAGTAAATGGTACACAGTTGTTGAAGTAGCCCTTGTCTAATGGCTCCATTCATGACTGCTACCTTGCTTGTCTTACATAGATGATACAAAGTTTCTTCCTTGAGGAATGACAACCTAATATTTCAAAGTCATCTGTGAAAATGAAGGAACCATCCTTTGATGTTACTGTTAATTTACAGTAGTTAAAAAATTATAAGACCCTGTATGCCCAGTTTGAAGTTATATATAATGCATTTTGTATAAATCAAACAAGAGGATGAAAATCAGTGGGCAAATCTTGTAATGTTAGGCCTGTGTTGTTAAATAAAATTCAGCCAGCTTGAGATATAGTTATTTGACAAATTAAAATCCTTTGTATCTATCCATCATCCAAATCCAGTAAATGCTGCAGAGACCCTTTTATATTGATTAAAATGTATGCCCTTCGCCCTAGGTCTGTTAATCCACAAGGGCAATTACAGGCAGGGCTCATACGCAAGCACTATACAGATAAGTACATACTTATTGACAGCGGTGAATAAATTCTCTCACGCAACGAGCAGCAGTAACAGTCCACGTAGCAGGTCAACAACATTCGCTTCGGTTGTGATCCGCGAGTTCGCCTGCGGCTATACGAACACGGATTGCCTAAGAGGCTGTTATCGTGTACACACGCACAGCCCAATTGTGAAGAGTGGAGTGTGTTGGGAGGGGGGCAGAGCCTGGTGTGGGTGGTGACAAGTAGGGGAGTGGAGGAAAAGTGATTAAACTACAGAAGGTTGGACGAGAGAGGAAGTAGGCGCTGGAGTGAGGGATTGTGGGAACATGTGGGCGAGAGAACAGGGAACTCCCTGACGGCGTAGTTGGATATGCAGCGATTAAAACAAAAACATTAGCAGAAATGGTTTAACTTTATTGATCAGACTCGAGAAAACAACCAGTTATGAGTTCTATTTATAAAGATATCAAACAGAATGTAAAAATCCGTAGGAAAGACAAGGTGAGGGATTTTTTCTCTACCCCGCTGACCTCGGCGTGTCTGGACTATTTACATATATCGCTACCGTTTGAAGAAGAAGCAGGTGTTCATTACTAACTTTGTTTAGGTTCTCTGTGGACATGCTATATGTTGTTTGTAAAGTTTAACAATAGCACCTGTTACAGTCATAGTTTATGGGTGACGTGGTAATGAGGTCGAATTAATCACATTAATTACAACTCTTAACTTGAATCATCGGAGTGTAGGGGTCCGGGAGGTGTGGTTAAGCTTTTTTAGTGGAATGAAGGTTGATAGGAATGCTTGTCTAGTTCATTGTGATGTCATTTTATTATGAGAGGAAGTTTATGTCACTTAGAGGCGAAAGAATTAGGGAGAAAAAAAATCAGATGTCAGACAATTTGTGGATCTGTTGTGTATAGGTGGAGACAGCATCATCACCTTTGCTTTCACCCACGAGCCAAGATGCTTCTACAGAAACGTGTAGCATTGGAGTTGTGACAGAACCAGAATGCCTGGGACCATGTGAACCTGGCACCAGTGTAACACTGGAAGGAATTGTTTGGCAAGAAACGGATAATGGTTAGTGGATATTTCAGTGTGTCTCAAACAAAGTGCTTAATCACAAATTTGACTTGTGTTTGTTTAAATGAATCACCTACCACTGCATGCAATCTATTTAATGTCAGTGGTGCACTTTGATTTTATAAGACATTTAATTGAATATACACAAATCATTTGAAGCCAAGAGTGTCTGCGCAACTTCATTTTAAAAATAATGATTCTGTTTTCTGCTTCATCATATGTTGTATATTGTTATGACTGGCCTGAATGTTTTGCTACTATCTTTTTCAGGTGTGTTGGTGATAAATGTGACATGGCGTGGAAAGACGTATGTTGGAACATTACTAGATGCTACAAAACATGACTGGGCGCCTCCAAGGTGATTACTTATTTGGTTAAGTGATAATATTTTGAGTAGTAGTGATTCCAATAAGATTTCATAATTTGTTCATATTTTTGGTACCAGAAGTGCTTTTCTTAAAGATATGTCACAGTATGACATTTAGTTGCTATAACAAGAGTAAAGATTTACCATAAGCTCATTTTATAATGATTTGAATTATAACTCGTCCGAGTACTCATTTTCTTACATGGTTTTATACAAACAACTGTGGCACATTGACAATGGGAGTTAAAACCTATAAACACCCTCTGATCTTGTCCTTTGTTAAAATGTGCAGAAATATGCCAGAAAGCAATGGACCATAACTTATTACCTCTTTGGAGAGAAATTTCGGTCTGGTACCCCACATAACCCTTCACAGCATTAGGCAAAAGTATACAAAGTACATGAGCAATGAGCTATGAACATTTGTATGCTAGACATACAACACATTTCTTTAACTGCTTTATAAAGTAGAATAAACAGCAACATAGTGAAGGAGGAAGAAAAATAGGTAACATATTTACCTTGTTTTTCTTGCTGTGTTATACAGATAAGCCTTGTGAGGAGTTCTTTTTCTTTTTTGACTTTTGCCTTTACAAGCACTAATTCCTATTATAGTAATTTTTTAGCAGAGTTTTTTCTAAAGGGCTGTGGTGATTTTTTTTTAACCTCATCACATACTATCATGATATGCATTAACTGTAAATTGCAGATTTTCCTATAGGACCACCTTGAAGAGCACACATTGTTGTAGAAAACATACCCCTAACCTGTGATGCTTATTAAGTATAAAATTCACAGTGTGGTCAGTGTTAAAAACACATCTTGTTATGGAAACAGTGACAACCAAGTGATTCTAAACATAGTTTGTGTTTTATAGATATTTGTCAGTTGAAACATAATTTAGGTGCTGTATTGCTTGCAGCATTTACACAAACTCAAACACAGGTTTCTACTTCCTTGATGGCCATTAACAATTGAAATGAAGAATTAACATCCTGAATAAGATACATATACCTAGAAGACTTGAACAGTTTAAACATTTATCTAGTTGCTGTCAGGTGTAACACATCTAGACAGTCTTGATCAGTTTCCCAAGTAGTTTTTCTTGACCCCCAACATCCTAAGCACTTCAGTACCATAACATATAAAATACTTTTATTTGAACTACTAGAAAATGATTACATGCAAAATATTTTTGGAAATATCGAAGATTTTGTTACAAATGACAGTATGTTTACCAGAGGTGTATGGTGCAATTAATGGGTGTAGTTAGTGTTTTTTGTTGTGGTCAGCCAAACAGTGAGAAGATAAAAAGTTTTTTTTTTTAAAACATAGGGGAATTTTTGTGCATTGGTGTAATATTTGTAATAACCATTTTTTTTATTTCTTTACATTATTGGTCTTGAGTTTTGCACTATTTGCCATATCATTTATGTTAAAACATTACTAGGGCTATTTTACATGAACACATTCCTTTCATGCAACCTTTGGTTACTGTATTTTTTATGTACTAGCAGTCAGAATTATGCCTTAAATATCCTGGGTACAGTGTATTGTGTACCTATAAATAAAATGTGAACAATTCAGGAGATGCAAATTCAACTGTAATTGTTAAAAAAAGTGATGAGAGGAAGAAAACAAAAATAGACATCTTAAAGTAATTTTTCCTCTTATTCACTGATAGAATTGTATAGAATCGTATAATCTTAAAGGTTTAAAACAGTGATGCCTAACAACAAAAGTTTTTAAAAAAAAAAGGTTTTGGGGGATGATGGGATGTGAACAAAGTCACAGTTAAACTTGAAATGTCTCATATCCTTAGTAGTCAGCTGTAACTGTAATTGTGCATGTTGTTGATCGGTAGTTGGCAGAATAATTCTAAATAGTACAAGATACTTAGAAACAGTGAAAGACATACTTTATTGAAATATTAAATGATACATTTTTGGGGGGTTTTTTCCTTTGTTTTTGTGCAGGCCAAATTGTGAATCCCCTGTGAGTGACTTTGAAACTCAGCTCCCGAAAGGTCGAGCTAAAAGAGGACGAGCCAATGCAGGAACACCTGTGAGTGATCGAACTGTGACAGAAGGTCGCAAATTACGCAAAGGCAGAAGAGGGAGTAATGCCAATTTTCAGGCCCCACCTAGTCCTGCGCGCTCAGATACATCAAATGCAGGCTTAAAGCGAAAGGGCCGGCCTATTGAAGAGTCTGTAGACTTGGTCAAAGGAGACAAAAGCAACAATAACAATACAAAACGCAGTAGATCTTGTTCCAGGGGGAGCTTCAGGTACTGAGAGTCCAACTCCATCAGTAATTGAATGTCCTGAACCAAACTGCAACAAAAAGTACAAGCACATAAATGGACTTCGCTACCATCAGACACATGCTCATCATCATCCACTTCCTGTGCCTGATGATGAAAAGGAGGAGGAAGAAGAGATGGATGCTGATGGCAAGGACTTGAAGAAGAACTCAGATGCTGAGGGAAAGGACGCCAAAAAAGAAGCATTATCAGAACGTGCTGAAAGAATGAAGGCAAAGGAACTACGCCGTAGAGAAAAGGAGAGGGAAAAATCATTAGAAAAGGATTGTTCATCTTTAGAAGATAATATTCCATTAAAAGCTTTTGCCAATCGTGTTGTTGCTCAGAATACTGACAAGAGTAGAAGTGAGACCCTTATCTCAAAAGTGGACAGTAGTAAATTAGAGTCAATTGTTTCCAGTGCTCCAACAGCCTCAACTTCTGTGACATCTTCTGTTGTAACTTCTGCATCTTTATCATCAGCTACTATTTTGTCTAAGAAAAAGGACAGCAGCTCAGTTTCAGTAGGTATGACTGTGACTAAGGCAGGGCCCGTGGGACAAGTGTATCAGATCTCAGGTGTTGGATGTTTGGGTGGTATGGCAGTGATGGCCCCCACCAACACAGTACAAGCACCTGTGGTGACACCAACCACAGCTGTAACTGTATGCCCAACAATGCCCTCAACTACTTCAATACCATTAACAGTGTCACCTCTTGCTACTTCTGAAATGAACAAAGGAGACAGCAAAGATAGTAACAAGGCCACAGACAAAAGTAAAACTAAGATGGCAACGCGCCCAATAGTCCCTGCTCTAAGCCCTCAGGTGATGGCAGGTCAGTCAGCTGTTGTACCAAATCCTGGACACAACCAGCTATCGTCCTCTTTAAAATTGATTCAGCCCAAACCTACAATTATGGGTGAATATTCAAATGTAAACCCAGCTTTGGCAGATCTGAAAGAAAAACGCATGAAGCCCAAGAAAAAGAAAGAAAAGGATGGAATCCAGAATTTAAGTCAGACAACTGGGTCTTCATCTCAGATAAGCAAGTCTGTCAACAAGGATGATTCCGTTCATATTGACCATACAGGTGTGATGAAAAATGTTACCTCTTCACCTCTAGGGCGACAGTCTATGGAAATGACACCACGAAAAGAAACATTCCTAGCATTGAAGTGTCAAAGCCTGCAGACTCGCCCAGGACAACTGTGTCTTCCTCAACAGCATTGTCATCATCTATGACTAGCCCTCAGGTAACACTCAAGGCTCAAGATCAGGTGCGCACGGTACAGCCTCCAGGCCTTCTGAAAGTAAACTCTCCACTCCACGTTAGTGCAAGTGAAAGAAAAACTCCTATAAATGATGATGTTCAAAGTCCAGCCTATTCAGACATTTCTGATGCCAATGATTCATCTTCTCCTCAGCAGCATGATAGCCCTAAAAAAGATAGTGATACTCCCCATAAGAAAGAAAACACATCTGCAGGTTCTTCTACTGCTGCTGGAGAGGGCAGTAGTGGTGTATCTCATTATGGAATGTACTTCTATGGCCGTCCTTCTCCATACATGTCTCCTAATGTCTCTACCACACCACACTCATCCCCAAATTCTACAAAGTCATCCTCTTTGAAGAAAGATGAAAGTTCCAGACCAGAAGATAGCAGATTGGCCCAGACTCCTGAAGAGGCAAGAAAAAGCAGTATGGATAAAGACTCTACACCTAGCAGCAGCATCTGCGAGTAAGCCAGAGGGGCTAGAAAGGAGTGGACCCAGTAGCATGGCCACCTCCCCACCACAGCAGCAGCAACAGGCGCAGCATCCCCAGCAGCAGATGCAGGAGTACCAACAGAAATGGCTGCAGCAGTTTTACTCTCAGATTCGAATGCTTCCCCAACAGGCCCAATACCAGTACTTAGCAGCCTATGGTATGCTAGATCCATTTCATCAGATGCATTTTATTAACCAACAAGATCCACAATACCGTCAAATGATGGAGAAAGCTTCAGAAGAGCAAAAACGATTACAAGAGCAAGGAGGTGGGAAGAAAAAAGTAGAAACTGAATCTAGCAAAAAATTAGCTGGTTCACGGCCACCTTCAGCAGATCAGGGAACTTCCCAAGGAGAGTCAGGTCCTGGTGCTAGTCAGAAATTGCCTCTTTATGGGCCACAAGGTGCTGGACTAGATCGACACTTTGAGGGGAAATCTTTTGGTGAATCAGCTGATGAACGGGAAATGCGAGAGCAAGCATTACGTGAGAAGCAAAATGAAAACCACCAAATTATGAAAGAAAACATTGAACTGAAATATCAGATGGAGCGCAGGCAGGAAATGCAAGAACGCATGAAACAAGAGGAGCTTCGACGCATGCACATATACCAGCAACAGAAAGATCAGCGTCCTGTGGAAAAGCGCAAAATAGAGGTGCAGGCAAACCTCCAGAACTGGCCAGCTCGGTCAAAGGACATGGGATGGAAACATCTCGTCTTAGTGTTGTGAAACCGGAGGATATAAAAAAGGAACCTATAGACCATTTACGTGTTAAGGATATGTCTTCTCGTCCACAAGATAAAGGTGGCGAGGAAAAGAGGCAGGGGGAAAAAGGTAGGGGAGGACCTGGTGATGCTCATGTCAAATCTAAGCCACAGGATCCTAATAGTGGCAGCACTGCCCTCACCGTGGTAGCATCTTCAGGGTCTGCTAACCCTCAGTCAGGAGCACCTGGACAGTTTACACCATACACATACCCTGGCATGTATCCACATTATGGACCAGTGCAGGTGGACCCTACCCATCCAGTTTATCGTGGCATGAATCCCCACGTGATAGGTTATGCTACTGCTCCTCCAGGTGCCTATCTCCATCCATCACAACTGGGTTACCGATTGAACTCTGTGGACTCAGATAAGGAAAGTAGTAAGCAAGAAAGCAAACTTCCAGTACCTGCTCTTTCATCAGAAGATTCTAGTAAGAGCGTGTCTGAAAGTCTGGGTCCTCAGTTTTATGGGGGCCCTGTCCATAAAATTCATGAGCTGCAAGAGAAGGGCAGACCTCGTCCGAGCAGCACCTCTCCTGCACCTCCTGGCAAAAGTGGGGAATCTTCTCACTCAGCCCTGGCAACACTTTCCGAGAAACAGCGGGAATATTCAAAATCACCACCCACCCAGCGTCATTTGCATACTCATCATCACACTCACGTGCTGAGCCATGGCTTCCCTATTGCATATGCAGACCCATACAGTGGTGAGTATGAAAGAACATTTGTAAGATAAAAGAGCATTAATTCAATAATTTTGTAAGCTACCTGTTTCTTGGATGTTACCAGTTTATGGGTTCCCATTTAACTGTCCCAGCATCCCTCAATGCTGGTTTTTTTAATCTTGGTGTGTGAGTTAACTATGCCACTTACAATATCGTTGCAGCTAGGTAATTATGAGCAGAGAGCAGTTTTTAAAATTAAATATCACACAGGCGACTCAGTTTTGTGGGGATGTCAGTACTAAGTTTATTTGTCAGTGCAGGTTAGCTAGTTTCTTTCCGTTTATCAGTGGTTGTTCGTGAATTGTTTCTGCATCTTTGGTGTGTCAATGCCTGGCGTTTGGGAGTTGTATATATATAGAGGCTGATGGTGTAATGTTTTTATTTAAAAACAAAAGTTATTTTCATACATCCAAGTTTTGCATGAGAAAGATCCAATTGATTCCCAAATAAACTGTTTAACCAGTTGCTCCTTCTGCTTGCTGAATGGCCAAGATAAGTTGCCCCTGGTGCTGGATGAATGCAGAGTGTAGACGGCCTAGTCCGTCGCTAGAATCAGACCCTATAGATTTTCCCCTCTGCTCGGCCACAATCTTGCCGATTAGCTGCGGCCCAGGAAATGGTAATTCAATACCTGTGAGGGCCCGCCAGTTCTTCGCTCTCTTTCATCAGGAGATAGGGAGGACCGAGAGAGCTGACAGCCGGTGGATCGATATGTCTGTTGGCAGTACTTGCTTGGCAGCAATTTGATCTTGACGCTTATCATCTTTTTCGTGTTTTTCATATGTGACCTGATGAGATGCGCAGCAAAACGCCACACCAATCAATCACTGACAACTGCTTCTGTGACCGCCTAATCTCATACCTTTCCAGCATTTTTAAAAAAAAATTTTTCCTTGTGTACGAGAGCTTGTGTTGTTGGCATTTGAATGAAACATTTACGCCCCGAGTGGCATTGGCGTTTCCTCCTCTCTGGCCAAATTCCCCCATCTTTCCTCCTCTTACCCTCACTTCCCTGTTTTGAAGCCAGCAGCAGCAATGGTGAAATCCATCGACCGGAGGCCCTTGCTCAGTTGGGCAGGCTTTGGGCCCGAGTTGCGTGCAGCACGCGCTATGCAGTAGTTGCCACAGGTCGGGGCTAAAGCCTGCCTCTTTTCTGCATTCAAGAACCGCGGGCAGCTACCTCCCTCCTGTGTCTCTCCCTCCCTTCCTTCCCTACCCCGCTTTTCTCTGGCAATTGCTCTGCTAAAGCCATTTCTTATTTGGAAACGTAGAGTTTAAGAGTGGTCCTTCTGGAAACAGGATTGTGACACTGTGAAGGGTGCCTAGCAAGTGCACCCTTTGGTCCGAGAAAAATTTATTTTCATATCTACATAATTTAGTAAACGTTGGGATTTGTTTTAGAGGGGTTCGTGCAAGATCTCTTCCTGCCCACACTTATAAGAAGTTATTTTAGGAAAAAGAGAAAATGGGTGGTAGTAAAAATTCTTAGTGATAAGGTTTGTGGGAGGGAAGGGGGTGTCAATTTAGCAGTAAGTCCTTGTTGAGCTGAGCGAAGCAAGGAGCTTTAGTTTTGGCAAGGAAAGACAGGCACTTTCATTCTAATCCTTCTTTGACATACTTGATAACCTGGTATAAGATTGAACTTTGTGATGGTTTCAAAGTCAAAGTATGAATGCCTACACATGAAGTTTGTGTTGAATTGTAGGGTTTCTTTTGGAAGATTAGTGAGCCAATGATTAAATGAAAAATATGGATTTGGGATTTTATATATGATGATGAACAAATAATATACTGAAATCCATATAGTCAAACAAATGTATAAAAGTTTGTTGTCATTGGTTCTAGAAGTTTATAAAACCAACTAGTGATTATAGACTTTCATCTGGCCTTGGTTCTGACATTTACCAATAGCAGGTCATGTATAGTTTTGGACACATTCATCCTCCAGATGTTGTGTAGTGTAGCATTCTAATATGTCAAAAGAAAATAGGCTGTTGAGTGGTGGTGTGACACCTTTTCATTGTTCCCTCGGTTTTTGAGATATATAGCTTCCTTATTCCCTCACTGTCTTATTTCCTCACTGCTACATTAAAATTCATTCTTTACCCTTTTTATGCCCAATGAAAGTTGTTTATGCAATAATGTTAAAAGGCTGATGACCAAATAGTAAGGCTATGTTGAGGTGTCATCTGTGCAGCCTGGAAATCCAGGAGAGATGCATAAAATGTTGTGAGGATTTTAACTGGGTGGTTAATGCAGATCAGTTAGAATGCTCATAATTTATATTTTAACAATGTGTTGTCCGCTTTGCTTGAGTTATTAGAAACTAGCAAGATAGTGAATTGATAATGGTTACAAGTTTTTTGTTTGATTGACTTCTGTTTGCTTTTAGAGATGTGTTGTGAACCTAATCACAGGAGGGGCAGAAGGTGAATTACAGTCCTTAGAAATATGCAACTAATTTTATATATATGTGGGGGGTAAGAATTGTGCTGTTTACTTTTCTTTGGCTTCTGCTCCCTATTCATCTTGCCAACATTACACATTTTATTGTTGCTGTGAGTGGGGCTAGAAGTCTGACAGTCAAAGCTGAATTTTCATCATCCAGCAGAAAAAATGAATTTGATATGGCGGAGAGATGTGAGAGATCTTGTCAAGTCATATGGAAGCAGTGAAGAATGGCCACTGACATTACATCTCACCTCCCTCTCTTCAGTCCAATCATTCATTTCCGCCATAAGCTGTTAGTTCCACTGCTAGCTGAGTGGGAAATAGTGGTACTTACCTCAGGGCTATGTAAAATGGTTATGGGCTGGAAAGGATCCACAGTTTAGTCTAGGAAAGAAGACATTAATTATGGACATATATGTGTGTATTTATATTAACAGCCTCAAAATGCAACATTTGCAGCTTATAAGAACTCCCTTTTTTAAATTGTGGATTCTGAATGTACAATTAAGACTGCATTGTTAGTACAGTCACAATAGAAGTATTTCATGAAAGTTATTTAATAACCATGGTTATGAACACATTCCATATTTTTAAAGAAAGTATCTTTTATCTGACAGATCCCAAAGGCTAAAGAATACAGACTAGGCCAACAAGTACCAACCCTACTGCAAAATAGGTTTTGAATAATATTTTTTTAGCTTATTTCTGGATATTGATTACCAAACAATTTGAGTGACTATCCCATGTATTTTCACAAGAGCTCTGCAGCTGAATGAGCATCAAACATACACATGGGGCACCAAGAGGGGAATTTTCTCTTTATAGCTATACATTTCATTCTGTACTTATAGGATGCATTCTGTTATTATACATTTTGTTTTATACTTAAAGGATTCATTCTATACCTAGAGAGAGAAAAACACGATAAAAACCAAAGTATTTCATTTATATTATACTCAAAAGTTGCTTTTCAATTCATTTTATTTATGTGTGAGTGGATGTCCCTTCGACTAACTGGCTAGAGGGGATTAGCTCTCTCTCCGTTTTTTCGTCTTTTCTCTTAATCCGAGTTCAAGCTTTTTGTGTAATATTGATCAGTGCATCTATAACGCAGTATATTCCTGGATTTAATTTTGTGCCTGTGCCACTTTTCTTCTTTTGTATACCCTTTTATAGCTACTGCTAAGTGAGCGCCATCTTGCCATAACTTAAATTTTAGTTCTGTGCATCAGCAGTGTCAACTTCAGACTGATTCCTTTTCTACAATTGCTAAAGTTTTGATGGTGAGCTGTCACACCAAGTTTAGTGCACAGTAAACGCAGGTCTGAAACTAGTTGTGACCGTTAGTGTGATGCTTTAACAAGACTTGTCATTATGGAACCATATTTCTGTCTGCAAAAGTTAAGCCACTCCACCAAAGACTGACAGTCAAGCTTCCATAAAAACATCGTAGTAACTCTTAACTACTTTTTAAAGCAAATTTGTATTCGTTTACCGAAGATTTAATGACATGGCAAAGATACAGACTGCATGTGTACTGATGGCGTTATTTAACATGAGTGGCCCCACTACGTGAGCACGCAATTTTTTTTTTTTTTTTTGGTAAACATTCTTTATTAATGTCTTTATTATTTTTTTGTAAAGCACCTTGATTCACGCTATACATCTTGCTGGAGAGTCATCTGTTATAGGGTCTTGGAGAATTGCAACAAAGAAAAAAGTCAGCCAACTCTGTAACTAGATGCTTTTGGCTTACTAAATAGTAGTCTGTATTCACATGTACCTCAAATTAAAATAAACAAACGTACCTCATCAGAGTCACAAAGCTCTCGTTAAGCCATAATAGCAAGCACAAAAGGTCTCCAAGCAACCAAATGTACTGTTACTCATTGTTCATGCAAAAGACATTATTATTGCGAGTGCATTCTTAAGAGAATACTATTCTGTGGTCAGTGTATAATTCAGTAGCAAAGGTCAGTGCCAGCACCTTTCCCTTTCCACTTTGCAGCTAGTAAAATCCATTGAAAGACAATTGATTTTCGACCTTTCACTAGCCCATTGGATGTTTTTCTACACATGTATCATGGTCATCTGTAGTGTTCACATTTTTTGGCTACCTGCATGACCAGTTATTAATGATAGTCACTGGAGCTTTTCAGACTGGCCTGTCAGGTGTAGATGATTTGGGTCAATCACACTTTCCATATATTTGATACTCTTTGCTAAATGCAGGTGGTGCATAAATTTTATTGGTGTTTATATTCAGATAAACAAATCTTATATCCATGTATATCTACACCATTTGTCCTGTTTTGAACAATTTTTTTTTTTTTTTTTTGCATGAATACTCTTACAGTCTACTGATTGTACCTAGCAGTGTTTGGACCAATGTTGCCAAATTAAGAATTGTGATTGCTGACTGAAAATGTGTGTTTGGTTTTTTTATTATTATTTTGGGGAATGATAATATATTGTACTAAAATGTGTGATGCGTAACGATTATTATTAGGATTTTTTTAAAGTAAACACATTAAAGGTCAACATTGCTTTGAGGAAACCAGAAATGATGCTTGATCTATTCATGTCATTGGTGTGGCATTTCTCATGAGTGTGATCAGGGGTTGGGAAGGTCTGGCATATAGCCCACAAAAATTTTTGGTCTGGCCTGGCCAAAGCAGTGGCAGGCAGGAGTAGTACGCATTTTTCGAAACAGCTATATTAAACGAATCATAAGAATTATGTAAATTTTTAGGGACAAGGAATGTTCATTTCAGGATAGACAGGGAATGATTGGTGAATTATGTATGCATGTGACTTTGACACCTAAGTTGATAATACACAACTTTCGGTTTGATTACAACTGTTGATACGTTTGGCATTCTTCAGCTAGAGTGGCTCTTGCAATAACAATAAAAAAAGTTATCGTCAACATTGCTGTGTACTTCAGTGTTCAGTTCAGGCCTACAAATGTCAGACATTATTCTGTCAGGGATTTCCAAAGGATAAACAAATGAAAAAGCCTTGGCTTGTAAATATTCATTGGAAAGTTGCATGCATGCCTGTGTGTGTGATGTGGAAAGACACTTTGTAAATACTTTGGACTCCTCTTTCAGAAGGAGTTGCTTGTGTATTAAATATGCATGATTAATAATGTACTTTTATTGCACAACCACACACAAGAAATTTTGGTTTAGGATGAAAAGAAAGCTTTATTACTGTACTTGTATGTTTAAAGAATTTTCTAATCATAAACATATATATTACCATCTCCAAGTAAACTTGTTTCACCATGCTTTAACTAATTTTAATGAGAAGAAAATTTATACCCACACTAACTTCAGGTGTGCAGAGAATTCCATCTTTATGTATATGATCTCTAGCACTGCGATGTTGCTTAGCAACCATTGTTGTAGGAATTCAGTGCATCTGTCTTGAAAAAAGAAACTAAAAACACATGATTAACGCATCAAGAAAAACATAGGAGTAAAGCATATTTTTCACACACCTAATACAAGTAGGCAAAAATTAGGGCTTTACCAAATATAGCAGGCTAATTTTAAACTAATTTCATATGGCCCAGGAGTGATGTTATTTATGAAATGGTACTTGGAGGAAAAAAAGGTTCCACACCCCTGAGTGTGATGATCCTGTTGACAAGTATGCACGGCAAGTGTTTACTCTGCGACCTGCGTGATGTAGGACAGGATGGGCTTTAAGCTTAATATGCATGGTGAAAAACTAGATTACAAGTTGCTGCCAAGTTAATAAACTTTCTGTCACTAGTTAATGTCTATATTCAAAGTCTTTCATGCTGCAAAGGCAAAGCAGGTCTTTGTTTAGATTTTAGGACTTGTATCTGCTAATGAATTACTGCTGCACAGTAGTTCAGTTGTAATACATTTATTATGAGAGTGTTGTCCCTTCAGCTAACCAGCTCTGTCTTTTTATCTCACTCTGCATATAATTTAGTGTCTCCTATTGATCTGTGCTTTTTGCTGCACCATGTACCTCTATTCTTCATTGTTCGATCATCTCCATAGCTGTGCAAGGCTGTTTCATCCACAAATGGTCTCTTCAGCCTGCTCTTTGTCTTGACTTTTTTGTCAGAAGTTCTTTGCTTTACAGCAATGTAAAACATTTTGCAATGTACAGACCAGATGTTTACTCTCCACTTCACTGCATTTCACTTAATTTTCTGATCTGCTAGCAATGCAGTGTAGAGTGACCTGCCCATGATGTGTGTATTTTGTGCTATCCGCCTTACTCCATGAATTTTGTTGACTAATGCTTCCTTGGTGCCACTAATCTTGTGTGTTGGAATTGACAGCCATATGCTTTGCTATACATGTTAGCTGTGTCCCTGCAAGTTCATTTAAAGCTGACTGCCTAATCTTCCTCTTGTACTGTGATGGTATGCTGTTGTGCCTTCATATTTTTTTTTTAATGTTTTGGATATTATCCATATTTTGTATGTGTGTCTCTCACTCAGTTTTTTTAAAGCCTGTATTTTCTACTATAAACTGGGAACATCCATGATAAAAAATTTATTTTACTTGTATTATTATAACAGTATTTACATAGCTCTTAGTTTGTGTAATAAGAAAATGTTTTATATGATTGGCAGCTAGCAGTTGATGCAAGTTCATTTTCATTTGTTGCAGCAGCCATGTTTGCTACTGCCCCACATGGAGCAGCACCTCCGCCACCTGCCATGCAATCCTCTTTCAACAAACCGTGATCAGTATGCTGTGATAGGAGGCATTTTCATTTACTCTTGTATTTGATTTCTTCAGAAATGTGCTGTTTTCAAGTTGCCCTGGATTGTACTGTTAGTGAGCATATCACACTGGTACTCTAGAAGATACCATGATCAAGACATTCTGGATTGTGCTTGCTATATTCTGTGGTGCTTTTCATGGTTACATTTGTGCCATCTTGATATGGCTGCAAGATCATGCAGTTGGCATGTTATTGAAAATTCCTGATAAATGTTCACCTTCAAAACTTAGTTCCAGTATTTGTAATAACCAGTCCAGCATTGCTAACCTATTGGAAAAAAAATGAATTCAAGAGAGTATCAGCATCTGGCAGTAAGAAAAGCTTAACTGAAGAGCTTGAATAGATCAGACTGTAATCATGCGTGATTATTTTTATTTTTACGTTTGTGTACAAAATTCAACAGACTGGTCATCAGCATTAAAGTGAAATGTGCTGAACTACTGTGTGCATTTGAAGTGAACTGCTGTATCTGAAACATGCAGTGTGTTTTTTTTTTTTTAATACAGGACCATCAGCAGGTCTTAGAGCCTTCTGTGCAGAAGTTCAATTAATGAAGTGGACCTTTATGCTTAAGTGAACACCCTCTTGGAATAATTGAAGCCCGCCCAGTGGTACTTTTAATACCAGTGCTCATAAATCAAAGGATCTTGGATTTGTGGAAGGTTGGCATCCATGGTTTTGCAGCCTACTCCTGATTCCTAGACTTCTCACAAATTCATTGTGGATATGACACTATGAAAGTTATTACAGACAAGAATATACTGTGTACAGGGCAGTACAAGAAATTGCCACCCATAGCACAAGAGACCAGATTGAAGACTGCTGCTGCACAAACTGAAAGTTGACCACCTTGTCATTAACCTTGTGAGCAGGATGTCCTGTAGGACTTGAGCTCTGCATGGTAAATGCTGTTCCCATGTGCTACTGTGTTGCACATGGTAGTGCTTGTCAGTTGTGAAATCAGTGGATCTCATCTACTACTGTTTGTAAAATGGAGGATGGAGTTGGGTCTACCTTGTCTTTTATCACATAAAAAATAAGTTTACATTTCAGAGAGAAAATCCTTCTGTCAGTGTGTAGTGACCACAATATTTGGAATGGAGCTTGACTTCAGGTAGGAAGACAGTGTAAAACATTCCTGTGTGTGGCATAAAGACATTCATTGCAAGCACTTGAAAACAGAAACAGATACTGGTGGTGTATGTAGGTAATTAAATTGTGGAAAATTTCTATTGTGAAAATAAGGAGAGTCAGAAAATACATTTGGAATTTTGTGGTGTTTCAGCCAAAAATATATGTGGCTTGGATAATGACTTGAACTGTTTAGATTTTGCAAAGAATTTCTTTGACCCTGCACATTTTGTGTTTTTATTTTAGTTTGCCTTATGCAAAGTTAAAAGACAAGGCAGCCATTCAAATCATTTTTATGTTTTGCTGACAAATATGTGGTCCTTGAAAGCTGCCTAAGGCAGCAAACACAACTCACTGCCTGTTGAACAAGAATAACATCAGTTGTAGGTCTCCATCTTTTTGGTGAAGAAGTATTCACACACAATATTTGAGTGTGGCAAGCAAGGTCAGCTGACCATGATTTTTCTAGAATTGTATTCCATTGTTTCCAGTGAGACAGCAGCTGCACCTCCTGGGCAGATGCTTTCTGACAGCAACCTCAGCTGACAAAATGGCAGTTGCTAAATGCGAGCACTTGCTCGTTTCAGTATCATTCACTTTTTGTGATTCCAGTTTTGACTGCATTGCTGCAGTCACATGCACAAGACCTGTTTTTAATCCTCATAATGGATTGTTCATAGATTCTCAGTGACTGGTGCTTTTACATAGAAGACTGAGCATAGAACTGCTTGTTACCGCTGTGTGAATATATAACTTGTCGCAGGTGTTGTGTAAATAAACACTTGTTTCGCCTATAGACCCACCTTGGTTTTTCCTAGGCAGCTACTCATGGTTATGTATTAGATGTTCTGGTGGCGGTGGTGGTAGTAGTGTTTTGTGGACTATGTTCCATCTGGGCACACTGAACTGTAACCCCATTTGCCTCTAATTACCAACCAAAACCTTTGAATCGCTCAACAATGTTTAGGAAAACGAAAGCAAGAAATACTATATTGTGGACGTTCTTGTAGTGTTCATTTGTCAGTTGGGGCAAATGTGTTTTAGCAGTTGACCTTTAGTACATTCACATACAGCAAACGCACAGACGGCTGAGGTTAACAGACTTCACTTACTACCACCATGTTAAAAAATGCTTTCAAGATCATAAAAACTGCGCTCAGAGGTTATAGTGCAGAACGGGTTTTGCTTGCATTAAAAGTGGAAGTAAAATGAAACATCCTGTGCAGCAGTACAGGCCAAACACGAGTCAAGCCTCTTGCCGCCATTGTTCACACCCACATCTCCCCCGTTGTAAACGCTACAGCTATCTTTTCCTGGGACTGAGTGTAGTTTATGGTGTAGTCTCAATCAGCTTATGCTGGCTCTGGCATACACGCTGTTGAGGACATTTCAATATTTTAAATGGCTTGTGACGGAAATAGATCACGGAAAGTCGCGCGCGACCTCAGGGTGGTGAGTAGGTCGAGCCTGCACATCGCCGGAGAGCCTGTCAGTGGGTCTCACCTTCCTTTCATCCAGTCGTTTCCGTTAGGGTTAGACAGGAAACGTCTCAGATAAGGTGGTGGTCTTGTCGAGAATCCGCACCTTGTAATGTCACGTGCTTTGACTTGTTGCTGTGTACAAGCTGTGCGCCAGAGGTCATGTCGTCTGCATGCGCGACGTGGCAGGCAAGCAGTGGATGCGCACCACCCGCCAGACATGGGGTCGGGTTTGCCTCAAGTCGACCAGGAGGCCACAGCTCGAGACTTCTCGTGTCGTGTGGTCCTAGACAAAGTATTCTGCTACTGCAAGGGTTCAGAGGGCTCGACGTTTGAGAAATCTACCTCAGGGGCTAAAGGGGTTGGATATAGATATAAATAGTAGTAGCTAATGGGGCTGAAATTTTGGGGTGACATTACCAAGAAGTCTAGTAAACATAATTTACGTTGAAAGCGTAACAGTTTGCGGGTTATGCAGGGAGGGGAAGTAAAATTCGAATCGACTAGGGAAAGCCGACCTCCAGCAGCAAGGCTTGTCAACTGTTGGTAGGAAGGGCGAGCGAAGTCATCCTTGACAGCCTCACTCAATCAGCATGGCGTGCGCGCCGCCATCACCTCTCCCTTCTCCCCGCTAACCTCTCTTTTCGCCATCGACGTTGGTGTCCTGTCCGTCCGGTGGCAGTCTAGGTCTCGGTAGGAGGGTGGGTGTCAAGAACTGAGCACGGTTCAGTGTGTGTGTTGAATTGTGATCGCTTCAAAAGGCACTTGTGCGAAACTTTCTGTTATCTTCCACAATCGACGTACGCGAAAAATGTCGTCCACCAACCCTCGTTCGCTCAACCCATGATTGTTTAGTTTCTCTCATGTAATGTTCAGCATACACGGATTGTACTGGCATTCGTCATCCCCGGTTCAGTTCATTTCATACTCTGCGTACCACAATATTCTGTGATAGATATTTCCTTTTTGAATTGTTTGAAAAGAATGATATGCCGTGAAAAAAAAAACTCCCTACACAAAATAGTCAGTTATGTGATTGACTGTAAAGTGCGAATGTGTTTCTGTTTTTATAGGTTCTATTCAAATGTGAACTTTTCCTTGCTACAGAGAGAGATCAGATGATGCAGTACAATAACTGAGTTTTTTATTACTGATATCAGGCGCTCTTTCCTGTGAAGTGAAAAAAAAACCTGATGACCTGAGTATTATGTCATGCCTAAACTGGTAATAAATATAAAAGTACAGTTTGAAAACCATTTTTCTGACGTTTACTCAGTGTGTGTGCGCGCGTGCATGAATGTATGGAAAGGTAAATATGTGTATCACAAACCATAGGTGCATGTAGCTGAAAACTGTTGTTGATGGTTAATAATTTCACCATTCTCCATTCACCTCACAGCTGTTGTGTTGCTAATTAATGTTGTGTGCGCATGTATATATATGTCAGCACTTTTATAAAACTGCTCGTTAGCTTTCACTCCATACAGCCCTCACCACTTGCCTGGAATTGCTTTTTCGTGTGTTGGCCACAAGTAAAAGCAGGGTTCCCCTGCACCGTGCTGCCAGAACTCGCCTCCAGAGCGGATTGAAGCAGAGGTGGATGGAGGGTGGATTCATGCTTCCGCAAAAATGACAGCGGGGGGATCGGGTGGGGTGGGGTAGGAGGATAGCGCGGTGGGGGTCGTATTGCGCTGGGGAGGTTGGAATTCGAGGGCGAAAAGCAAGGGGAAGAGGAATGTTGTAGCCTGGCGTCAGTTGATTAGCGCTGAAGTGGGGCTGGCGTGTGTGCCTTTCCCAATGTCGCTCTCACAATTGTAGTATCCACGCAGGCAAAATAACCTTTTGCAAGCAACGTTAAACGGACAGAACGTGAAACTGGATGTCTCTCCCACCCTCCCTTGTTTTTTTTGGGTTTTTTTTTTTTTTAATGGTGGAGGGTTGCAGGGTGGGGGTGTGTGAAGATAGGTTTGGAAAAGGCGTGTACATGCATGCACGTGGTATTACCACATTTTCAGCTGGCAATGCACTCCACACATTGAGCAGAGCCTGAGGGTGTACCACACAGCTCTCCACCTTCAACAAAAGAGTGTAATGGTGTGTGTACCGCACACCACCTTTGAACGCGTACACGTACCGCACACCAGCTCAACGGAATGGTGTGTTTGGTGTAAGAGTTGCATCATCCCGTATTTTTTAACAACAGGCATTTAGCTACTTTTTTATACCACCATATAATCATTATTAACAAATCCTCTCTAAATTTTTCTCCTGTTTTTTTTTTCGGATCACATGAATTGTCTGACTGGTAACAAGGTGGAGCTGGGTATGTAGTCACTATGGGTCTAAATGCTGGTAGCTATTTGCAGACCAAAATTGCTGGAAGCTTTTTAGTATCATTCCAACCAGTTTCTTCCGCTGGGTTATTTCCTGCTGACCCAGATCGGTATCTAGATCTTCGACCGAGGCCCTCATCTCAGGAGAACTATCGGATTTAAGCCATGGCGGACTTAATGTGACAAAGACAGGCACAGCATGACAGCCATGTTGATCTCCCACAAAGATTTGTATATCTTTCCATAGCAAAACTGGCCAGGCTGAGGTCGCGATGTATCAGTAGCCATAAAACTGCTTGTCACTAGAAGGCTCAGGCTAGAATTTCATACTTACTAGAATTTTCTTCAGGGGCCTTAGTGATAAAGCGAAAATCGTTTCCTTAGGGGGTTGGGAGCCTCCAAGGGCCATTTTATTATTTATAACCCCATACAAAATTATGAACTTACAAATGACTCTGTCGTGTACTTCAGTGTGTTAACAGTTTTGTAACGTGTACAATCCCAGCATGCCTAGCACTACTGTCCTCTTGAGTCATCTCAATCCGTATTTTCGTAATTAGTGAAGAAATTTTTTTTCTGATCATCTTCTCTCATCTCAGTTTTGATTTTTTATTTTTATCACAAACTATTCATCGAGACAGAATGATGTGAACAATCCATGACATTTAAATAAAATTTTTAGAATACGTAACTATCGTTCAAACAGCTCACACAACTGACTGAAGACTGACATGTACTTTGAGCACATTGAATGTTTGCCTGTGACACACTTGGTACATGTGTAGAGCCTGTGAATTCTGTGTACAAGTATTATTGTAATACTTTATACAGCTTCCACTGTTAATGGAACTGAACATGTGGCTTTACAAGGATGGACTACCTCGCCATGACACATTAGCTTAATTGTTGATTCGTCTCAAAACACTGACAACTTATTCAACGTACGTGTTGGTGTGAGCATGGATGCACATCTCTAAATATCTATTTTCTGTCGCTGTCAGTCCTCACTCTGCAAGTTAGTACTTTAAGCCTCAGTCCCCTTCCTCGTGAGAGTCCTTGTCCCCTCAAGTCCCTCCCACTTCCCCCCGAGAACGTGCGCCTGCTACGTCGATCTGTCTCTTTCACTTGTAATGAGAAAAGGAAAGGTTTGTTATCGATTAGTTTGTCCTAAGCTTTGCCAGGGCCAACCCGCTTTGTAGCTACGAAGGCAACTGCTGTCGGCCATGTTCAACGCCTTGCCCACCCCCTCTGAGCTGTGCCCCTCTCCCTACACACACCCTCCCCCTGTCTTCGGCGGCCATTTTCAGCCTCGGTGTGGTCTGTGCTGTGTAAGGACCCAGCCGTCAGTATTTTCACTGCTTCAAGTCTGGTCATCATGTAGATGGTATAAAAACAGTACTGGTTAATCCCTTAATCCTTCACGCATATAAAACACCACAAACTGTAATGCAGATATATAACATTACATACACCGTTATTTTATTTTTTATTTATTTTTTGTTTGGTTGTTTTGTTGTTTTTTTGGTTGTTTTGTTTTGTTTTTTGGTTGGGCGAGGTGGGGACACAAAGACGATGTAGAGGGAAACCTCTGGGGAAATCCGCTCAGACACAAACTCCGACGAGATAACGGGTTTCCAGATAAACAGTTTAGACTATATTTAAGTCACTTTTTTCGGCACGGACAAGGCTGACGCGTGACTCGAAACAACGATCACCCAAACGTCTTATTTTCGCATTTGAAATGTAGTTAACGGAAAAAATATCTTCAACTATCTCCTCCACTTCTTCCTGTTCGTTCCATTGTTCTCCCTCTCATTGTCTTCGTTCGTCAGACCGTTAGGTTGTAGGCAGCCTGACAGTACACCCGACTGCCTTGAGGTTTTTGAAGACGGCTGCCAAGATGGCGTCGTGAGTAGGAAGGTTAAGCATATGATAGTCCAACGGCTTGTTAGCGGGAGTGACTTGCCCAAGCCTTGGGTAAACACAGGCGATGAAGACGACGAGGTCGCGCGTGAGGGAGGAAACAACACGCCCTGCTGTGAGCACGACAAGGCAACAGTCGTCACAAAACTGCCAGATTTTTTTTTTATAATTATTTTTAAGTATTTTTAACGTCCTCGTCAAACATGCAGTGTACTTCACACACCATACAGTGCTAGGAGATGCAGTCCGTTTTCCTGTGGTTTGAAAGTAGATGTTTATTCTGTTGGATGGATGCGCCAGAGAGAGATTAACATTCTGAGTTGAAAGGAGTGTCCTTTACCCATCTTTTCTGTGATGTTTTCATCTGTACGTAGTGTGATGTGTCTAGTTGTGTTGTATCTGCAACAGAAAGCAAATTAAATTATACAATCACAACAGTCAAAATACGCATACGCTAGTAGACACATAGATATCCACATTCTATCTACACATTCATCCATACATAACTATATACGCATCAAGGGTAAAACCGGCGGGTATCGAACCGGCTGGCCTTTGCATGGGTTCTTCTCCATGTACGTACATACATTTGATACGTGGCCTTTCTGTGGTTTGGCACAGCTTCTCTGTTACAGCTCAGCCTTGCTTGATGGAGAGGGAGAGTGCGTGCGCGCGCGCTAATTATGTGCATGTGTAGGTAGGTGCGTGAAACTTTTTACCCTCGAGTACGTGACTGCGAATGCATAATGCGCATGCGTGCGACTAGGGTCGTCAGCCAAGAACATCCTAGATGCAGACAACAGCCGTGTCGATGTCCAACATTGGTCACAAAATGTATGCCGAGCTCATTTTTCTCGTTCGTTTTTGAATGTGAAACTTTTTGTAATGGCGCGAGATCTGATTATGAGAGAGTGTCGAATCCCAGGAGTGTGCTGGAGTGACCTCCTGTGACTGGGTGCAGCTCCGATGTGGCATGCTGTGACTGTTGGCAACAAATCGATGAGGTGATGTATTCCGGGATGCTTGCAGCTCTCCACCAAACGACACTTAGTGCATATCGTAATCCGCGATGTGCCGGTGGGCTTTCCCGACATTGCGGTCAAAGTTGTAGAGCATGTGTGTGTGAGAGAGAGAAGAGAAAACAACGGAGCAGCAAGCACTGCCGTATGAAGTAAAGAGAAGTCCATAAAACATGAAAAATACAACATCACAAACTGGGGGAAAAATTGGTGGAGATGAGGCAGAGCAAACTATCAATTCCTGTCCACGTCTTCAGAGGACGATGTTCTTCTTGGCACTGGACAGGACATCATGAACCGCGTGCTGACTTTTGACCCCCTTCAGAATCAGCATCTTTATCGTCATTGTCGTCAGAGGAGGAGGAGGAGAAAAAAATGTTAAAAGCACGAAGGGGCAACATAGGAACACTATACACTGCCTTCTAAATAAATCTCTAGTTTCACCAGCAAGCATGTTTGAACATCCCCCACAGCCTCCTCCGTCTCTTTATCCACACACTCAGGTCCAGGGGGCTTTTTTCTTTTTTCTGGGGGGAGAATGGGAGGATGCCGCGGCATTAATTTCTTAGAAGGAAGAGTTTACGTACCATCTATCGATTGTTTTTCTCAACAATGAAGTCGACGACTACGAGTTGTTTATTGGCGTATGTAGACGTGTGTGGCGGCACGGGCGGGAGATGTAATAGATATTGATTGAGATACAGGCAGCTTGTGCCCAGACAAACGATGCTTCGTACAAACAATGTGGCCCGCGACAAACATTGATCCGTTTCTTCTCCGCGTTTTATGGTGCGGAATCCATCGGCACTCTTTTCCGCTCGTGCAAGTCAAACTGTGCCTGTCTCCTATGGCCGTTAGTCGGAGGATGCTGCCTCTGGTTCTCAGCTTGTTAGTTTGAGCCTGTTAGAGAGAGCCGCTTCTGAGCCTGTTTGCACATTAAAATAAATATTTGTAGCAAATCGTTTCAAATGTTTAGAAAGGTGCTGATTCCAAGACAAATTATCGCACGCATGCATTCCATGTAGAGGATATGTGTCGTCAGCAGATTGCCTGCTCGTGACAGATTGATGAGGATGGAGGGTGGAGCTGGTGTTTTACCCCGCAGCAGCAGGTATAGCAATATCTCAGGAGATTAGCTGGTCTTGTAACCAGATGCCACATGTTGGAAAAGAACAGCTGAGCCCCTCACCGAATTGGTGACAATCACCGAACAATCATTTAATCGCTACACGACCATCAATTATACACAATCCCAGTCCTTGTACATATTGACTGTGGTACAAGATGGCAGTCAATTTACACCGTTGTACATACATTATGACAATATTTCAACACATTATGTGTCTTGAACAGCATGCAAGTGGTTGCATGAAGTGCTTGTTTACTTACTTTATTTAACAGTGTTAGTCTTGTGGTTTATTGAAGTAGTGTCAATCTTTGCAGACGGGAGAAGGTGGTTAACACGTGAAGGGTGGCGATGGGGGTGGACTGGACGTATGCTGTTGCCTGCAGGCGCGTGCACCTCGGGGAGGCCTGGCACGACCTCTACCCCTGGTATCGACCTGTTCTCAGATACCGGGGTTTGTTATTAAAGACATTTTGATGTGTTGTCGGGGAAACTGTTCACAGCAGTTATCTTGTTCTCATCCTGCGGCTGCAGTTGCATTCCTACATTTTTTTCAGAGCACTTGCAGCTGTTACGTGCGTATTATTTCATCATTATTTCATCATTATATGAGGCTAGTTTTATATTATGTCATTTCTAATTAGTATTTTATTATTATTACACACAAATGGGCCATGGTTCTGTGTCCTTCCCTTGCAGTATAGTTGTATTCTAGCGCCATTATAAACAAGTATTTTAGCATCATTATGAAAGTGTGTATGTCGTTCAAGATAATAATGTTCAATCCTGGTATCGTTATGAGCTCAAGATTCGCTAATTCCGTTGACAAAATTGTCTCCCCAGGAGGACAATTGATGAATATGCTGCGCCAGTTGGCTGAGGCTTACTGCTCAGCATTTATTTCAGTTCTGTCGTCCGACCAATCCTTCAATCCCCACGTTAACTGATGATTTATATATCATAGAATGAACCATTGATCTTGAGTATTTTAAAAAAAATATATTTATAGTATTGAATATTCGGTTTATTATAGGCAGCCAGCTCAGTGTGGGCACTTTCCGGACATTGTGGTGTGGTCAGTTTGTTCTCTTCGTTTCTGCTGAGCAGTGTTCAGTGCACTTGATGGACTTTGGTCATTGGAATGTATTTCGCTAACGATGGTCGGCTGGTGTGTTGGTCAGTGGTTAGTGCACTCGACTGATGCTGGTCAGCGCCAGCTGCAGCAGCTCACACACAGGGGATGCTGTGTTCACGAGTGCCAGTGAGCAGATGTTGCGGCGATATTGTAGTTCGTGCCTGGTCGCCATCAGCCCCGACTGCAGCGCGGGATTTACTGGTGGCTGGCGCGCGCTGTCCTAATGTGATGGAGCTCTCTGGTGCTTAATGTGATTGGGCACAGACGACGTGACAAATCAAATGGAATCAAGCATGCCGTGCGAGCAGGACCCGCCAGATGAAAGCCCCGTGTAGGGAGCGTACGCGACAAACAGAAAGAAGGATCACACTGCAGCACCACCTCCAGCGCCAGCTGCTCCACAACTCCCCTCCTCCCACCTCACCGCCTCTCACTCCCTCTTCACACTGTCTGCTACATGGTGGAGGACAGGATTGTTGCCAGACGTGGATGGTCAATAGACAAGGAAAATAGTGAAGAGGACCGTCACCTATCATATCTATTGCCACTGCAAACGCTCTCGTGTACCTTAAGATGTGATTTTGTTTCTGGTTAATAAAACACAATTTTATTACCGGGGTTAGGCCAGCTGGGTAAGATTTATGATATATAGCCTGTGTCCAATAGGGTTAGGGTTAGCTATTGCGAATTTTTAAAAAATACTGAATGTTTACCTCAGTCAGTTTTTCGTACTTCTCCATACCAGCATCCCCTTCCCTAAAAACAAAGTAAACAGAACAGAGGAAAAGCACAGACTGATCTCCCTCTCTGTGTGATACACATATACATAAAAAATCTTAATTATCATTACTATGTCTTTTTGATGTGTTTTTTGTTACCTCATCGCATCTTCAGGGCAATGCAGAGCTTCATACATCGGTGTCATAGCTTGCTTACCTATGGTGAAGCTACATCCAGAATGAAAACATCCAAGTTAGGACATCGTAGTCGAGGCAGTTACAAAATCAAAATGACATTCAGAATCTTCCGACTAATCGATATGTAAGGCCCCTGTGTCATCTAATTGTTTACCAAGAGAGAGAAGAGGAGGGTTCAATAGAGGACTGGTTGATGTTATGACATGACTTCATCAGACATTTAGCAGAGTGCAGACTCGATGGTCGAACGGTGAAGAGCGGGTGGGGGAGACGGTGAGTGGCTGGTGGAGTGCAGGCAGACCTGGTATAAAAAAACAAACTTCCATGGTAGCAAACCCTTTAGTCTCCTTGAGATGCATTCGTAAAATACATCCTTCTAAGGCAGTCTTTGTTTCCTCCCACTTCCCATAAAGGCAAAGTCTCTTAATTAAGCAAAGTCAGGCTTGCGGACTTGAACTATGCTTTGTCTTGTTTTGTTTTTTCTTTGACCAACGCTTACAAAATGACTTTCATCGAGTGCACCGGGAAAGGACAAGCAATGAGAGAGAGAGGAACGGGGGGAGGAAACAAAGGAAGGTGGAATCTATGAATTATGAATGTCCACGACCAGAACTGGCGCCGAGACGGAATGGCTGGGCGCTGGTGTATAAACAGGACGTCCCCTCCGCCAGCCACCGCAGTTGCTACCCCCGCCATCTTTATGCATTATGCGAAAGAGAGCTGTCCTCCCTTGTCCTGTCCTACTTCCACAAAGAAAAAGCAAGACGAAGTATCTTGACAAATAACACTTCCAAAGATAAGAGCATTGCAGTGCCTTCCACAAATAAAGATGCTTTAAGCGAGCTAGACCAAGAACCAGGCGCAGGCATCAAACTTTAAACTACATGACAAAAAAACCGAGCGGACCTAAAACTAAGTTTCAATGAAAGAAATAATGTAAGAATATAACAAAAAGTCAAAGAATGACCGTATCAGAAATATTTCTGTGTCCATGTGATCATAGCTTGTATTCGTGTGGTCGTAGTTTATGTTTGTATAGCATTTCAAACTTTGCGCTCACGATCGTTATGATTGTCACTCTATCCTCGCACCACGACCGGACAATAACTTGAGATGACTTACTGCCGCTCAGTTCACCTGGTGTGGGAGTGACCAGTGACCCCTGACCTGCCGCCCCTCGACCTCCTGTTGGCGTCCGTCCAGCGGCATGGCACGTGACAGTCCGGTGGTGTGGTAGAAGGTGGTAGAGGTCTGTGGTGGTCGGAGAGGGTGGTCGGAGGGGGCTATTGATCGTGGCGGGCGGTTATTAGTGAAGCCACTGGGTGCCCACGCGGCGACGGCTAAAGTAATTAGGGGGAACAGCTGATTAGAACACTGTTATTACTCGCCACACCGTGACATGATAAAACTGTCACGTTTCCGCTTGGCTACGCGCGAAGTCAGGGTCAGGGTCAGGGTCGGCCCACGGAGTCACTAGTGAACGAGTGATGGCGAGGAATGAAAAAGAAGCAACAGCCTGTTGGCGTGGGGCACGAGCTGGGCACTGAATGATCTCACTCACCCCATCTTGAGTGAGTGGGAACTCACAATGACCAGATCTCACTTGAGGGCTGATGGGATCGCAGATAATGCCTGTCAGATTCAAAAGGGTTATGCGACTTGATATATAAGATCCATTGCGCAATAGGTCCATTATAAGCTCTCATGGTGATACCGATATCTTCACGGGCTCGAGCTAGCAGGACAGACGATACCCGAATGATCTCTGGGTGCTTGTAAGGATTGCAGTAAAGCTATGTTGTAAGCACAGACTACTGGTTGCACGTGTAGTTTGTTGCTATTGTTAGACAAGGTTGCACGATGACGGCACGCTAGCAACACACGCGCCTCAAGGAATGTGACGTCACGTGGCTTGCACTGCCACGGATCATCTAGCCTCACCTTCCAGCTCTTTCTACCTGTCTTTCATTTCCTACCTTCTATCCTTCTTTTAGTTTCCGTATCTGTCCCTTAATTTTTTTTTTCTCTTTCTCTCCTGCACGTAAGTCCTGTCGTTAATGCCGGAAAGATGGTGAATAATTCACGGCGAGCCTTAATCGCATCAAAGGATGACGATGATGGCCGTGGTGGAAACAAAACTTCTTGCAGCTGAGCCTGCTCATTTGAAAGCAGAGTATTACAACAGCCAGAGGAAACTTATCGCTACAACACCACAGAGCCTAGATACCTGATACCACATCACTATATGAGCCAGCTGAGCCTGGTTATTTGCAACCACATCACTACCCTCACCAGCGGAGTCTCGACATCTGATACTACGTTACTACCACCGAGGGGCTTCACTTCATGTAGTCTAAGATTACAGAAACCAAGGAGTGTACTGTAGCCGAGACATCAAGAGAAGCCATCTTGTAGGCTGAAGCCAATCTGAGCAAATAAACTTTTTATTATGTAATCACCCTCCTAGTAATCTCTACCTTGCTTTGTAATGACTTTGGGCAGTAGGAATGTGGCATACCTAACAGACAAAGCATAAATACAGTTGACGGGTAGGTTAAGCACATATTTTAGGCATCTGGACTGCCAAAAGGGTGTGTGATGACAGTAGGACCCTTTCAAACTACTTGATGCTGTGACATCTGTACAGATAGACAAAGCTGTGTAGACAGTTGTATAGACTGCTGAGCCATGTCATCTGATTTCTCAGTTCTTGGACATCCAGTTGTCTGACTCCAGTGCACAGAGGCCAGCAGGCAAGTTGCATTATCTATGCACAGCAACAGCCACAAAGTCAATTATTCATGTGAGGCTGATTTGTTTAATAAGTGAAAAGATCTTTACTCTTGCTCTTTATACTGTTTTTTCCTCTACTGAGTTTTCGCCAAGTGAAAATAGTGATTGAACACAAAACCTTTACTGTGGTAATGAACGACCAGGGGAAGTAGTTTCACAGGTGCCACTGTCTTTAACACTGATGAAGTTGTTAACAATTCCTCGAGACATATTTAGTACTCTCGCGTTCTGAGGTCATCTATACAGTTTCACACCTGTACTTTCTGTAGCTACCATCCCCTATCTAATTATTTCTTATTCCATGTTTGTGTTGGGTGCCGGAGAAAAACGTTTTCTATAAACTTTAGACAGCTGTTTGTCTTTCCTAGTCATACATCTATAAAGCACAGCGGGCTTGAAAAGCGATGAATGAATGAGACTTTTCTTTTTCTTTTTTTGAACTGTTGACACTTCATTTCTCGTTGCTACAGTTGTAATTGATCGTTATTAGCCGGTCAGTGACGTCCCGGCGTTTATTTTGGTTTCGGTTGTCATGGAGATTATCAATGTTTGTTGGTTGATCTGTTTGCTGATTTACTGCTAACTGAAACTACCTGCACGGTGGGACTTTCTGAATGATCTGTTTTTCTTTATAGCTCTCGATACTGTTTGAGATGGTGGTTTACATCCCAGACGACACTAGTAGCAGCTCTGTAAGGAAGCAAGGGTTAGAACCACATAGCGCATCAACAACCAACCATATCTCTACACGTTCAAAACTAGCCTCACACACACAAATATACCCCTTGCCATCACAGTTCATACCATATGTGAGTGCAATTCATTTTCGTGTTAGCGTTCACAAGGAAAAAAAAAACCCAGGACAACAGTAAACAGGATATGATTGCACGGGGGCATGGCGAGGGAGTGAGCGACAACAAGAAGGACGTAACAGAAGACAGCAGGAAAACAAAGACACGTAGAAAACCGGATGCACAGGAGAGACCAGAGAGAACAGAGAGAAAAGGACAGATGAGCGGCTAAAGACCTCCAGGCCGGGAGGTGGGGATGGGGAGCACTGAATGACACAGGCCGGACTGGCCACAGCCACACGCGCTTCGTCGTCAACAGAAAAAAGTGAGGGTCTTGAGCTGATTCATCAGCGAGACAAAGATCTTGAGGCTGGTGTAAACACTCTTTTTAATTCAGCAGGCACACGACTCTACTCCCCCCTTCTCCACACAGGCACGCACGTGCACACCCCCCACAGACATCTACGCACGCACACCTCACACTGATCTTTTTTCTAGGGGTGGGTGTGGGTGGATGATAGTCTTGTGAGTCAAATACTCAAGTATTTACACTGAGGCGTGCTCACACGCGCCACAAAGCTTTATGACCGCGACAGTCATTGTTTTTTAATGGAGGAAAAAATGGAGATATCTAACTGAACTCTTTGCGGAAATCCGTCTCGGCATTTAAAGACAATAATATCATTGAGAGAGAGCAGAGCCGACCACTGTCACCAGCAAGCCGACCCATGTCATACGTCACTGCAGCCAGACCAGACAGGACAGTGGGAAGGAAGGAAGGCGAGAGGATGGAGTGACTGCAGACAAACAGGATTCACCGAGTGATATTGAAATTTCGACACACAAACAACGTTCAGCAAGAACTCCTCTACTACAGCAACATCTACCACCATTATTATACGACAACAATAAACAACAACATGCTTGTGAAACCTGCCATCGAGCTCATTAATGACTGTCGCGCTCAGACAAGTGTGAGACAAGGAAGTAGAGACAACATGCGGAATAAAACAATTAATGAGCCAAGTTGACTTCTTCTACAATTAATCAGCAATAAGTCAGACAAAACAAACAGTGGACGTGACAACGGGACATTGATATATATATTTAGATACAGGAAAACCGTTTTAATGTATTCAGAGGCTATTACAATAAATAAAAACGATATTTTATAGACCTACATTAGATACCGCCGGTGAAATATGTCGACCACAACTATATATCATTAGACAACCTTTGACCTCGACTTTCCTTGTAGTCAACATTTGATAGTTTCGTGAACAAGACATTCTACCCAGATTAATGTCAGCCATTGTAACTAAAGCCAGCAGACTTGTGGTGACCTTTGGAGACAACCTGTACAGGTGTAACTGCATCGCAGTCTCGCAGGTATAATTTTGTCATTTGTAGTCACAACTGTCTTTACCCATCCATTTTGTCACAGCTACCTGAAATCTAGGATTTCCTGGTTTTAACCAGTAATTTTTTTGGGGGGGGGAAATGTTTCTTGATACTAAAAATAGAGACAGCTAACGGCGCAGGGTCGAGTAACGAAGCAGGAAAGAGGAATAATTACCACAACAGCCTGGTAATGACATTCTCTGTAGTTCTACAGACAAGCTCGTCGCCATTTCCTCGCTTTTTCAGGGTAGAAGTGTGGTGGGGAGGTGTAGAGGATGGTGGTGTTGCAAGAAGACATATTTTTATACACACCTAGATGATCACTAGCTATTTTTAGCGAGGAGGGGGAGGGAAGAGGAGGAGGGGAGAAAAGTAAGGGTAAGACTGAGATAAGGGTGCAGGATCCTAATCCGAAGACTGGTGGCCTATAAATAAAATAGAAAGCTCTCATGTCGGCTTCTGTGCATGTTAAGTAAGACCCGGAGAGGATTGATTATTGTTCATTACCCATCGCCAGCAATTCCCGCTTCAGCTCCCTTGGCAGGAACATTGTATATTTGTCGTGCACTTCAGTCGGGGGAAAAAATTCATTCGTTGGGATAAATAATTCCGGGCGTTGACTGTATGAACAGTTTCTTGCTCCTGCTGAAGGGGAAAACGAGGGATAGTCAAGACAGGCCTGACATATGTTCACATGGCTGGGTTCACAGATGAAGGATTACATTACTCAGTTGTATGTGACCCAACCCTGTATGTTGTAAATAATGACGTGGATGGTATGATACTATTCGCAGTCGTAATGCTAGATAAGCAATAGTAGACGAATGATGATGGAGGTGGAGGTGGAGGTGGAGGAGGATAATCTTTTTTTTTATTTTACTGATCCGACTATTGCCATGGAGCCTGTAATGGCAATCAGCTCAGCAGCCGGCTCTCTCGAGATCGGTGGCTGCCTTGACTCCACCGATATCATCGATTATACCGACGTCACGTGGCTTAACGTTAGTTGTTTGTCGGTCGTTGTCGTTAGAGCACCACGAAGGAAGATCCGTGAATCCCTCGATTTTACTGAATTTACTTTTCCCCAAGTACCGGCGAATCAGAACACTCCAGTACCTATCTGGTGTCCCACTGACCTAACGATACTTAACAGTATATACATGTCCATGATGATGGACTAACAAAACTCAAGTAGGTCGACATGGATTTCCTTTTAACCTGCATGTCACCACTGTTCAGTTGTAATGTAGAACCTTGACCTCGGGTCATCGTAGTTTTTACATTCCGCGTTGCGACGTGGAGTTATTTTATACTCGGGTTGCGGTCACATGACCTGCCTGAGAATGTGCTTTCAGATGTAAATAGTTAAAAATAATGCTACTTCCTCCAGTCTCAACTTTCAATCTAAATATCTCTTGAAAACATTTGAGTCGCGATATGTTAGTCACATGGGGAGAGGACACGCGTCACTAAATGCAGCTCGGCAAAACTACCTATGTCCGTGACGTGATGTTGTGACGTATCATAAACTGCTCCTGTCTACATGCCCTCGCGCAGCTTGCTCGTGCAAGAAATGCAATTGAAAACCACGTGCACGCAGAATAAAGTGTGAACTGTGTGCGCAAAGCGGGTAATTCTCATTCTTATAATCGTCTTAGTTATCTCAGAGGACCGCCTGTGATCATCAGAGATCATTTGCCCGTGCGTGGTCGTCTCCGCAGTTATGAAGCGAGAGTAAGTCGTTGTCCCCAGGGCAAAATGGGGAACTGAAGGAAAAACGTCTTGTTTTCGAAATTCGGTGTCGAGATCTCGCGGACACTTACTTCATGTTTATTGACCCCAGGGCAGCTTTGCCACCGCCTTATCATCACGGTCCCAGGGGTAAGACAACATCCACGGGGGTCTGGACACCGCTTTACATCTTCGGAAATAACAGGCTTGTCCTGAAGTTCTTTCCACGTTGCTCGAGGGCAAAGACTTACCCTCACTTCACTACAGCCTCAAGATTGAGTAAGAACTGAGTATAAACACATAAGAGCAACACTAGGTAAACGTGCGACCTGTGTGAGCTACGTGTGTGTGTGTTGAGTCCTGGCGTCCTGCGCACGCGCGTGAGTGATGAAGGGGGGCTGGCGGAGGCTGGGGGAGCTTGTTGAAGGGAACTCACGTCACTGGCATGCTAGAGCTCATGAAACATTCATGGCACTTGGGCTTTGCATTCTCGTTTCTCTGTCAATACTCTGACAGCTCCTCTCTGTCTCTCGCTCAGCAACACGCACACACACTCACAAACACACAGAGAGAGAATTTTATCAGAGTTGTTTATTCCTCTTGCGTCCGTGACGTTGACATCGTGTAGGTTGGTGACGTTTGTGTCAAACATTGGTATTTGATTTTTGTATCTAATGGGGTCCCGTGACCTTTATGCAAATATAAACCCGTGACATTTGTCTTCACAAACAAACACACTGCAGTGAAGCGTGTATTGAACAATACAGCAAACTACGTAGAAGCATATAAACTTCCGAACTCCAGCTGTAGGTGAACTAAATTACCTCCACTGTAAACTGTCTCTAACCGTTTACTGTACTGAAGCGTGCACTTTCATCGGAGCGACCTACACAGAAGTGTTTGCTGACATGTTTGTATGTCAGTATAATGTCACAACAGGTGAACTTCAGTGTTGACGTGCTACTCCAGTGGCTGTTGTCACTGTACGGTTTAGTCTCGCATGACACACATGGCCACAAGTAGCTGACGGCCATAGAGGGTGATCGGTAGGTTGGTTGGTTGATTTAGTAGGAAAGTGCTTACACTTTGAGGTGATTCCGTAGTATGGAGAGACAGAGAGGGGGGGAGGAAACCAGAGTACATGTACTTGGGAAAAATACCCGACGCCCAACGAGCGAACAGGTGTCACAAACAGAAAGTGTCCCGAGACGAGATCTGAACCCTGAGCCGTTCACTGCAGTGATGACAAATGGGTGTTCTAACCAGGTTATAGCGGTAATTGGATACAACTTACAAGTTATAGAGGTAATAGGCTGGGTACAACTGACAGTAACATGCTAGAGACAACCAACAGATCATCAGGTTATCTATCACCTGTGCACGTGTATATTTATTATTGTTATGTCAATACTGAGCTGAGCCTTTCACTGTTTGTGGCTTTGTCAGACCAAACCCATGTAAGCTCTGCTCGACAGAATCTCAGTTAATCAGAGGAAAGCCATCAATAATTACTAGAAACACAGCCTGCGGTTCCATCCCGCCTTCTTTGTTCATGTCAAAACAATTCTTCAGCATGTCGGTGGTAAAGCCAATGAAGAGGGAATGAAAATGGAGTGAGAAGGAGATAAACAGAAATCTTTCGATTGTAGAACATGTCTGCTGAGGATTTGTTAGGATGTGTTTAAGAAAACCTTAGCGCTTGTGCAAATGAAGAATGTTGGAGACGGTAATTCTCGTTATTGTTGTTTATCGGGCAGTGGTAAACAATGTATAGAAGAAAGTCACTGAGAATATATTTCATTGCAGTCAGAGTTGACATGAATTAGTTTTCATTTCTTTGAGCAGGGATATTGGTATCATGTATAGTTTATTTACCAAGTTTGACTAAGGTGTATGCCTCAAATATTTATTGAACAGGTTTGCCCTCAATCGGTTTATTTTTCATGTCTTTCCCAGCATTCATTGATAATTAAGCCCTCTAGTCTGTTCTCCTGTCAGTCACACCAGTGGGCAACAAGTACAGAAAATCGAACTGAGACAAATAACTTTGGCGTAAAACTCATACACACCACAGACTCATGAAAAAGCCAGATAGCTCACCCACAACAGATGACTACAGTCTTTTATGTCAACTTCAAATGACTAATGGGGTGCAAATATTTTTCTAATGATATGAGTAAAATATCTGGAACAGTTTTTACAGTCACTGGGAAAACAAAATTTGTTATCTCAATAGTTCACCTCGACTGACCCTATCTATTCAAATATTCACCCGTTCAATCAGTCCGCGATTGTAGCCGACATGAATTCTCGTGTCGACAGATATCTTAAAAGATAAATTCGTGTTTAAACCACAGAATTAACCCTCGCAACATGCCAGGCGGAAATCAAATGCTTTTGACTGTTATTCCCGTTCTACAATTGTTCAGTAAGCGTTCTCGTGGATTAAAGGTGAATTGTCGATCCGTCATTTTATCCCGTCTAACCCCTCTCTTCCTCCACCACAGAGAAGACAGATTTTTTTGTCCCACGTCATCACTGTTGACGACCGCCGCTGTGTCGGGCTGCACGTGCAGCTGCCGACCTCCAGGGCTGCGCGCGTCGTTTGCCAGGGTGACGTGGGCGGACGGCGAAGACAGCTCCACAGTCGTACGGGGCAGATGAGTTTAGCGACCTCTGAACCACGAAATTGAGGTCTGGGAAAATAGCGAGCAGGTGGAGAGAGGGTCTAGTAACTTGCCCTGACTAGCAAATCATCTCAATTGTCCTCTAGTAAACGTCTCCTCGAGGCTCGCTTCCACGGACGGCTTCTTGCTGCCGGCGGGTGCTAGGGTAGGGGGCAAAGGCAAACATTTGTAGGGTTAGGGTCTGAAACTCATATTTTTCTCCTTGGTTGTAAGGTTTTGAACGCCCTTAGCAAGGGAGCATTAGTCAGCATTTCTGTCCTGCAGCATGTCAGGAAAGCATGTCACAGGTGTATGTCTACCTGACTACATCACAGCACATCACTAAACACCCCGGGTGTTTGTTACCTTGCATACACAGTTTGCATGTGATATGAGGGTGTGGTGTTCTACATTACTATCCACTGCAGGGCCAGCCAGGGTGGTTTTGGGACTGAGGACGAATCAGCTGATGTCTATCAAGCTGGTGCTCCCATGGAGACTCTGGAGAAGTGCTTTGCTATCGCACAGGATCATTGTATTCGGGACCAACCTTAGTGGATTGAGGGTGTTGACTGCTTTCAAGATGGCTTAGTTAGGTCCCTGAACAAATGAGACTTTATCCTACTACATCGTTGTTTCAAAACCAGCATCAGCAAAGTGAAAACGAGGTCGTACCCATGCGCCAACATAGGCACCGACCAAATCATGATGCTGAAGCTGAAGGCGGTCAACCAATCCCAAGTTTAGCTTTGAGTTTGAGAAAGTGTAAGTCGCGGAAATCTTCAAAGCTAAAGATTTACCGTTCTAAACACGATGAACCCTTGCTAGACATATCAAGGAGCGATCTACTATATAAACAGCAACTCACACATACCCAAACCTAACAGGGTGCTAGGGAGGTAGAGGAAAAAAGTAACAACCTTGGATCATCGAATGACATCTTGGATGTCTGTGATCAAAGGAGAAATTTCGAGAAGAGAAAGGAAACATAACCCTGAAGCAGCTTCTCAAGTACAAATCAGTGAATTGCGACATTCAGGAATGGATGAAAGCAGCTCCAGGAGAACTGGATCAATGACCAATCCGGAACGAGGACCGATACATAAAGAGAATAGGTTAGAAGGTGTCAAAAAAAAAAATAAATAAAAAAGTCGAACAGCTGCCTGAACAGCCTCACCAAGACAGCTTCAATAGAAGACTTCAGTGCATCGAAAATCCAGCAATCACTGTTTTCTTATTAGGACCGTCCATGGAGAATAAACCCTTCAGACCATCACACATCCGTGTCGTTGGAGGCCGATATGCACCTTGAGCTTTTTGCAGACGACATACGATCTGACGTCAGGAACCAACAGTTAATCAACAAGAACTACTTACAAGAAAGACTGAACGAGACAGCTACCAATGAATATGAACAGCCGGAGACTAACACTGAACAAGAGCCGAAGTCCATGGGTAACAATCAACTGCAACCGCGTATCAGAGATTATTACGACGGTCCGCGGTACAGGCCAAGGAGGCCGAAGAGCTGCATAGCAGCTTGTGGGGTCACCCTTGCGAATAGATGGGGGAGGCGGACAACGGAGGGGAGCAATGTCCAGGCGAACAGGGACTTAGTCAAAAGCCAAGTTACTACCAACTACGACTGTATGGAGGGCGCTGTAGCTCAATGTTTGGTGGACGAGCGCCTGACTTGCGTCTACTCAGAGCGCCCAAATTTACACTAGGTGGCAGGTAGCCAGTCGATAAGCCTGGCCGCCACTTGTACAGCGTGCTGCAGATGATCCTGTCTTATTACAGTCGCCGATTACTTCAGTCGTCTTCAAGGCAAGATCTTATTTTGATTGAACAGGTTACTTCTGGCCACTGGAAAGGCCTGGCAGGTAAAGGGATTGTGAGTCCCAACTGCTCGTATCTCTTGAGCCGCTGCCTCAGATCTCTAGTCCATCAGCACGGGGTTTGCAGTCGATACCCAACCACCCTGCAACGACAGAAGTGTTGCCGAGTCTTTGCATAAAGACAACCTTACATTTAAGAACTAAGAGGCTAAAATATGCTAAAGCTGGGCCATCTCGCGTCGCGCACGCGAGAAAAAATGTGAATTGAGGCGCGCGCGACACCACAACACACACAGACGAACCTTATATTTATCCCATTAGCATTACAACGCTTTATAAACGTTCTACATACCAGGGCAATGTAGTATGATACAGTATCTGTTGTGGGGTTGGTCCATGAAACTAGGGACAGAACTGCTGTCAGCGATAAACCCCCTTTTTTAAAGCGGCATAAGAAGCTTGTGCAACGGACGAAGGAAGTGCGCTTGAAAAAGCAAGGATATTGTGTTGAAATGATGTTATTATATTTTTTTCCATTCAACTGAATAAAATTTATCGCATTGTGATTTTATGACTCGGCCCTCGTGCATGAAGTGCGTGTGTGTGGTAAGAACTTTTGCCTTGGCTGCTGTCTACAGTTAAGCGTCTTCCACTGTGATGTCGATCATTCACTTCATTGAGTCACATTTATGGAAAAAAAAACATCAGAAAACTAAAACATGCTCAGGAGCAATATAATAGTACCAAATTACAACCCTATGTTATGTACAGGAATTCCAACATGCACCTGTGTAAAGTGTTAAAGACGGTGTGTCAAATTTAGTCTCGAGGTTTAGCCAGTCTTCCTTCATCACAACCACCACTATTACATCATAAAGCGAGCCATTTTAACAGCCACCACTATATGATGTGAAGCCAGCCACTTTTACATCGTGATTTACATTCCTAATGGACTCATGACGAAGCAGACAGTTAAACTTGATTCGGGAAGAGAGAAACAGAGGACATGTACGCAGTCTATGGTATACACCATGCATAAGCGAGACATGTCACGGCCGACACTTTCTCTGCTCTCGAGTTCTTTTGTCTCGAGCTAATTTTGTTTGATTTAACCAGTTTCTTCAGGTTTCGGCCTTTCGTTGATGTGGAGTTTATACAGTCCATCTGTCTTGCCATGCGACATGGATCCATCTCAGTATTCATTGATAAGATTTTCGGGCTGTTTGTTGGATCAACGCGATCACTGGAACAACCTCTCAGCCTTCAGCTTTCTTTCGTCTACTGTTTAGAATACAGCTTTTCTCCATACCTAATTGGGTGCCACCAGGCCTGTTGTAGTTTGTAAGCCCAGTTCATAATTCAGCCTTTCTTTTGACCCAGGTTGAAGATTGCCCCAAGGGTCTGTTCTGGGTTCTTATATATCTCCATCCCAGTTAGTTACACACACACAACCAGCTTAACGTATTCTCTGGACCAATCACCAGGACTTGTTTTCGGTCGCCTAGAAGTCCTAAGGGCACTTGCGATTACGCATGTGGTCTACCTTGTGTTGACTCATGACCATGCTCTTCGAGTTGGCTATGCCACAAGCCTGTACTGGCCATGTCTCGGTTCCGCCTTTGCAATGGTCACTTATATCCGTGTTATTGTCCCTGGTCGTGTTAGCCTCGATTGGGGGTCGTTGCGCCGGCGCCCGCTTAGGTACTGGTATACCTGGGGAAAAATTTGATTTAACATGGGCTTGCAAAGAAGTTCTTCGACTGCGCGCACGAGTTTCTCCATCTCCCAATACCTCCATTCCAGGGTCCCGTGACGCATTTAACCATGTCTAAGCCCAAACGAGCAAGGTTAGACCCTGAATGCACCGCTGCTGTGCATCGTATCTGATATGAAAAGCAAACACATGGACGAACCCTAACATCCCACGGCCCTCATTGCAAATCTAAACTCATCAAAGTTATTTCCTGTCTTGTGGCATTCCCGTATTCCCTACCATTTACTTCTGTCAGAGTTGACATTATTTCTTGCGTTTTCCCTCAGATAAAGAGGCCTCACCCCTTTTCAAAATCTTGCGAATCGTCAAAAAATCGGTCTGCCAAGGTGCCAATCCTCACTACACCATTCCCTCTCTATCTTCTTTA